>NC_090939.1:560369649-560675118 GCF_040938575.1 Ambystoma mexicanum
AGATTCAACCCTTTTTGTGTGTGTTTAGAATGCATTAATCCAAGAAAATACCAAAGTTGCATGCAGTGCCAACAAAATCCTCTAGGCGGCACTAGCGGTCTAAACTCTGACAGGAGATTTGAGTGCAGTTGCTGACAAAGGGATTTGACTCAGCTGACTTCAAAGGCTGCATTTTAATTAAAAATTAGCCACATGCTGTTCCCAGAGGCCTGAAGCCTGGGAAACCCTATCACCTCAAGAGCTTCACACCAGGAGTTAGAATCTCACATGACCTCTTGATTGATAGAAGGCAGACTGGCTGGGAGCTTCCCAGAGACCACACAAAGGACCCTTTCCTCTGAAAGGAATATGTTAATTCTGAACTGTTTAATGTCAACAAAGCCCTGCCTGCCCAGAGGACTGACCCACCCAAGTCTTGGAGGCGGACCTCAACACTCTGAGGATTGAATTGAAAAGAAAATATATATTTTACAAAAACACTGATAACTCTTTGTAATCAAATGACAGAAATGTATAACTTTGAGAGCTTTAATTAAGAAAATGTACCTTTCATTCAAGGCCAAACTCGAATTTGAGTGATGTTCTGGGGCAAAACCCCATTGTTTATTAATATTACAGACTCCCTGTTTCAGCTAGACAAACGAAAATGCATTGGTATGTGGGTAGATATGTGAGGAACAGTTGTATAAAATTTAATGAAGATCCAATGTTCTGCAGCACATGAAAAAGTGCTAGAAGTGGCCGTTTTTGAATGCAAGCTCTGAGGATGAACACATTTGGACAGAGACATGGCTAAATTCAGCCACACCATGTATATGTGATTTTAATCAAATGTGTACCTGTGCAAATATGTTTTTAGGTCAGATATAGATTGTGTATAAAGTTGAAAGGGGTGGGTTCTCTGTATCATAAACAGACCTCATCATGATGACACTTCATTTCATTCCCCCAATCAAGTAAGGGATGAAAGCTGGACCAATGGAAAGTGGAGAGGGGCAAGGCTAGTGATGCGACACACACACCCACTTGGAGAACATATAAATGGACCACTGAAACTTAGGTAGGGACCTAAAATTCCATTTGCTGCAGCGCACTTTGCTGGACCAGACAACATCCCGAGATCCAGACTTCAAATTCATCAACCTCCTGAAAGCCAAACTAGAGACTTCAAAACCCAGACCAGAGGGAAAGCAGTGCTGTGCCTAGCTGTGAGCAGAACCCAGAAAGAAAGCAGTGCTGTGCCTAGCAGAGAGACCAGACCAGGCGCTGTGAGCAGAACCCGGAAAGACCTGACCAGACTGTTGACCAGATCGTGACAAGTCGCTTTCCTGTTCAAAATCTCTTGTGAGTACTTAGCAAACTCAGAACACATCTCTTAGTTAAATTCATCTAATTCAATTTATTTAACCCAAGTAGAACTGCCTCCTAGCTGTCACCTGTCATTCTAGCTGCAAAAATTTGTCACTTGTCATTTTGAAAAAGTGTGCGTTTAAAATTTACAAAACCAAAAACGACCTTTATTAAATTGCTCATATCTCCGCGACCGTTTGAGCTAGAGACTTGCCGTAACTTTCCTCTGATAGCTTAGAATCGTGGCTTTCCTAGGAACCTAGAACCACATCCCTACCCCTTATAGTTTTACCGCAATCGCGGAACACGCATCCGCGAATTTTACCGCGATTTGCAATTTCTTCACTTGTAAAAACTGCTGCTGTTTGCCTGATTTCATTTGCCAGAAATTCGTTTAACCTGCTAACTATCCCTGCATCATTGCTAGTGTGAGCCTGGACTAATATTAACTAGATACCACTCACCCTGAACCTCTGAAAGGGAATTAAAAGCGTTTCCAGCATATTTCTCATTCATTGCCAGCACATATCAAAGCAATTTGGGCCTGTGATTTCAAAACTCCTATCTGTTTTCGGTTGTCTAAGCTTGCTGGGATTGAACTGAATTACAGTTGATTGCATTTCTGAGGACTGTGTGTTTTCCTTCCATTTCCTTGCATTGCATAAAGAGGGGGGGAGGGAATAGCCCGAGAAAAGTGATTACATTGTCTGTTGAAATCATATTGAGTATTTTCTATATTGCATTTTTATTCAACATTATATCCATTTGAACTACATAAAGCATTCTTTACCACCTTTTTCTGTTGTACCATTTACCAGTGTGCTACCTTATTCATTTCATGTCCACTCATTAGTCATTATAAAGAAGTGTGCTAGTGCCAGATTCTCCGTTGTTAATATTTCCCATATCAGATAAAGTGTGATATTCAATTATTAATTTATTATAAAGTGTGATATCTATATTTTAATTTATCAAATAAACCTTTTAAACTTGCAAAACAGAATTACTTCTTGGCTCAGTGGGGTCAGGGGGATTCCAAGAGAGGGGTGTGATACAAGGGTAGTCATCCAGAACGCATGAACTGGACCTAAAGATATATCAATAAGGGTTTTCATTCAGTATCATAGACTAGGCGTTAACTTGGCTGTAGTGCTGAATTGAATCCTCTTACAAAGTGGGGGCTCGAGCCGAGACGTTGGGTTAGATTTACCATTTGTGCAGCTTAATACAGTGTGCTAACTGACGGGATACATACATCCGGTCGGATCACCACGCTGCATTACGCTGTGAAGCATTCCTCAAAAGGGACACTCCAAGAAAAGTTCTGTTCTGCAAAAATAAAATACTAACTTCTGTAAGTCAGGACAGAGACCAATCTCTAGAATGACGGCCTTAGTAGACATGAAAATAGCCAGAGAGCACTTCTTACATAAGTTATTTGTGAGAGGTGAGTGGACTCACCAGGACCAAACAGTCTGGTTGCAGGCCATCATGCAACAGGTCACGGAAACAGGGTCAGACCTATGGAGAGATCAGGGTCCATTACATGAGGCCCTGAGTGAACTATATATGGCTCCTAAAGCCAAAGAGGAACACAATAAGATTGCCAGGATAGCAGCATACCTGTACCTATATATGGGAGACATGCAGGATAGATGTGCTGAAAGCCAAAATCTGGCAAATAGGCAACAGATGGAATTACAGAAGGTCCAATCTGATCTGGACTCTTCTGAGCAGAGGCTGCAGAGGAGCCAGGAGTCAGAAAATGACAGCAGACTGTACATTACTAAAATAAAGGAGGATATGGATGTACTGCAAAAGGAAAAGTCAGAACAGGATACCAGATTTCTGGCCTTGCAGAAGGAACACCAAGAAGGTTTGGACTCCCTACTGCAAAGCCAGAAAAAGCTGGAGCAACAGCTAGACTTCAACAGGGTATGTGCTGAGCAGGTAGTCACCCTGCAAGGCCACCTAGATAGAGTGAAGGCAGAGAGCAACAAACTAATTCTGAAAGACCTGGATACCCAGGCAGAGTTTGATGAGGAGCGCCAGAAAGCTGGTGCCTTTCAACGGCAAAGGGACGACCTGGCGGCACAAATGCAGGCTCTTAGTCAGGAAAGAGACGCCATAGGCCAGGAAGTCTGCCATTTAAAAAGAAAAATGGAAGAAAATCACCTGGCCCACCAGGGACTGGGTGACCTCCAAAAAGAAAACCAGAACTTGGTAGAGCACACCAGAAGGGTGGAGGATGCTCTAGCAAGAAAGGAGCAGGCCAATAGGGACATTGCCCAGGAGGTAACCCTCCTGCAGCAAAGACTGGCCCAGTTCTCCAGGACCAACCAGGAAGCACAGAGGGAAAATGAGGCCCTCTGCCAACACAATGATAGGCTCCAACAGCAGGTAGCGATGCAGGAGAAACTGATAGAGTCGAGTAAGGCCTTAACAGAGGAACTGAAAGCACAAATGCAGGCTCTTGCATTGCAACAGGGAGCAGGGGCGGATAGAGATGAGGTCCGCTGGGAAAGAGAGACTCCTGACCATAACCGCAGGAGCCCTAACACCAGGGGCCTTCATCTTCCCCAGTCCCTGAACTCTGCCACCCCCATGTCCCCTGGCGCACATGAGCACAGGGCCAAAGGGATGGCAGATTACTATCCAGCCAGAAGCATGGGGCTCATAGGCCAGTACCATCCAGGAATGGAGGGGTGGGCATCCGGGTATGGGCACCCAAGTACAATACAGTTCAGTGGGGAACCCCAGGAGAGTAGGCCCATTAAGGGCATCCTGAAAACCTCTGCCCAGTTAGGTCAGTGGAGGGGGTACCCATCAAATCCTGACAGCAAGGAGGAATCTGAAGACTCCTCTGAACTGCGCAGGACACAGGAGACCAGGTCCCCACATTCTGCCAGCCATTCCCAGGCTCGCAGAATCCGGGAAAACCTGGAAGAACAGACGGGAACCTCTGGGAGCAGTGCCTCTGAGTCCGACGAAGAATGGACAAGGGTTACCCGAACCAAAAAGGCCAATAAGGCAAAAAGGGCCTTGCTCAAGGACCCCTTAAAGCAGATTAAGGCGATCAGGAGCGTCATCACGCCTTACCATAAGAACGCTAAGTATTCTGTTTGGGAGCACTTAGAGTTGTTTGAACAAATGATGGAGACTTTCCATTTGAAGGACAGCCAAAGCTGCATTCAATATGTAAAGTGGACCTTCTCCCCGGAATACTCCAGTTTCTTTGCGGGGCTGGAGGACCAAAATCATTTAAGATGGTCCACCTATAAGGCGGCCATCCTGAAACATTTTTCTGTTCACAGAAATCCTCAAGAGGCTCGCAAGGCAGCCTACAATTTGCAATGTGGGGAGGATCAGGCCCCACAAGAATTTGTGCAGGAGTTAAAGCGGGCTTTTGCACAGACCACAAGAAGGGTGCGCACGGATAGCCGTGAATTTATAAACACGTTTTTCCATGCCTTGCCCAAATATATCATGACCCAGCTCGTGAGGGATTTTCACGAGAAAAGATCTTTAGACTGGGTCATTGAGCAGGCTACCCGCATCTATGAGGTGCAGAAGCCCATAGAAAATAAAAGCAATGCCCAGAAAAACCCCAAAGCCAACAGCACCCCTGCTGCTGCCAAGGTGGCAGAGGTAAAGGTCACCCCCGTTTTGGATTTGGAGATGGGGGGGCCTAAAAACCTACCTGCACCTAATAATGCTAGGCCCAGAAGGTCCTCGGGCCAGTCGCAGACAGGGAGCCAGGGAGGCAGCCCCACAAATGGGGTCCCTCGCTCTCCTGACTATGTAAGTCCTCGCTACAAAGGTAACAGACCCATCCTGGGTTATGTGTGGACTCCTCCAGCCCAAGGGGGGGGATCCAGACAAGCACCTAACCCAGGGAACTTCCCTCCAAACTTCCCACAGGAGGGCAGAAATTTACCAAACCCTGGGCAGAACTTTTTCCCCAGATATCCACCCGACTTTCAACCCCAAAATCATCCATCCTTCTTTCCCCAATTCCCTGAGCCCAGACCACTGAATCCGGGAGAGGGGAGGCCAAGGGTGGAGGGGTACCCAACTCTTCCCAACCAGGGGTACTACCAAAGAAGGGACAGCTACCCTTCCCGGGATCAGCCCAGGGGAGAAAACAGGGCCCCGTATCAGCCTGAGCGGGTTTCCCAGTTAGAGCGCCAGGTTCAAAACATGGCGCGGGATATGGGTCATATACTGAGGGCGCAGCAGAACCCTCAGATCAGCATGCCGGCGCAGAACGCACCCAACTCTGGACCTGGTGCTCCAGAACAATGACGGGGGCAGCACCCCGATAACTCACCGGTTCCCAGGGAGGAGGCACAAGGGGAAGGGGGGTGTAAAGCCTTGGAGGAAGCTTCCTTCCTCACTTGTAAACAGCCCCTAGAAACCCAGGAACCGGAAACAAAATCTCTTGCCCCTGAAAGTCTGCCTCCTAAGGAGCAGAGGGGGGGTAGGAGAAACAAAAGACCCAAACAGACTCAGTTTGGGGAGGAGGTACAGATCTTCCAATTTGAGGGAGAGGGATCCACAGAGGATCCTGGGAAAAGGATCTTCTCCTTCAGAGAGGGGGGAACTCCTCCCAAAGAAAAATGGGTCCCTAGGGATGCAAATCTAGACTGGGGAGATGTGGAGACTGAGCTACCGCCGCCCACCATCTCATCCCAGAACCAACCGCAAGAAAATCCCCTGGTTCAAACCCATCCTGGTGACTGCCTCCAAAAAGGGGGGGGCGGCCCAGAACCGGAGCCAGGGGAACCCACAATGGCTCTGATCTCCAGTTGCCAACTTTTTCTTTCAGATTCCCAAGACTCTCCACAGAATTCTGCCCAAAATTCTTCTCTCGCGATGTCCAAAACCAGAAAGTTAGCCCACCAGTTGTCCAAAAATGTACATTATCTGTGCCCCCTTGAGGAGAAGGAGGGAAGATATTATGCCCCGGTACAAGTACAGGGGCAGGGTACAATCTTGGCACTGGTGGACACTGGATCTCAAGCTACCCTTCTGTCCAGAAGGGCCTTTGATGAACTGAATGCAGGAAGGGGAGAGGATTACCAAATTCCTCTCACCTCTCTTCCTGGACAACTGCAGAACTTTGACGGGAAGGAAATTCCCGTCGAGGGGACGGCAGGCTTGGACATTAAGATCGGGCGACATAAGTTGAAACACCCGGTCATAGTTGTGACCCCAGAGGGCACCCCTTGTTTACTAGGGAATGACCTCCTGAGAAGGTTGTCACCCCTAATAGATTGTGTAAACAAGGTCCTCTGGACCCAGACTAGCCGACCAATAAAATTAAAACAGAGTGTCAACCATGTTAGTTTAAACGGCACATGCCACATGGTTGAACAAAAATCTGACCAAGTAGAATTTCACTTCCAGAACAACCAAATTCCAGACGTGACAGTAATAGCAGTAGGACAACAGACTGGTGATGGGGGGTCCTCTCTATTTCTGAAAATCAACCTTCCTTCCAGTCTAAAGTGGTATTCCATGCTGGAAGGAAACACTCTGAAATTCTATACCAATCCACAATCAGAAACTCCCACTCCTATAGTCCAGGAAGATGTGAAATCAGCTCAAAGCCTGGCTGATGTTCAGCAAATTGGAGAGCAGTTGTTCATTCCTGTTCAGTTAAATGATGGGAAGGACTCTGTTCTCGCTCGAGTGTGTGTGAACAACGGTAAGAGCTTCATCAGCGAAGCCACGTTCCGCCAACTCCCAAAAGATCCAGCCATTCCCACCTTCAAACTGATAGACAAATGGGAAATGGACCTGGAAGCACCCAATTCAAAACATCTCCTGCCAAGCAGGTGTATGCTCAAAATCTCCATTGGCAACAAGAGCATAGTCCATAATTGTTGGGTCGTGCGAGACGTCACTGCCGCCTTTTACTTAGGCAGTGACATTCTCAATCGCTTTGCCATTAGTTTGGACCTAATAAACTTCAAAGCTTGGTCCCGATTAGCGGATAATCCCATGGGCTTTGATGATCCAGAAAAAGCATTTAGGTCAGCTCAATTGCTACCTTATGCGGTTGAAATTCAGGTTAAAGAGGAAGTCACCATCCCAGAAAGGACCCGACAATTCTCCCTGGAAGTGAAAGTTAAAAGGGGACAAGAGTTGAAAAACCCTGATGCTTACATACATCCAAATGCTTCTCTCCAACAGCAAGGGTTGGGGGTAAACCCGACTCCATTAGTCAACATAGAACATGACACCATTCTAATAGAGGTGGATAACAGCGACTTAAAGAGTATTACTCTAGCCGCAGGCACCATTGTTGGAATGGCGGTTGATGACCGACATTTCTCCATTGATCTTGTAAATGAACTGTTAGGACCAATCCCCAAGGACTGTGTTGACAGTGACAGTGAGGACAATACAACACCAGACAGGATTTTCACCCGGCATGGGGGGAACTTCCTGGTGTACACTTCCTGCCCCTATGGTAAGGAAGATGTGACGTGTGACTTCAGGAGGGATGAGGTGATTTTCCAAGTCCATGAGGGCTGCCTTTCCCACCTGAAGCCTCCGGTCCAAATCAGCACTCTGACCAGGGACTTCTCCACCCAGCTGGAGGAGGCCGCGGAGATAGCCAAACCAGAAGTCTTTCCAGGCTTCAGGCAGATGGTGGAAGAGAGAGTCAACCTAGCTGATGCCTGTGTGACTCTGGAACAAAAGCAAAAGTTGAAACAAGTTTTCTTGGATTTCCAAGATCTCTTTGCGGTAGACTCATATGACTGTGGTCGCACCGACATCCACACCACAACAATCCCCACGGACCCTGGCATGACTCCTGTGTTTGTGAAGCAATATCGCTTGCCTCTCGCATCAATGGAGTCCCTTACTGAAATAATTAAGAACCTTGAGTCCCGGGGAATAATCCGTCCAGTCCACAGCACCTTCAATAATCCGGTGCTGGGAATATTGAAGCCAAACGGCCAGTGGAGACTCTGCGCCGACCTCAGGGAGCTCAACAAACGGGTCCATACTTCCCGATGGCCTCTGCCCTACATTGACCAAGGGCTGGCCCAGATCCAGGGGTCACAGGTATTCACTGCAATAGACCTGACCAATGGATACTGGACCGTGCCTGTCAGTAGGGAGGACCAATACAAGCTGGCTTTTACCTTTGGGGGCCAGCAGTACACATGGACCCGGACTCCCTTCGGATACCTTAACTCCGGTAATGAGTTCAATATTTTCCTACATAAGGCCATGCCCGACCTGGGTACGAGGGGTAACCTGGCTTATGTAGATGATGTCCTCATCAAAAGTTCATCTGTGGAGGAACACATAGCAGAGATCCGTTATGTTCTGACACAGTTGAGGGCCGCCGGAGCAAAACTTTCCTTTCAGAAAGCACAGTGGTGTAGAACCCGTGTTAATTTCTTGGGGCATGAGATTACTCCTCAGGGTCTCTGTCCCCAGGAAAAGAAAGTGGAAGCACTTCAGAAACTGAAAGACCCCACAACTCTGCGGGAACTAAGGAGCCTCCTTGGACTGACTAATTACAGCAGAAAGTTCATTGAGGGCTACGCAGAGATCACCAGACCCCTGATTCATCTCCTGAAGGGGGGGGTCAAGTGGGAATGGGGTCCAGAACAAGCCGAGGCAGTAAAACAACTCAAAAGAAGCCTCTCACAAGCGCCTTGCCTAGCTTACCCTGTCAGAAACAAGGAGTTCTTCCTGGAGACGGGGTTCTCTAATACGTGCTTGACGGCAGTATTATATCAAAAGCATGACAAGGTCAATAAAGTAATCTCCTATGCGAGCAAAACTTTATCCTCTGTGGAGGAAAAATTCAACGATTGTGAGAAGGCACTCCTGGCAACGGTGTGGGCATTGAAGAATTACCGCCCGTTTATCCAGGGGGAACACATCATAGTGGAGACTCCACACCAGCCTCTGCAATATCTCCAAAGTGACAGAATCCGGGCCGGAAATGTGAGTAATTCCCGAATTACTTACTGGATTCTGTCAATGCAAGGCTTTCCTGTGGAGGTCAGATATGGCCAAAACAAGAAGAGTCCACTCGCGCAAGGTCTGGCTGACTTGCATGATTGTGCCAGAGAAAACTGTCTCGAGGACGAAAGTCTAAAAATAAAGGACAACATGGAGGCATACCTTAATTCCCCCCACAAAGTCTTTGAAGAAGACAAGTGTGAGGGAATGCCCACTGTGTATGTGGATGGATGCTCTTACCATGTTGACAACAACGGGGAGAAAGAACTGGTGGCTGGCGTAGGGAATGCATGGGTGAATGAGTCCCCAGGACCCTCCGCTGGATACAAAATTGGTCCCCGAAGTAGTCAGGTGGCAGAATTGATGGCTGTGCATCAGGCCATCCTCACTGCTGTCCAGCATCAACTCCACGAACTGGTCATAATCACAGATTCGGATTATGTACGGAACGGGTTCGTGGAGCACCTGGTTAATTGGAAAACCAGAGGCATGTTATGTGCTAACAACAAACCCTTGAAACATGGGAAGTTGATCCAAAACATTGATGATCTGGTCACCTCGAATGAGATGACCATCTATTGGAAAAAGATCAAGGGTCATTCCAAAGTAGAGGGACCAGACAAAACTGGAAATGACTTAGCTGATCAGCTGGCCAAAACCGGGGCCATCCAAGGGGATCTAATTGAGATTGAGTCCCTGTTGGGGGAAATCCAGGTCACTGCTATCACTAGGTCCCAGACAAATGCTCACAACGACCTCTCAATTGCACAATGGAGTAAGGAGACCCCTGATGCTGATTTGATTACTGCTCAGAAGGGGGATCCAATAATTGGTAAATTTTACCAGCACCTTGAGGACCCTGAGAACTTTCCCCTGACGGATACCGATTACATTGGGAAAGAGGACCTAAGAGTGTTGATGAAATGTCCAAAAATGTTCCGGATCCAAGACGGTTTGTTGGTAAGGAAATCCAAAGCTGGCCATGATCAGTGGGTGGTTCCTACCTCATTCCGAAGCCTGATGTTAAGTCACGCCCATGATGCGGCCACCGCCGGTCATAGGGGGTTTCACACAACATTGGAAATCTTAAGAGAGGTTGCATACTGGCCACACATGGGGCAGGACCTCGACCAGTACTTGAAGGGTTGTCTTGTGTGTGCACAATTTCAGCCGACATCACTCACGCACCGGGCGCCTTTACAAAAGAGGGGAATGACACTGCCATGGTCAGATTTACAAATCGACTTTGTAGGCCCTGTGATTCGCTCGGCTAGGGGGAATAAGTACATGTTGACTGTGACATGCTTGTTTACCAAGTGGGTGGAATGTCTCCCAGCCCCAAATTGCAAGGCAGAAACTGCAGCTGCCTTGATGATTAACCACATCTTTTCCCGTTTTGGTCTACCTCAAAGGATTGAGTCAGACAGAGGTAGCCACTTCACCAGTGAAGTAATGACAAAGATGTGGGAGATACTGGGGGTCAAGAGAAAGCTGCATATTGCTTATAGACCAGCTTCTTCTGGGGCAGTAGAGAGATATAACCGGACAATTGTGAGCATATTAAAGAAGTTTGTGGCAGATTCTGGGCCAAGTTGGGATATCCGATTACCTCTGGTCCTAATGGCCATCAGATCTACCCCTTCATCTGCAACCAAAATGTCACCATTTGAGTTGATGACTGGGCGCAAGATGGTGCTTCCGCAGCATTTGCTCTACAGGACCCAAGAGCAGACACTGATAAATGCCTCCACTACTCATGAGTATGTAGAGAATTTAAGGAAACACCTCCAACATGCTTTTGCTTATGCTCAGCGGAATCTAGAAAGATCGACTGATAGCATGAAGACCCATTATGACCTGAAAACTTCCAGGAAGGAATATCAGGTGGGAGACCGGGTCTATCTATACAACTTCCAAAGGAACCAGGCCAAGCAGCGCAAATTTTTGCCTACATGGAAGGGACCCTTTGAGATCGTCGATAAGATCTCTCCGGTGGCCTACAAGATCCGCATCCCCAAAGGTGGTTCGGCAGAGGGGGAAGACAAGTGGGTCCACATAAACCAGTTGAAGTGTTGCCATCCCAGGCACACTCTGCAACAACTGGAGGAATCCTCTGGAATCCTAGCGGGTACTGTATCAGACTAATTCAGTTCCAATCATAAAACATACCACATCTAGTCTCTAAAATATTGTGATTTGCATGAAACTGTCTCTTAGTTATACTGTTTTCTTTATCAAAATAAGAATGTAATGTTTTGTCATGATGAAATGCATATGCTGTCCCACCATCTCAACAGTGGTGGAAAAACGTCTATGAGTAGGTATTGCCGCTCTTCCTTTGTCGTCCTAGGAGAAAGAAAACCTTGAGACGGGCCAAGGAGGACGATCCGGAGACCGGGAGCTGAGACGCAACGGGCTCGGGGTACCGCCCAATATTCCCATCAGGACCGGCGAGGAGAACCGATCGATCAGTACCGGATGGAGGAAAAGATGCTGAACTATGCCATCTATTGGAAGAAGATGAGGAAACATCCCAGATCTTGCGAGTCCCATTCGTGAAATAGGATGGCCATCGCAAGAGGGGGGCTTGTGGGATGTATTTACCCATGCATCCTAGCCCTACCTCAAAACTGTGCAGTACTGACATGAAAACATCATGATGACCAGAGCTTCCCAGAAAATGCACCGGGAAATGCAGGAAGAATAGGCTGCCACCCATTTTTGCCGATGTTATGGGCACAGAAGGACGCTGCCTAAAACCACCATTGGACTACCCGCACAGTAGTCTGAAACCATTGTTTTGACCCATGTGGAATCATTAGACGGGGTAAATATGGGGATTAAGCTGTCGCTGCCCATCATTTTGCCCCAGAACAAAAATAAATAATTGGAGTGGGTAAAGATGGGGATGCGCTGTCGCCGCCCATCATTTCATCCCAGAATCCAGGACAGCTGCGCAGTTGTGCGCACACCAAAATGGTTACCTAACTTGCCACCCACCAGTGTAAAGAAAGGTCTTTGTTGACAAAATCCACTTTTACTGATGTCAAAAAGTTGCTGAAATCGTGACTCATTGGACCACTTTAAAGATTCAACCCTTTTTGTGTGTGTTTAGAATGCATTAATCCAAGAAAATACCAAAGTTGCATGCAGTGCCAACAAAATCCTCTAGGCGGCACTAGCGGTCTAAACTCTGACAGGAGATTTGAGTGCAGTTGCTGACAAAGGGATTTGACTCAGCTGACTTCAAAGGCTGCATTTTAATTAAAAATTAGCCACATGCTGTTCCCAGAGGCCTGAAGCCTGGGAAACCCTATCACCTCAAGAGCTTCACACCAGGAGTTAGAATCTCACATGACCTCTTGATTGATAGAAGGCAGACTGGCTGGGAGCTTCCCAGAGACCACACAAAGGACCCTTTCCTCTGAAAGGAATATGTTAATTCTGAACTGTTTAATGTCAACAAAGCCCTGCCTGCCCAGAGGACTGACCCACCCAAGTCTTGGAGGCGGACCTCAACACTCTGAGGATTGAATTGAAAAGAAAATATATATTTTACAAAAACACTGATAACTCTTTGTAATCAAATGACAGAAATGTATAACTTTGAGAGCTTTAATTAAGAAAATGTACCTTTCATTCAAGGCCAAACTCGAATTTGAGTGATGTTCTGGGGCAAAACCCCATTGTTTATTAATATTACAGACTCCCTGTTTCAGCTAGACAAACGAAAATGCATTGGTATGTGGGTAGATATGTGAGGAACAGTTGTATAAAATTTAATGAAGATCCAATGTTCTGCAGCACATGAAAAAGTGCTAGAAGTGGCCGTTTTTGAATGCAAGCTCTGAGGATGAACACATTTGGACAGAGACATGGCTAAATTCAGCCACACCATGTATATGTGATTTTAATCAAATGTGTACCTGTGCAAATATGTTTTTAGGTCAGATATAGATTGTGTATAAAGTTGAAAGGGGTGGGTTCTCTGTATCATAAACAGACCTCATCATGATGACACTTCATTTCATTCCCCCAATCAAGTAAGGGATGAAAGCTGGACCAATGGAAAGTGGAGAGGGGCAAGGCTAGTGATGCGACACACACACCCACTTGGAGAACATATAAATGGACCACTGAAACTTAGGTAGGGACCTAAAATTCCATTTGCTGCAGCGCACTTTGCTGGACCAGACAACATCCCGAGATCCAGACTTCAAATTCATCAACCTCCTGAAAGCCAAACTAGAGACTTCAAAACCCAGACCAGAGGGAAAGCAGTGCTGTGCCTAGCTGTGAGCAGAACCCAGAGAGAAAGCAGTGCTGTGCCTAGCAGAGAGACCAGACCAGGCGCTGTGAGCAGAACCCGGAAAGACCTGACCAGACTGTTGACCAGATCGTGACAAGTCGCTTTCCTGTTCAAAATCTCTTGTGAGTACTTAGCAAACTCAGAACACATCTCTTAGTTAAATTCATCTAATTCAATTTATTTAACCCAAGTAGAACTGCCTCCTAGCTGTCACCTGTCATTCTAGCTGCAAAAATTTGTCACTTGTCATTTTGAAAAAGTGTGCGTTTAAAATTTACAAAACCAAAAACGACCTTTATTAAATTGCTCATATCTCCGCGACCGTTTGAGCTAGAGACTTGCCGTAACTTTCCTCTGATAGCTTAGAATCGTGGCTTTCCTAGGAACCTAGAACCACATCCCTACCCCTTATAGTTTTACCGCAATCGCGGAACACGCATCCGCGAATTTTACCGCGATTTGCAATTTCTTCACTTGTAAAAACTGCTGCTGTTTGCCTGATTTCATTTGCCAGAAATTCGTTTAACCTGCTAACTATCCCTGCATCATTGCTAGTGTGAGCCTGGACTAATATTAACTAGATACCACTCACCCTGAACCTCTGAAAGGGAATTAAAAGCGTTTCCAGCATATTTCTCATTCATTGCCAGCACATATCAAAGCAATTTGGGCCTGTGATTTCAAAACTCCTATCTGTTTTCGGTTGTCTAAGCTTGCTGGGATTGAACTGAATTACAGTTGATTGCATTTCTGAGGACTGTGTGTTTTCCTTCCATTTCCTTGCATTGCATAAAGAGGGGGGGAGGGAATAGCCCGAGAAAAGTGATTACATTGTCTGTTGAAATCATATTGAGTATTTTCTATATTGCATTTTTATTCAACATTATATCCATTTGAACTACATAAAGCATTCTTTACCACCTTTTTCTGTTGTACCATTTACCAGTGTGCTACCTTATTCATTTCATGTCCACTCATTAGTCATTATAAAGAAGTGTGCTAGTGCCAGATTCTCCGTTGTTAATATTTCCCATATCAGATAAAGTGTGATATTCAATTATTAATTTATTATAAAGTGTGATATCTATATTTTAATTTATCAAATAAACCTTTTAAACTTGCAAAACAGAATTACTTCTTGGCTCAGTGGGGTCAGGGGGATTCCAAGAGAGGGGTGTGATACAAGGGTAGTCATCCAGAACGCATGAACTGGACCTAAAGATATATCAATAAGGGTTTTCATTCAGTATCATAGACTAGGCGTTAACTTGGCTGTAGTGCTGAATTGAATCCTCTTACAGGATGGCAGGCAGTTGAGAACTTGTAAGTCACTCCACAGTTTTTCCACATGGCCTGCATGTAGTGGGACATGATATTTGATCCCCTGTGAGAGATGACTTCCTTTGTAAAACCTACCCTGGTAAAAATACCAAGTAGGGCCTTAGCAACAGACTGAGCTGTAACAGTCCTCATAGGTATAGCTTCAGGATACCTAGTCGCTTGGGCTACTATAACCAATATTAATTGATTGCCTGAAGAGGTTGTAGGGTTTAAGGGACCAACAATGTTGATTCCTACCCTCTCAAAAGGGACTCCCACCACTGGGAGAGGCACCAAAGGTGCCACATTCCTGGCTCCACTCTTGCCAGGTGTATAGAAAGTGTGACAGCTCCTACAGAATGTTTCTACATCAGACCCCAACTTAGGTCTGTAGAAATATATAGAAAGCCTTTCCTTGGTCTTCTTGAAGCTCAAGTGACCAGCCAAAGTAATCTTGTGGCCCAACTGTAGGAACTGGTGTCTTGTCTCTAGAGGCACTCCATGTTTTCTGTAGTCCCCTGGGATAGACTCAGTTGGTTCACTATGGAAGAGGTAACCTATGGGAAGAATCTTCCCAGTGCAACCTATGCTTCCCTGGCTCTTGCCCATCCAGCTGGGAAGCTGCCTGTTGGCAAAGACCTTCAAGAGTATGGAACTCTCTTTGATCTCTGCTGAAGTCTGCCCTACAGGGGTCACCTTCTGCAGCAAGGACTGCAGCTCAGGATGGTCTTTAGGATCCAGATCTCCAACAAGGGTAAGGTCTTCTTCCAGCTCCGAATCCTCAGCTGCTGATTCAACCTTTCCTGGTTGTTCCTCACACTCAGCCTCAGCTGGTGGAGCAGTCACAGTTGTGACTTAGGACAGTCTTCTCGGGGATGTCCTTGTTGGTAGCACAGGAATGCTTTTTGGCTTTTTCTTTGAGACTTTGGGTTTCCCCTTTGTCTCATTCTTCTTTGAAATAGAAGTTAGTAATCCTGTGGACTCAGTGTTATAGATTCCTCTGTAACATCCACTAGAGAGTCAGTTAAGGTACTCTCTCTGGCCTTCCTTGTCTGTTCTTGTTTCCTTTTACTGGGAGGCCTGGGGGTGCTTCACACAACTCCTAAAGTTGTTAAGTCTTTCTCCAACAGGACTCTCCAAGCCCCTCACTTTGTACACTAACAGGTATCTTGACAGTCATGTTGTTGCACTGGATGAGAGCTGGTAGTCTAGGAAGCATTTGGACAGGGCCTCCAGCAAGCTTAGTGAGGCCTTTAGACCTTCAAGAGTAGGGAACTCTATTTGACTTCTGCTGAAGTCCGCCCTTCAAGGGCCACCTTCTGCCAGTAAAAACTGCAGCTCAGGATGGTTTTTAGGATCCAGATCTCCAACAAGGGTAAGGTCTTCTTCCAGCTCTGAATCCTCAGCAGCTAATCCAACCTTTCCTGTTTGTTCCTCACACTCAGCCTCAGCTGGTGGAGCAGTCACATATGTGACTTTGGAACGTCCTATCGGGGATGTCTTGTTGGTGGCACAGGAGTGCTTTTTAGCTTTTTCTTTGAGACTTTGGGTTTCCCCTTTGTCTCATTATTCTTTCAAATAGCAGTTAGTAATTTCTGTGGACTGGGTGTTATAGATTCCTCTGTAACATCCACTAGAGAGTCAGTTAAGGTACTCTCTCTCTGGTCTTCCTTATCTGTTCTTGTTTCCTTTTACTTGGAGGCCTGGGGGTGCTTGATCCAACTCCAAAAGTTTTTATGTCATTCCCCAACAGGACTCTCCCAAGCACCTCACTTTGTACACTAACAGGTATATTGACAGTCATGTTGCTGCACTGGATGAGAGCTGGTAGTCTAGGAACCATTTGGACAGGGCCTCCAGCAATCTTAGTGAGGCCTTTGGGTGCCTTAGCAACATCCTCAGGTTTGAAAAAAGATTCATCCACCACTGTAATGCTGGCCCCAGTGTCTCTAATGGCAGGGGTCTCCTGACCATTTACACGTACACTGTCCTTGTAATATTCTTTTGTGTTATCTGGAATTGAATTATAGACATCTAAATTCTGCTGTTTCACACAGACCCAGGGACACTAAAGAAACACTGGCAGAGACTCTAATGGGGTCTTCAGTAGCAATTGAAAGTTACCACTTGTCATTTGTACTTCTCCCTCTGGGGAAAAGGCTAAGGAGACAGTGTGGACCCCTGAAGGTTTACCCTTGTATCTGGGATCCCCTTTCACATGGTCAGTAGACCCACAAGCATAACATTTTCCAAATGTTTTGACAAATGGGGTTTTTTGCTGACCTCCCTCTGGTTTGGCACCAGATGCTTCACTAGCCTGATTTGGTTTCCCTTGTGGCTTACTCTTTTTCCATTTGGGGCCCTCTTTTGGATTGCATGTATTAGAATTCTCTTTGCCATCTTTCTTTTGCTGCTTCCCTTCATCCTTCTTCTGAGGTGCCCCAGAATCCTTGTGAGTAGCCTTGTTGGAAACCAACAAGTCAGCAGCCTTTGCTAATTTCTTTGGATCAATTTCCTTAGAGTCAGCCAAGTGCTGTCTCAGCTCAGGAGAGAAGGCCTCAAAAATAGATTCCAACAACAATAGTTTTCTCATTCCTTCAACAGTGTTAACTCTGTAACCCTTTACCCAACCATTTCAGTTCTTCAAACATTCACACACCCAGGTAACCCAAGGGTACCATCATGCATTTTGAGGGTCCTAAACCTTTTATGGTACTGGGAAGGAGTTTTCCCAAATCTAGCTATCAAAGCTAGCTTCAGATTTTCATACTCCAATCTTTCAAGTTCCCCCACCTCCATTATAGCATCAGTTGCAACATTACAACATCAGTTGCAACCTGGGAAGCCTAGACAAAACCCAAGGAATAAACTGATTCCATGTGAAACCCTGAATGCCATAATTATACTCAAAAGCAGCCAACCAATCCAAAATATCAAGTCTTACCTCATAGCTACTCACATCCTCTCTAGGCATGCAAGTTCTCTTAGGACTGGAAGACCTAGAAGACTCTGGGAGAGAACCATTTTCAAGAGACCATTTCTTTATTTCAAGAGCATGATGCATTTCCATTTCTCTGAGTTTGATTTCTTGATGTTTACTTTCAGTCTGGATTTGGAGCCTTTTGAACTCTAACTCAAGTTTCATTTTTTCAAAAGAGACACATTCTGGACTCAGTATTGGACCTGGTATGGTCCCTGTGGCTACAGGTTGAGGGCCTAAAGCAGGTAGACGTGCAGTGGGGCTCACATCCTGAGAATCCTCTGACTCTTCTAGCTCATCAATAACATTAGAGTTAGACTCTGAATCAGTATCATCCTCATCAACACTATCCACATTTGCTGAGGGACTAGGGGCAATAGCTCTAAATAGCTCTACCTCCCAATCTTTGATGATTCAGAAATGTCTCAATCAATTCATTTTCTTGGCTCTAACAGATAGAGACCTGACTTTACACATATCTTTCAGTTGATCTACTGTAAGAATGATCAGGGCTTCCTATTTGAAGTTATCCGGGCTTGGCATTATAAAACAATTGCTTTTCTACTGGTGCTTAGCCTTGTGAAGGTTATTTGAACAAAAGTAAGAGCAGCAATCTCAATGTAACAACGATACTTTATCCTCACCGCTTGCCACCAGTGTTAGGCAGAATTGCATTTAGTACCCTCTGGGACCACCACATATAACTATTACTACAGGTGTAAGCAAAACCAACCTTTGGTATAAATCTGTACTACACAGTTTTTGGTAGCGAGCTGAGCAGCCAGGCTTAGCTCAAGAGGGAATGTGAACAGTACAAGGATGTTACACAGAGGTCTTACAATCACAGTGGTTTAAGAAGACTCTGACACTCAAGGTTTCTTGGTAAACTACTTATTAATTTATTACACAATCATGTGGAAATATTCACTAGAAGAAGGCAACTTAATATTATACTCAAACTCACTTTAGCACTGAACCAATATGTTCTGAGTAAATTAGGCTCCCATAAAATAGGAGAAAAATGGCATTTCAGTTACTTTGAATGGGAGCAAAAGGCACAAGTTAGCAGAACAGATTTCAAATAGTTTCAGTTCACCAGGGGACTCGATTCAGTTCAATAGGACTGGGCCAAAGTCAATGGACTAGTATCTTGGATAGGAAAGAGCAGTTCTTGTAGTAAATGATAAAGTCTTTGCAAAAGTCCTCAGAAGTAGTTTGTATGAATAAGAATCATATGTTGGGACACAAGCTGATTAGGCCTGCAAGTTGGGAACGTTCCACAAACTTTCACTGCAAGAGATGTGTTCTTTCAATTGGGTTGGCACAGTACCTTTATATGAAGCAAAAGATGCATCTGAAGATTTTGGTTCCTGGCAGTTCCTGCAGATCTCGTTGTTCCTGAGCCTCGGTCGTGGGGACAAGAGGGAGGATGTCGGGGACTCCTGCACTGCATGGAATCCTCAGAAAACGCTGATAAAATGGAGTCACTTCAGTTCCAATAGCTGTAATTCAAGCACACAAGCTGGTGTCCTTACCCCTGGTTAATCCTAACCAGCTTTGAGAATGGTATCCAGGTTGCCTACGAGTTGATTGGTCCCACCAACTCAAAGGAAGAATTTGCCCTTAAAGGGGCTTCTCTGTCGAGTTGAACTCAACAATTCGGACCTGCAGCAGTGCTTCGCCGGGCAAACCAATGGTCCAGTAGTCGCAACACCCGTCCTCTTCCAGATTTTCTTTGGTTCTTTTGTTCCAGTGGTCTACTCGTCTTTCCAGTCCAAGAGACTCAACTTTTAATCAGTTTTCTCCCTTTCATTCCAGCCTAGCTGTCACTCCCTCAGCAGGGTGGTTGTCCTTGATGGACAGTCAGCCAGCCAATCATGCTAGAGTGCATTTGGGACCAAACATGTTTTGGCGCGCAGAGACAAACTCTAAAAGGACCTTTGCAAAAAGAAATGGCGAAAAAAGAAGACCGGGACCTGTTTAAACAAAGGGGCTTATGGCGCCATCTTGAAAAGCATGGCTCCTGAGATTTTTAGCTACTTGTGTTCGCGGTCGGGAAAAACCATGGTAGTTTGTTGTAAAACCACTGCCACCAGCCATTTCAATAGGAAAGGGTAGCATTTGAGTGCTACGTGGGTATTTAGACACAGGGGATACTAGGTAACCCCTCCAGCACTCTATTGTAAGATAGTGTGTGCTTGGTCTAGGAATTTGAAAAGACTAGTAAAGTCAATTTCACTTTACATTCTCTGGGAAATGCTAGTTTATCCCAGAGAAGGTATTTAAACCTTTTGGAAGTCTAAAAAGACATCTGTGTGTCACTGCACTGATGATGCTGTGTAAAACAAATGAAAAGATGCCTAAGGAGTTATCTTAAAACTCCATAATCAAAGAACACAAGAGTAAAACACACATCAAAATACATGAAAGAGTGGGAAAAAAAGGCTCACACTCTTTCCAGGTAAAAAAAAAAAGTCTTCAAAATCCAGCAACGTTGCTGGGGCTCTCTAAGGTGAAGGGAATTAGCACATTTCGGAGAATTCTCCCTAACAGCAAGAACATAAAAGGTCAGCTTAACATTTGAGGACCACAGTCACCCATCTCACATTCCTTAGTCTGTTGGTTAGCAGGCTGAGAGATGCCTCAAATCTTACTTTGAGATGCTCAGGTGCTGTCATTAGTAGCTTGATGTGACCTTTGCCTGTCAAGGTCATGGGCCCGTCTAGGCAGGGTGTTTTGTCAAGCATTCATCAGGGGGACTGGTCATGGCAGGGGTAGAAGCCCTGATCATTTCAATCAGAGATCTACCCTGATTTCTCCCACAAGCCCAAAACTCTTCTCCAATAGTGCAAAATGAACCCCCTCCCCCACTATCAACAGCCACAACTCCTCAGGGTTTGACATGGTACCATTTTCATTATAGGAGTGATGCTGCAATCCTGACAGCAGTCGAATTTTCACATTGAAATGAGGAATAGAAAAAAGGTAAAGGTGGAGTGTTGAAAAGTGTGGCACACTTTGGGCTTAAAAAAGGGTATAGGGTGGTGAGAATGCTGCAGGATGGTGAAGAGCAATGTTTTGGCAGTGATAGACAGGTGTTTTGGGGGTAGAGATGGGATGGACTTTGCTAAAAGGCTGCAATCTCACGTTTGCAGTCTCTCTGACTGGGCATCTGTTGTGTGTGTCCTCTTTGACCAGAAAAGCAATGGTATATTCCCCTCTTTCTGTCTCATGCTAAACTAGCTGAGATATTTACACAGGTGATTTGCAACACAAAGAAGAAGCGTGCATCTTCATGAACATTTAGCAGAACAACATTTGTGCGGATAGGATCAACCAATTTAAAATGCCTCGTCTACCTTGTAAACATAGGGCCTCATTACGACCCAGGCGGAGGACCATGGTGCTATTAGCACCATGGTCCATGCCGGTGTCCGCCATGTGGAATGGGGAATTACCACCCCATTCCATGGTTGGCGGGGCGGTAATTCCCCATGCCGCCATGGCCCTTCCCCATTCCCATTTTTGCCCCATAGGGCTCAATGGGAATGGGGAAGGCGCTAAGTACGGTGCCGCAAATTGCGGCACCGTACTTAGCACCAAGGTCCCTTTGCGGGTCCCTACTTTAACGGCTGGTAAAACCAGCCGTTAAGGTCGGGTCCCGCAAAGGGACCTCGTAATTAGGCCCTAATAGGTTAACGGCGCCGCAGCCTTTTACGGCGCCGTTAATCCATTAGCGCCTGGGCCGTAATGAGGCCCATAGTCTAGGTTTGTAGAGGGCTGCCTACAAGAGCTCCTATTTTCCACCCTGACATGTCTCACACAATGCACCTTAATCTACACTTGCTGCATGTGATGGTACACCCATAACGAGGCACCTTTCGTGGCTCTCACAATGCACCTCAATCCATAACTACTCATGTACAGGTATGCACAATTTGTAATGCAATTTACACCACCTGCCTGATGCAGTATTACACTAACATTTCAGAAAAACGCCTGAATGCACGTTTACTGCACATTCGGCAGTATTGAAAATGTCGAAAGCTAATTATGTCGTACAAGGGGAGCAGTTGTTGTGGGGATGTCCCCTGCTTTCCTTTTACGGTATAATTATTTCAAGGGTTGTACCCACCCCGACACACCCCCCACTGACCCTCTACATACTTTTACACCGTTGCAACCTTTACCAACCCCGCAGCGTCAGATCCGTCCCTCCTACGCGGGTCGGATCCGATGCCGCAGGGTCTGCTTTTTTTTTCCTTCCCCGCCTCCATACCTCTGGAAGTGGGGGACACCCCTGCTACCCTCAAAGGCAATAACTACCACAGAAGGGGAGCGAGGGATACCCCCGAAACCCTTGCTCCCAATGTTTCGTAGTGATTACCCACATTGGTCGTTTCAAAACGACCACATGGTACTGGCCGAATTTGGGCAATTGTATCATTTGGTCAATTTGAAATGACCAATTTGGGTAATACTTTATGGCCCACCTCTCCTGAGAGGCAGCAGTTTAAGTTTCACACATTGTACTGACAGTACCATTTACTTGACGAGTTGTGCACATGCTGGGGACACCTTCAATCTGACAGTCAGGAATGTGATGCAGTGTACATACAGGGGCACCTGTGCGATACTATGTAACTCGCATGTACCATAGGTACCTATGAGTGGTGACATCAGGCATCAGCTGTCTCTGATGAATGTTGTGCAGTAGACATGGTCCACTGATGTGTATGCCAGCCCTGATCGGCTTTGCATCCATCCTGGGTCTTGACAGTTAGTATTGACTAAGTGTGTTGACTTTGATTGCAAATGTCATGTGCTTGATATCTATGTGGTGACACAAACAGGCTGATGTATTTTCAGAATAATGACATTTCCCTTAAGTATTATCGAGTTGTTGGATGTGTGTGTGTTATATATGGCATAACCTGCATCTCCATGTCTGCCCACAAATCATGGTCCTGTAACGGGTGTGTGGGGCACATGTGCAATGTGATTGTTGACTGTATGTTGTGCTGACTTGCATGTGGAAACATTGTTTGAGGAGAACAGGCACACTGTTGGTTCATTTGTGCATGTGTCATTGAGCTTCTACAGCCTATGTGGCTTGTGTGTGTACGTTGATGATCGGTATTTTGATGTTGATATCTGATGGGGGACGTGGTCCATTGCCTTTGTGTGGTTGGATGTGTGTAGTGATGTCATGTGTGCAATGTACATATATTTTTGAGGGTCACATTTGTGGCGCTGTACAAGGGGCATTGGGAGATGTGCAAGGGTGTATGTGATGGTGCAGTGCTCCGGGGGGTGGGGAGTTCAGAATTTAGTGGCATGTAGGGCAGGGGAGAGGGAGCGCGGGAGATTGGGAGGAATGAGGTTAGTCCAAGGTGGGAGTGAGTGGCTGCTTCCAGGGCCTCCGATGTCATCTTTTGTCCTATGGCTCAGCCTGAGATTACTGGAATACCAGGGAGGCCAAAGTGCCCTCCTACCCAATGGTTCGGCTGCCTCCAGACTGAGATGCACTCTGGCCAGTGGTTGGCCTGTGTGCAGGTTGTGGCAGACAAGGTGGGGTGCCATTGGCCTGAAAAACCCTTTGCACCATCTTGGGTCTCCTCGTGTGTGCACTGTGCATCACCAGCAGCTCGTCAAATCTCCCTGACACACCCAGGTGTGGCTCAGTCATGGTGACCAAGGACGTGCACAGCCCAAACATGTTCCGGTTAATTTTATGTTATGTTGGGTTATGTTGATTTATAGCGTGAATTGCTACCACCCAGGGGCAGTCTCCAGGCGCTCACCTGGCTGTTCAAGATAAAGGATAGGTTTGGTTAGTGAGGGTAGAGTGATAGGATAGGCCCATAACATTAATAATTTGGCATCTATGAGTGTTGGCTTGAACATGACTGATTGTGTGCACTTGCCTGCTGTATCTGTACACTTAAGGTCCAATGCTGGGTTGTTTTCTATGTAAATGTTTCTTATGTCAGGATGTGTCTGTGTGTTCTAAGTGTAGATTGCCTAGGTTGTTTTCTATGTGAATGTTTGTTATGTTGGTGTGTGTGTGTGTGTGTGTGAGATTCATGTGTAGATTGTCTGTTATTTAAGGTCATGCACACTGGATTGTATCCATGTGGGTAAGGTCCAGGGATTGTTTGTTGTATGTAGGTCTTGCTTATGTTGGGTGTGTGGTTGTGTATAATTTGGCTAGCCCATTTGGCACTGTGCATAGTGCTTGGGCGTTGTGTTGGAGGGGAGCATTAGCTGGGTGGTTAGTCCATTGTATACTTTCTCAGATCTTCTAGCTGGCTAATCTACACAATTCATGAAATGTGACATATAACTAATCTTCAATATCTAGTCATGCGCAAGGTTAATTTCACAATCTATCTAACTGTCACGCAATTCTTAGTGTGACGTGTGACTATCTCTTTCAATTGCTAAATGCCATATATGGCTACCTTACACAGTTAGGCCAAATGCAAAACATGTCTTTCCCTGTTTTTTGATGGAATCCATGTGGCTGGACATGACTGCAAGCTCCCTTGTTATGTTGTGCCTGACTCGACCACTATCACAGTGTCACCCATGAGTTGTTGTTGCAGAAACCCACATAGCCACTTAGGTTGCTTCACCACTGATGGTCCCGCAGACTGTGGTGGTGGTGCAGCCTGAGGGTGGGCTCAGAGAGAAGCTGTGGCTCTGACCCAGGCACTTAAGCATGGCTTGGTTGTGGCACTGTGTTGGGATTGATGTTGGGGGAGGTGATGTGTGTGGAGTCTCCTCTGCTGCTGTCCTTGTCATATTCCTCCACCTGTGTGTTGGGCATGCTGTCCTCTGCCAGCACCTCTGGCATCACCTCCTCTTCGGGCAGAGCAGTTTGAAGACCCATGCACATATCTGCTGCTGGCGATTCTACATGGTGCTCCTCCTGTGTGGGGGAGATATTGTCCCCATTCCTACTCCTCCTGGTCCTCATGGGGTGGGTTTGCTCCAGACAGCCAGGTCTTCTTCTCCATCCTCACTGCTATTGGAACATTCCGCAGGAGCCCCTTCCTCTCTTGTCAAAGCTGTAAAGTAGAAAGAAGAGGACACATGTCAGTCTGTGGCAGGGTAGCTATGTGTGCTAATAGTGAAATTGTTGTGGCAACATGTTGGTATATGTTGTCATTCATGTGGCCCTCACCTATCTTCCCATTGCACCTTGGACGCACTGTTGTTGTCCATGCATACATGGCCCCCGTACACATGTTTCGTTTGCCATTTTGTGCAACCCGTAAAACAAATCCTATCACGGTCTAGCCCCACTGGGCAACCATGCACCGGTCGTAGACAACTTTAGACAATCTCCTATGGGGGGTGTGGATCACTATACCCCCCTGCTTTCGTATCTCAGGGCCTATGTGCACTGGTCTACTCCTAGATTACTTCTAACAACATACTCCTATCATACTCCTATGGACACAATAACATAAGGCACAAAGAAAACACATGAATCGATTCAATTATAACTATGAAATACATTTATTTATGCATAACAAGGCATGATGCAAGCATTCCCAAAACTATGCAAATCTCAACTTTGCACCAATTATGCTTCTGGTGCAAATCTACCATGCAATAACTATGAGCCTTACAGGTTTCTAATGCAAGCCTGTGATTGTAATGCAGTCTAATGCAAGCGTCAGCATTCCTCTCCAATCCACACCATGCTTCACACTCACTCTCTCTCAGACAATCCCTGTCTGATTTCCCCTTCTCCCAAATCCAAAGCTCTTTATGTGAGTGTCTGTTCTAATCAATCAGTTTAGGCCATAAACCATACTTCCCATTTTCCTCTCTTGATCTCCAGCTCTGTTTGCCAAGGCCAAGTGTCTCCTCTCTCGCTACTCTGCAATCAGTCAGTCAGTAGCAGGCCGCTCTCTCGAACTGCCTCAAGCCTTTGCCAAGCTCTCGATCTCCCAAAGCCATCGGATTCTGCTGCACCAAGACACCTCTCCCTCATAGAATCAATCAACATCTAGCACCATCTCCAACAAAAACTAAAAAAACTCCCTTCTCTTCACCTCTGGTTATACTATTCCATGACACACTCAAATCACTATGGTTATATACGTTCTCTAAGCTAAGAATGTCTCTTTCTCTGTCAGCATTTAGCAATGCTTGAAAGTCTGTTTGCAATGTACTTTCACTTGCAATCACTCTGTGTTCTGGTCGTGTTCTGTCAGCGTGACATTTCAAAACATATCTACTAGCTCATGTCCTTCTGTCTGTGGTGCCTGCCTCCTATTTCTCCATTCATACCCATTCCCTCCACTGTTGGCTTCACAAAATCCTCTTTCCTCCAGAGAACAGGCCATCTCGCCTCTCATGCAAAAGCACACTCTCCCATTCTCCATGTGGCACTGCCTCCCACTGTTTCTGTCTCCGCGAAGCACACAAGCCCATGCTGATATGGCTTCCTTTGCCTTCCACTCAGACAAGGGTCGTGTTATCTCTGTCTCTGCCTGCCAAGCAACTGTTTACGAATACTTGTACTCAGTGTAATTCAAAACAATCTTCACACACCGTGGCACTCCTCTGTCTCATTCAGTGGAATGCCTTTATAATGGCAGCTAAATGCTTTCTCGAGTTTATGCTTTTCATTCGCAATCCAAGTGCTAGCTACATAATGCAAACATATTCTAAGTGCACACTCTACATGCATGGATGTGTACATGGCAGTCTCTGCATGTGTCTCTACAAGTATAACAATGTGTCATTCTAAATGGCTCTACATGTCATTCCAGGCCTCATTCATTCTCTATAGTGCCTAGCACGTTTCTCTCTTAGCCTGAGCGCTACATAAATGGCATAATACATAATTCTAAAAGCATCTCTTTCAACATATATGACAATAACATAACTAAGCAAACCATTCATATAACAAGGTCTATTTCTCTCTTCAAATGCATGGTAATAATGTGAATAATATAATGTTACTATTTCATGTACTCCTAATCCGTACTAATTAGATGATGGATAACTAAACAGGATGAAGGGATATCAGGATTCCTAAAGGGGTAATAATGGATAACAATGAGTAATGATTCTCTAGCAGTGAGTCTAATGATTCCATGACAGAGTAATGATTGGGTAATTATGACAATCCAGGCCTCTCCATTTTATCAGGTTCTACAATTGTCAATGAGTTGTGCATGTCTGGGCAAGATAATGATGTGTCAGGTGTTTGTGTGTGACGGCATGGTGGCAGCCCTATGATTGTTTCATGACTATGCATGTGGATGATGATGCATTGCATGTGGTAGTTGTGTCCCCTATGTTCATGTAACTTGATGTATCACTGTTGTTGGGGGTGTTGTTACTCATGTAGGGGTGGTGTGGTATATTTTACTTTTTGGAAATGCACACGCAGCACGTGTGGTGTGGTGGAATTATCACTTTTTTGAACATGAGACTTCCATGTGACTGGGTTGTGTGTGTTTTCTGTGGAGTCTGGGATGCATGTGCCAGTATTGGGGTTGTCTACTGCATGGTATGGTGACATGTTTGTGTCCTGTAGATGTTTGTTTGTGTCTGTGTGTAATGTGTGCTATGGTGTGTCCTTCCTGCTGTCAGATGATGTAGTGTAGTAGCAATGGGTATCGGTCAGGACCTGTGAGCGCCTATGTTGTGTTCCCTTTGTGCCATTTATATCAATTGTGCATGTGCTACTTGGATCTGCAGATGTGAGTGAGTGCACAATGGTGATGTGCTTATGACAGTAGTCAGTGCCTGTCACTGTGCAATGTAGGCTATTGTACACCTCCTCTGATATCAGGCTCTTCCCTGCCCTGGGCGTCTGTCATAGCCCGTGGCGTGGTTCTCCTGGTAGAGCTTGGGCCGTGTGGAACTGGGTGTACTTCAGTTGGACACTCCGCTTCTCGTCCAACCACTTCTTTTTGAGTTGGCCACAGGTGTGTTGTTTGATTCCCAGGTGTGTGTCACTAGCTCTGCATGTTGCACTGTCCAGGCATCCAAAGCATGCAGGTCCGGAGGGTGCGGTTGGACTCCACCATCAGGTCCACACCACCTTCAGTGAAGTTCATCTAACGCCAGATCACCTTTTTCATCTTCCATCTTGCTAGACACTACCACTGCTGCAGCGATTGGGGCCACTTGTATGCTAGTGTTTATTGATTATGCACAGTGTAGATGTTGGCGTCATTCAGGTGTGTGCTGTGTTCTGTGTGTACTGCGTTGTTTGGGAGTGTGCTCATGTGCTGTGACTGTCATGTGAACAAGGATTCATCTTTCTACTAGGGTGCACCTTACTTGCTGATTGGGAATCCACAAGGTATTGATGTTGTCACATGTGTTGTCAAGTTGCTGTGTCCGCTTGGCATGTTTGTGTCTTGGTATGTATTGGAATGTGTATGTGTTGCAATGTGATGAGTTTGTCCTGTGGGTCCTCTGTCCTTTTTGCATTGTGTTGACTATGTTGAAATAGTCAGAGTGGTCCTGGCATAAACATGGCATCTGGCATATATTGTGCCATTCTGTGACATAATGTCTGAGTCGGGATATCCAGCATATAATGTGCACTTGTCGATGATGTGCTTTGCGTCTTCATTCTCCCTTTGCTGGGCATGTGTTATGGGCGTTCCTACGAGTTTGTCCACTGAATTGTCGGCCTGTAAATGGGTGTGTGTCTAAATTTGGTGGTTGTTTCACTGGGAGTGTACTTTCATTTGTGGGTGTGTCAGTTGATGTGTTTGTGTTTTGTTTGGTGTTCCTGGGTAGCTAGTGAGTTGCAACGGTTGTGAAGCCCCAAAGTGTGTAAGTAAGATGGTATTTACTAAGTGAACATGGATCTTGGCAGATGTGTCTGGAGTTTTGTAAGTGAAACCATGATGTTGGTGCTGTAAGTGTGGTATGCGATGCAGGTAAGTTTGTTGATTCTCACTGTGATGACAGGGATGTTTGGAAGTGTGTGGGAGCACAGGAAAAACATTTGCAGGTGGTATGTGCACATGCTTGTCATTTTCACTTATTGTTTCCTTGACATAATCACTTACGCTGGCATGTATCCTGCTGACAGAAGTTATGTGGGGTATTTTTTGACATATTGCTTTTTCTTTGTGAATCAGTCTTGACTTATGTCTGATGTTTTACATGGTGCAGATCCGCTACATTTTGGTGTCTGAGTTAGTAAATCCGCCAATAAGGATGTAACTTACACTGCATCTACAACCAAATGACTTTTAGCATAATTTACACACAAACAATTTGTAATTATTAAATGTGGGTCATAAATATTTTGACTGCAATCTTCATTTCATGAATGCACATTTTGTTGCTAAGAACTCGTAGCACTTTTACAGTATGGCTTGTTTGCATTTGCTCTTCTCTATGATACATTTAGATAGATCCAGTATTTGCCCTCCTTGTAGTTCACTTTTGGAGTGGCACTTATTTGAACAACTGTGTACTCTGCTTTCTACTTTTTTGAGCTATGTCTTTGCTATTTTACTTTTCATTAATATGCACATTCCCTATTCTTTTCTCTTTTTGGTAAAGAAAGTAAAAACACCTTCTCACATTTCTCCTTTCATCCTTTCAGAGCTGATTGCTATTGAAGAGTTCATGCAGACAATGGCAACTAAACACAATTTCTTCAAACCGTGTATGCATTTCAGTTCTCTATGAGGGACAGCAAAGACCTAAGGCTGCATTACAGAATGTTTGCACTGTTACTAGTACTCTGCAAATATTGTCTTTCTGCACAAAGGCATTGACTTAATGTTTTTTGCACAATGTGAATCATTGTCCAACTGCTAATTGTGCTTGCAGAAGTGAAAACATTATGTAATAAAAAGTATATAGTGGAATTACAGACGTAATCTAGACAAAATTGTGTCAATTCCTTAAAGAACCCGATAGATCAGGAATCTGAAACCCTAATCCAACAAGACTTGTTTACTGGCTTCAGATTCAAGGATTCTACTGTGGCAGAAATGCATGACATACTTAAAACTATGCACCCTACTAACTGCTCAGGAGAACTGCTCCCCTCAAAATACATACTAGAACGTAAGGACTTATTTGCTCCCTTTCTCTGTAGATACGTAAACTCTTCCTTTCAAACTGGTGTCATTCCCCAATCCATTAAGAACGTAGCAGTCACACTGCTGTTAAAAAAAGCGTGACTAGAGCCCACTGATGCAGAGTATCTGAGGCCGATTACAAATACTTTATTTTTTCTCAAGCTAATTCACAAAGCAGCCACGGTATAGTTACAATCCTAAGTCCAGGCCGCCGGTATACCGCATGGTAAACAGTCAGGCTTTAGGAGCTACCACAGCACTTCTTGACTTACAGACTTACATGCTCTCGAAGTTGGAACATAGCAAGTCAGGGCTGCTGATGTTATTGGATCAATCTTCAGCCTTTGACTTGCTAGATCATACAATTTTGCTTGACTGGATGTCCACTGTTGGGGGTCTCTCTATGGAGGTAAGTACTTGGCTTAGATCTTTCCTAGAGTGCCGCCACTCACAAGTACAATGGGGCGACAGTGCATCCAAGGTATACATCATAACTTGTGGAGTGCCTCAGGGGGTCTGCCTTTCTCCCTTGTTATGTAATATCTATATCCCCCCTTTGTGTAATGACCTGGAACTGTTGAACACCTTTTTCTGCAATTATGCTGATGATTTCCAATTGGTTCTGGAGATCACCAGGATCATGAGAAGGATCAATGGATGTTGTACACTGTATACCAGACTATCGTTTTTTTAAAAATTATTTGTTTTTGGCTCAGTGAGCCTTTACAAAAGATAAAACATGCAAACATTTTACAAATATTTTTGTGCATGTACAAGTTCAAACTAAATATCTCATTGTGTCCTAATTTTTACCAACCCAACCACTTTTTAAGACATTTACACTATTGGTCTTTACATTCTCAACGTGCTTCTAAAGAAACAACGTTATGGTGAACTGTTTTCCAGATCTATATAGGTTAAACAATGATTTCACAGTTAGTTAGCACCTGGATAGCGGCCAATGTTAGTGCAGCGTTGGTGCCAGAGATGAATCTGTCCAACAGAAAGTCTGATATGATATCCTCCTCTCGACGCACAAAGTTCTTGAAAAGTCTTGATCGATGCTTCCATGATCCTTCACAGTCCATTAGTAAATGCCTTAATGTTTGTTTGGCAGGGTTTATACAAATCGAACACAGATTTATTGCCTTATCCCCTTGATTTTGCTTTTCTAAAACCTCCCAGCAATGGACCAAATGTAGCTTAAATATGAGGAAGTTTGAACGCAATTTTCTGCTGGGGAATTTCATTAAATAGCATGAAAGGGACCCCAGTTCCTTTTCCCCCCTCAAGAAAGGATTTTGAACTGGGTCTGATCTGACCTTCTCTACTGTTTCAATCCAATCTAAAAGTTACAGTTTTTTTTTTACTTTGAGTGGGTTTGAGACCAGAGTTTCTTTGTCGAGGCCTATTTTTATAAGGGCTTTCATTACCTTGTCCCCAAGTGCTGGCAGGGTGTTTTGTCAAGCATTCATCAGGGGGACTGGTCATGGCAGGGGTAGAAGCCCTGATCATTTCAACCAGAGATCTACCCTGATTTCTCCCACAAGCCCAAAACTCTTCTCCAATAGTGCAAAATGAACCCCCTCCCCCACTATCAACAGCCACAACTCCTCAGGTTTTGACATGGTACCATTTTCATTATAGGAGTGATGCTGCAATCCTGACAGCAGTCGAATTTTCACATTGAAATGAGGAATAGAAAAAAGGTAAAGGTGGAGTGTTGAAAAGTGTGGCACACTTTGGGCTTAAAAAAGGGTATAGGGTGGTGAGAATGCTGCAGGATGGTGAAGAGCAATGTTTTGGCAGTGATAGACAGGTGTTTTGGTAGAGATGGGATGGACTTTGCTAAAAGGCTGCAATCTCACGTTTGCAGTCTCTCTGACTGCTTACCTGTGAATAGTCTCTTAGTGGGATTTCTTTACTTGTGTCCCTGCTAAATGATGGAACCAGGGCACAAAAAGGCAATGCTTTATTCATCAAGATTTTAAGAGCTGTCCTTCCAAGGGTCTGAGGGGCTGTCATGGATTTGCATATGCACAAGGTATGTGCTGTTCCCCATAGGGGCTCTCCTGGAGCCAGGCACAGTATTGCCTCTCCCTTTAACAGCTATTTACACTACAAAACAGATGAAATAGGAGAGAGGCTGTTGGGCTGTTTCTCTGAGCTCTTACATTTACAACTTGATTTGATGTCTTGGGGAAAATGTCAGAGAAGGCTGCAGAAAGTGCCCAATGCCAGATTCTAAACTGGGCATCTGTTGTTTGTGTCCTCTTTGACCAGAAAAGCAATGGTATATTCCCCTCTTTCTGTCTCATGCTAAACTAGCTGAGATATTTACACAGGTGATTTGCAACACAAAGAAGAAGCGTGCATCTTCATGAACATTTAGCAGAACAACATTTGTGCGGATAGGATCAACCAATTTAAAATGCCTCGTCTACCCTGTAAACATAGGGCCTCATTACGACCCAGGCAGAGGACCATGGTGCTATTAGCACCATGGTCCATGCCGGTGTCCGCCATGTGGAATGGGGAATTACCACCCCATTCCAGGGTTGGCGGGGCGGTAATTCCCCATGCCGCCATGGCCCTTCCCCATTCCCATTTTTGCCCCATAGGGCTCAATGGGAATGGGGAAGGCGCTAAGTACGGTGCCGCAAATTGCGGCACCGTACTTAGCACCAAGGTCCCTTTGCGGGTCCCTACTTTAACGGCTGGTAAAACCAGCCGTTAAGGTCGGGTCCCGCAAAGGGACCTCGTAATTAGGCCCTAATAGGTTAACGGCGCCGCAGCCTTTTACGGCGCCGTTAATCCATTAGCGCCTGGGCCGTAATGAGGCCCATAGTCTAGGTTTGTAGAGGGCTGCCTACAAGAGCTCCTATTTTCCACCCTGACATGTCTCACACAATGCACCTTAATCTACACTTGCTGCATGTGATGGTACACCCATAACGAGGCACCTTTCGTGGCTCTCACAATGCACCTCAATCCATAACTACTCATGTACAGGTATGCACAATTTGTAATGCAATTTACACCACCTGCCTGATGCAGTATTACACTAACATTTCAGAAAAACGCCTGAATGCACGTTTACTGCACATTCGGCAGTATTGAAAATGTCGAAAGCTAATTATGTCGTACAAGGGGAGCAGTTGTTGTGGGGATGTCCCCTGCTTTCCTTTTACGGTATAATTATTTCAAGGGTTGTACCCACCCCGACACACCCCCCACTGACCCTCTACATACTTTTACACCGTTGCAACCTTTACCAACCCCGCAGCGTCAGATCCGTCCCTCCTACGCGGGTCGGATCCGATGCCGCAGGGTCTGCTTTTTTTTCCTTCCCCGCCTCCATACCTCTGGAAGTGGGGGACACCCCTGCTACCCTCAAAGGCAATAACTACCACAGAAGGGGAGCGAGGGACACCCCCGAAACCCTTGCTCCCAATGTTTCGTAGTGATTACCCACATTGGTCGTTTCAAAACGACCACATGGTACTGGCCGAATTTGGGCAATTGTATCATTTGGTCAATTTGAAATGACCAATTTGGGTAATACTTTATGGCCCACCTCTCCTGAGAGGCAGCAGTTTAAGTTTCACACATTGTACTGACAGTACCATTTACTTGACGAGTTGTGCACATGCTGGGGACACCTTCAATCTGACAGTCAGGAATGTGATGCAGTGTACATACAGGGGCACCTGTGTGATACTATGTAACTCGCATGTACCATAGGTACCTATGAGTGGTGACATCAGGCATCAGCTGTCTCTGATGAATTTTGTGCAGTAGGCATGGTCCACTGATGTGTATGCCAGCCCTGATCGGCTTTGCATCCATCCTGGGTCCTGACAGTTAGTATTGACTAAGTGTGTTGACTTTGATTGCAAATGTCATGTGCTTGATATCTATGTGGTGACACAAACAGGCTGATGTATTTTCAGAATAATGACATTTCCCTTAAGTATTATCGAGTTGTTGGATGTGTGTGTGTTATATATGGCATAACCTGCATCTCCATGTCTGCCCACAAATCATGGTCCTGTAACGGGTGTGTGGGGCACATGTGGAATGTGATTGTTGACTGTATGTTGTGCTGACTTGCATGTGGAAACATTGTTTGAGGAGAACAGGCACACTGTTGGTTCATTTGTGCATGTGTCATTGAGCTTCTACAGCCTATGTGGCTTGTGTGTGTACGTTGATGATCGGTATTTTGATGTTGATATCTGATGGGGGACGTGGTCCATTGCCTTTGTGTGGTTGGATGTGTGTAGTGATGTCATGTGTGCAATGTACATATATTTTTGAGGGTCACATTTGTGGCGCTGTACAAGGGGCATTGGGAGATGTGCAAGGGTGTATGTGATGGTGCAGTGCTCCGGGGGGTGGGGAGTTCAGAATTTAGTGGCATGTAGGGCAGGGGAGAGGGAGCGCGGGAGATTGGGAGGAATGAGGTTAGTCCAAGGTGGGAGTGAGTGGCTGCTTCCAGGGCCTCCAATGTCATCTTTTGTCCTATGGCTCAGCCTGAGATTACTGGAATACCAGGGAGGCCAAACTGTCCTCCTACCCAATGGTTCGGCTGCCTCCAGGCTGAGATGCACTCTGGCCAGTGGTTGGCCTGTGTGCAGGTTGTGGCAGACAAGGTGGGGTGCCATTGGCCTGAAAAACCCTTTGCACCATCTTGGGTCTCCTCGTGTGTGCACTGTGCATCACCAGCAGCTCGTCAAATCTCCCTGACACACCCAGGTGTGGCTCAGTCATGGTGACCAAGGACGTGCACAGCCCAAACATGTTCCGGTTAATTTTATGTTATGTTGTGTTATGTTGATTTATAGCGTGAATTGCTACCACCCAGGGGCAGTCTCCAGGCGCTCACCTGGCTGTTCAAGATAAAGGATAGGTTTGGTTAGTGAGGGTAGAGTGATAGGATAGGCCCATAACATTAATAATTTGGCATCTATGAGTGTTGGCTTGAACATGACTGATTGTGTGCACTTGCCTGCTGTATCTGTACACTTAAGGTCCAATGCTGGGTTGTTTTCTATGTAAATGTTTCTTATGTCAGGATGTGCCTGTGTGTTCTAAGTGTAGATTGCCTTGGTTGTTTTCTATGTGAATGTTTGTTATGTTGGTGTGTGTGTGTGTGTGTGAGATTCATGTGTAGATTGTCTGTTATTTAAGGTCGTGCACACTGGATTGTATCCATGTGGGTAAGGTCCAGGGATTGTTTGTTGTATGTAGGTCTTGCTTATGTTGGGTGTGTGGTTGTGTATAATTTGGCTAGCCCATTTGGCACTGTGCATAGTGCTTGGGCGTTGTGTTGGAGGGGAGCATTAGCTGGGTGGTTAGTCCATTGGATACTTTCTCAGATCTTCTAGCTGGCTAATCTACACAATTCATGAAATGTGACATATAACTAATCTTCAATATCTAGTCATACGCAAGGTTAATTTCACAATCTATCTAACTGTCACGCAATTCTTAGTGTGACGTGTGACTATCTCTTTCAATTGCTAAATGCCATATATGGCTACCTTACACAGTTAGGCCAAATGCAAAACATGTCTTTCCCTGTTTTTTGATGGAATCCATGTGGCTGGACATGACTGCAAGCTCCCTTGTTATGTTGTGCCTGACTCGACCACTATCACAGTGTCACTCATGAGTTGTTGTTGCAGAAACCCACATAGCCACTTGGGTTGCTTCACCACTGATGGTCCCGCAGACTGTGGTGGTGGTGCAGCCTGAGGGTGGGCTCAGAGAGAAGCTGTGGCTCTGACCCAGGCACTTAAGCATGGCTTGGTTGTGGCACTGTGTTGGGATTGATGTTGGGGGAGGTGATGTGTGTGGAGTCTCCTCTGCTGCTGTCCTTGTCATATACCTCCACCTGTGTGTTGGGCATGCTGTCCTCTGCCAGCACCTCTGGCATCACCTCCTCTTCGGGCAGAGCAGTTTGAAGACCCATGCACATATCTGCTGCTGGCGATTCTACATGGTGCTCCTCCTGTGTGGGGGAGATATTGTCCCCATTCCTACTCCTCCTGGTCCTCATGGGGTGGGTTTGCTCAGACAGCCAGGTCTTCTGCTCCATCCTCACTGCTATTGGAACATTCCGCAGGAGCCCCTTCCTCTGTTGTCAAAGCTGTAAAGTAGAAAGAAGAGGACACATGTCAGTCTGTGGCAGGGTAGCTATGTGTGCTAATAGTGAAATTGTTGTGGCAACATGTTGGTATATGTTGTCATTCATGTGGCCCTCACCTATCTTCCCATTGCACCTTGGACGCACTGTTGTTGTCCATGCATACATGGCCCCCGTACACATGTTTCGTTTGCCATTTTGTGCAACCCGTAAAACAAATCCTATCACGGTCTAGCCCCACTGGGCAACCATGCACCGGTCGTAGACAACTTTAGACAATCTCCTATGGGGGGTGTGGATCACTATACCCCCCTGCTTTCGTATCTCAGGGCCTATGTGCACTGGTCTACTCCTAGATTACTTCTAACAACATACTCCTTTCATACTCCTATGGACACAATAACATAAGACACAAAGAAAACACATGAATCGATTCAATTATAACTATGAAATACATTTATTTATGCATAACAAGGCATGATGCAAGCATTCCCAAAACTATGCAAATCTCAACTTTGCACCTTTTATGCTTCTGGTGCAAATCTACCATGCAATAACTATGAGCCTTACAGGTTTCTAATGCAAGCCTGTGATTGTAATGCAGTCTAATGCAAGCGTCAGCATTCCTCTCCAATCCACACCATGCTTCACACTCACTCTCTCTCAGACAATCCCTGTCTGATTTCCCCTTCTCCCAAATCCAAAGCTCTTTATGTGAGTGTCTGTTCTAATCAATCAGTTTAGGCCATAAACCATACTTCCCATTTTCCTCTCTTGATCTCCAGCTCTGTTTGCCAAGGCCAAGTGTCTCCTCTCTCGCTACTCTGCAATCAGTCAGTCAGTAGCAGGCCGCTCTCTCGAACTGCCTCAAGCCTTTGCCAAGCTCTCGATCTCCCAAAGCCATCGGATTCTGCTGCACCAAGACACCTCTCCCTCATAGAATCAATCAACATCTAGCACCATCTCCAACAAAAACAAAAAAAACTCCCTTCTCTTCACCTCTGGTTATACTATTCCATGACACACTCAAATCACTATGGTTATATACGTTCTCTAAGCTAAGAATGTCTCTTTCTCTGTCAGCATTTAGCAATGCTTGAAAGTCTGTTTGCAATGTACTTTCACTTGCAATCACTCTGTGTTCTGGTCGTGTTCTGTCAGCGTGACATTTCAAAACATATCTACTAGCTCATGGCCTTCTGTCTGTGGTGCCTGCCTCCTATTTCTCCATTCATACCCATTCCCTCCACTGTTGGCTTCACAAAATCCTCTTTCCTCCAGAGAACAGGCCATCTCTCCTCTCATGCAAAAGCACACTCTCCCATTCTCCATGTGGCACTGCCTCCCACTGTTTCTGTCTCCGCAAAGCACACAAGCCCATGCTGATATGGCTTCCTTTGCCTTCCACTCAGACAAGGGTCGTGTTATCTCTGTCTCTGCCTGCCAAGCAACTGTTTACGAATACTTGTACTCAGTGTAATTCAAAACAATCTTCACACACCGTGGCACTCCTCTGTCTCATTCAGTGGAATGCCTTTATAATGGCAGCTAAATGCTTTCTCGAGTTTACGCTTTTCATTCGCAAATCCAAGTGCTAGCTACATAATGCAAACATATTCTAAGTGCACACTCTACATGCATGGATGTGTACATGACAGTCTCTGCATGTGTCTCTACAAGTATAACAATGTGTCATTCTAAATGGCTCTACATGTCATTCCAGGCCTCATTCATTCTCTATAGTGCCTAGCACGTTTCTCTCTTAGCCTGAGCGCTACATAAATGGCATAATACATACTTCTAAAAGCATCTCTTTCAACATATATGACAATAACATAACTAAGCAAACCCTTCATATAACAAGGTCTATTTCTCTCTTCAAATGCATGGTAATAATGTGAATAATATAATGTTACTATTTCATGTACTCCTAATCAGTACTAATTAGATGATGGATAACTAAACAGGATGAAGGGATATCAGGATTCCTAAAGGGGTAATAATGGATAACAATGAGTAATGATTCTCTAGCAGTGAGTCTAATGATTCCATGACAGAGTAATGATTGGGTAATTATGACAATCCAGGCCTCTCCATTTTATCAGGTTCTACAATTGTCAATGAGTTGTGCATGTCTGGGCAAGATAATGATGTGTCAGGTGTTTGTGTGTGACGGCATGGTGGCAGCCCTATGATTGTTTCATGACTATGCATGTGGATGATGATGCATTGCATGTGGTAGTTGTGTCCCCTATGTTCATGTAATTTGACGTCTCACTGTTGTTGGGGGTGTTGTTGCTCATGTAGGGGTGGTGTGGTATATTTTGCTTTTTGGAAATGCACACGCAGCACGTGTGGTGTGGTGGAATTATCACTTTTTTGAACATGAGACTTCCATGTGACTGGGTTGTGTGTGTTTTCTGTGGAGTCTGGGATGCATGTGCCAGTATTGGGGTTGTCTACTGCATGGTATGGTGACATGTTTGTGTCCTGTAGATGTTTGTTTGTGTCTGTGTGTAATGTGTGCTATGGTGTGTCCTTCCTGCTGTCAGATGATGTAGTGTAGTAGCAATGGGTATCGGTCAGGACCTGTGAGCGCCTATGTTGTGTTCCCTTTGTGCCAGTTATATCAATTGTGCATGTGCTACTTGGATCAGCAGATGTGAGTGAGTGCACAATGGTGATGTGCTTATGACAGTAGTCAGTGCCTGTCACTGTGCAATGTAGGCTATTGTACACCTCCTCTGATATCAGGCTCTTACCTGCCCTGGGCGTCTGTCATAGCCCGTGGCGTGGTTCTCCTGGTAGAGCTTGGGCCGTGTGGAACTGGGTGTACTTCAGTTGGACACTCCGCTTCTCGTCCAACCACTTCTTTTTGAGTTGGCCACAGGTGTGTTGTTTGATTCCCAGGTGTGTGTCACTAGCTCTGCATGTTGCACTGTCCAGGCATCCAAAGCATGCAGGTCCGGTGGGTGCGGTTGGACTCTACCATCAGGTCCACACCACCTTCAGTGAAGTTCATCTAACGCCGGACCACCTTTTTCATCTTCCATCTTGCCAGACACTACCACTGCTGCAGCGATTGGGGCCACTTGTATGCTAGTGTTTATTGATTATGCACAGTGTAGATGTTGGCGTCATTCAGGTGTGTGCTGTGTTCTGTGTGTACTGCGTTGTTTGGGAGTGTGCTCATGTGCTGTGACTGTCATGTGAACAAGGATTCATCTTTCTACTAGGGTGCACCTTACTTGCTGATTGGGAATCCACAAGGTATTGATGTTGTCACATGTGTTGTCAAGTTGCTGTGTCCGCTTGGCATGTTTGTGTCTTGGTATGTATTGGAATGTGTATGTGTTGCAATGTGATGAGTTTGTCCTGTGGGTCCTCTGTCCTTTTTGCATTGTGTTGACTATGTTGAAATAGTCAGAGTGGTCCTGGCATAAACATGGCATCTGGCATATATTGTGCCATTCTGTGACATAATGTCTGAGTCGGGATATCCAGCATATAATGTGCACTTGTCGATGATGTGCTTTGCGTCTTCATTCTCCCTTTGCTGGGCATGTGTTATGGGCGTTCCTGCGAGTTTGTCCACTGAATTGTCGGCCTGTAAATGGGTGTGTGTCTAAATTTGGTGGTTGTTTCACTGGGAGTGTACTTTCATTTGTGGGTGTGTCAATTGATGTGTTTGTGTTTTGTTTGGTGTTCCTGGGTAGCTAGTGAGTTGCAACGGTTGTGAAGCCCCAAAGTGTGTAAGTAAGATGGTATTTACTAAGTGAACATGGATCTTGGCAGATGTGTCTGGAGTTTTGTAAGTGAAACCATGATGTTGGTGCTGTAAGTGTGGTATGCGATGCAGGTAAGTTTGTTGATTCTCACTGTGATGACAGGGATGTTTGGAAGTGTGTGGGAGCACAGGAAAAACATTTGCAGGTGGTATGTGCACATGCTTGTCATTTTCACTTATTGTTTCCTTGACATAATCACTTACGCTGGCATGTATCCTGCTGACAGAAGTTATGTGGGGTATTTTTTGACATATTGCTTTTTCTTTGTGAATCAGTCTTGACTTATGTCTGATGTTTTAGATGGTGCAGATCCGCTACATTTTGGTGTCTGAGTTAGTAAATCCGCCAATAAGGATGTAACTTACACTGCATCTACAACCAAATGACTTTTAGCATAATTTACACACAAACAATTTGTAATTACTAAATGTGGGTCATAAATATTTTGACTGCAATCTTCATTTCATGAATGCACATTTTGTTGCTAAGAACTCGTAGCACTTTTACAGTATGGCTTGTTTGCATTTGCTCTTCTCTATGATACATTTAGATAGATCCAGTATTTGCCCTCCTTGTAGTTCACTTTTGGAGTGGCACTTATTTGAACAACTGTGTACTCTGCTTTCTACTTTTTTGAGCTATGTCTTTGCTATTTTACTTTTCATTAATATGCACATTCCCTATTCTTTTCTCTTTTTGGTAAAGAAAGTAAAAACACCTTCTCAAATTTCTCCTTTCATCCTTTCAGAGCTGATTGCTATTGAAGAGTTCATGCAGACAATGGCAACTAAACACAATTTCTTCAAACCGTGTATGCATTTCAGTTCTCTATGAGGGACAGCAAAGACCTAAGGCTGCATTACAGAATGTTTGCACTGTTACTAGTACTCTGCAAATATTGTCTTTCTGCACAAAGGCATTGACTTAATGTTTTTTGCACAATGTGAATCATTGTCCAACTGCTAATTGTGCTTGCAGAAGTGAAAACATTATGTAATAAAAAGTATATAGTGGAATTACAGACGTAATCTAGACAAAATTGTGTCAATTCCTTAAAGAACCCGATAGATCAGGAATCTGAAACCCTAATCCAACAAGACTTGTTTACTGGCTTCAGATTCAAGGATTCTACTGTGGCAGAAATGCATAACATACTTAAAACTATGCACCCTACTAACTGCTCAGGAGAACTGCTCCCCTCAAAATACATACTAGAACGTAAGGACTTATTTGCTCCCTTTCTCTGTAGATACGTAAACTCTTCCTTTCAAACTGGTGTCATTCCCCAATCCATTAAGAACGTAGCAGTCACACTGCTGTTAAAAAAAGCGTGACTAGAGCCCACTGATGCAGAGAATCTGAGGCCGATTACAAATACTTTATTTTTTCTCAAGCTAATTCACAAAGCAGCCACGGTATAGTTACAATCCTAAGTCCAGGCCGCCGGTATACTGCATGGTAAACAGTCAGGCTTTAGGAGCTACCACAGCACTTCTTGACTTACAGACTTACATGCTCTCGAAGTTGGAACATAGCAAGTCAGGGCTGCTGATGTTATTGGATCAATCTTCAGCCTTTGACTTGCTAGATCATACAATTTTGCTTGACTGGATGTCCACTGTTGGGGGTCTCTCTATGGAGGTAAGTACTTGGCTTAGATCTTTCCTAGAGTGCCGCCACTCACAAGTACAATGGGGCGACAGTGCATCCAAGGTATACATCATAACTTGTGGAGTGCCTCAGGGGGTCTGCCTTTCTCCCTTGTTATGTAATATCTATATCCCCCCTTTGTGTAATGACCTGGAACTGTTGGACACCTTTTTCTGCAATTATGCTGATGATTTCCAATTGGTTCTGGAGATCACCAGGATCATGAGAAGGATCAATGGATGTTGTACACTGTATACCAGACTATCGTTTTTTTTTTTTTAAATTATTTGTTTTTGGCTCAGTGAGCCTTTACAAAAGATAAAACATGCAAACAATTTACAAATATTTGTGTGCATGTACAAGTTCAAACTAAATATCTCATTGTGTTCTAATTTTTACCAACCCAACCACTTTTTAAGACATTTACACTATTGGTCTTTACATTCTCAACGTGCATCTAAAGAAACAACGTTATGGTGAACTGTTTTCCAGATCTATATAGGTTAAACAATGATTTCACAGTTAGTTAGCACCTGGATAGCGGCCAATGTTAGTGCAGCGTTGGTGCCAGAGATGAGTCTGTCCAACAGAAAGTCTGATATGATATCCTCCTCTCGACGCACAAAGTTCTTGAAAAGTCTTGATCGATGCTTCCATGATCCTTCACAGTCCATTAGTAAATGCCTTAATGTTTGTTTGGCAGGGTTTATACAAATCGAACACAGATTTATTGCCTTATCCCCTTGATTTTGCTTTTCTAAAACCTCGCAGCAATGGACCAAATGTAGCTTAATTATGAGGAAGTTTGAACGCAATTTTCTGCTGGGGAATTTCATTAAATAGCATGAAAGGGACCCCAGTTCCTTTTCCCCCCTCAAGAAAGGATTTTGAACTGGGTCTGATCTGACCTTCTCTACTGTTTCAATCCAATCTAAAAGTTACAGTTTTTTTTTTACTTTGAGTGGGTTTGAGACCAGAGTTTCTTTGTCGAGGCCTATTTTTATAAGGGCTTTCATTACCTTGTCCCCAAGTGCTGACAAAGTTGTTGATTTACCCCCCAACTTTTGACACCTGAGGTCACCATAAAGGGAGGTCTCTTTACCTGTGATTACTTCTCGAAACTGAGAGATCAGTTTCCAGTCTGCCATACATTTCAAAGCTTTTAAGTCTAGCTCGAATCTCAGACTTCCAATGCGTGTACAGCTTGGAAGTCCCAAGACCTTTTTCCACAATCAACCCTCAAAGGTTTCCCAGTTTGCTGACCAAAGACCTGATCTAGCTTCCTTTCCATATAATATCACTGGAACCACTTTGGCTAGATAATACTTCACTAACGGAAGGATGGAAAATGTACAAAACTTATAATTCAGTTTAGTCATTTGTGACGCAGCTTGCGTTACTTTGTCCATGGTCTCAGACTCGACTTTGTATTAGGCTGGATAGGCATGTATGTTGTAACCCAGATATTTTATAGTTTCTACAACTCGAATACTTTCGCCCCCTGTCAGAGGATGTTTAAAAATGAGAATGTTAGATTTGGCAGGGTTGATTGTTAGTCTGTTTATCCCTACATACTCATTTAGTCTTGTGAGCAAACATTGTAGACCAATGGCTGTTCTATCAAGGAGTACTATATCATCTGCGTAGGCCAACCAACAGATCCTTCTCCTGTTCAAGGTGGGGCTGGCCAATGCAGATGATTCTAAAAAAGGTCCCATATCTGCCAAAAACAGATTAAAAAAGAGGGACACTCCTAAGCACCCTTGCCTAACCCCCCTGTATACCTTTATTAATTTTGAGAGGTGGCCCATTGCATCTAGGCAAACTCTTAAGTTTTTAGCTCTATGCAATTCCACCAATATGGACAATAGTGTTTCTGGCATGCCCCACTCTCGCAACTTTTGCCAGAGTAATGCTCTTTCCACTTGGTTGAAAGCTTTAGATAAATTCGATCCACGCTCCGTACAATGGGAGCGATCTCTTGCTTTCTGTCTGTTCATTCAACAGATTAAAAATCAAACCATTTACTGATGTTGACAGTCCCTTTCAGAACCCTGTTTGGAAACGTGATAGAATATCAAAGTCTTCTACCCATTTTAAAACATGATTTAGGAGAAGTTTCATGAATATTTTACTTTCAATGTCGAGCAGCGATATTGGTCAAAAATATGCTGCTGCTCCACAATCCCCATTTTTAAAGAAGGGTATTACTAACGCTGTTTTCCTAGAAATTGGAACTACCCGTTTCTTAGGGATTTCCCTAAAGAGACCGGACAATAGTTTCGACCATAGTTCTGGTTCACTTTTAAGTGTCTGATAGGTCAGGCCATTCAATCCTGATGCTTTAGAGGTTGAAGAATTGATAATAATTTCGCAAATTTCCTTCTCGTCGAAATTAAGTTGCCAAGATATATCTGGCTTGGTCACAAAATGACAGGTGCTATGACTCTTATAGGTCTCTGTTAGATATTCGACCCAGCCTTCTTCAGGGACCAAGTTACAGAGAGAATTACCTGTTTCCCCCTCAAATTGGTTTAATGTTTCCAAAAAACTTTTGGAATTGTTCTCTCTTAGTGTTTTGAGTACATGTTCCCCGTCTTTTTGCATCCAGGCTTCCCTTTTTAAAAATTACCAGGATCTATATTTGGCTTTCTCTCTTTTTATTTCTGCTTTATATAGTTCTGCTGGATATCTTGCTGTCTTCATTTCTCGCAGGGCTTTCCTATACTCTCTTTTTTTCTTTGATGTTGTTTCATCAAAGGCGTGGAGATGTTTTTGTTTCTCTCTCCCTCCTAAATCTCCAGGTGCTAAAGTGGCCCAGAGAAATGTGGTAAACCTCTGTGGGTCACATTCTAATTTCCAGATATACTCAGGAATCTTTTTTAGCCGCTCATTGAGATTTAGGCACCCATTCTTGTATTTCACTACTCTGATTTTCCCTTTTTTTTCCCTCCAAACTCTGATTTTCTCTCTATGTTTTTGTTCCTAGAATGTTATGGAACGAAAACTCTAGTTTACTATGATCACTGCCCCTGTCGTGTTTTAGAACAAGAAGATATGGAAATGCGTATAGTCTCTTGGAAACAAAAATAAAGTCTAAAGTGGAGGATAACTTCCCTCAATGCCATGTTGTGTGTGTTTCTTGATCTCCCCCCGTTGGGCTATTGACCATTTTAAGGTCCCAGCATTCCATGAACTCCAGCCACATTCTTCCCCTTCTTAACTTCCCAACCGCCACATGTTTTAACTCATTGCTTTGTGAGTATAGGCAGTTTGTGTTAAAGTCTCCTGCCAGAATTATATTACCCGAAACCGAATTCAGTTTCACTGCCTCCAGTAAGAGGCCCAGGTTTTCTAAAAATATGTCCAGTTTTGAGCTGGCGGGGTTCCAGTAAATGTTTATCAAAACCCAGGTTGAGGGTTTCCCTTTTTGATGTATTTCTGCTCTACATGCCTAGGGTGTTTTTCCAGATTTCAGTTATGTTTTTAAATATTTGATTTTTAAGAGCTATGAGCAAACCCCCTGATGGTCTCGCTAATGGTTTTTGTGATGCCGGTAGGCAGAATACCGTATACCCTTCAGTGTCTAGTGGGTTCACCGACCAGGTTTCTTGTAATAAAACAACGTCACCCTGGTTAAATAGGTGTGCCTGCATTTCTTTTGCCCTTATAGTACTGGAGCCCCGCGAGTTCCAACTGAACACATTTAGATCATCCTTTCTAAAGTTGCTGCATACCTATTCCAAGCTTATGCAGTACTTGAGAGAATCTCTGGAAGGAGCGTAAGAGTCTTATCCTTTGTACTTAATTCCGTCTTTCTACTCCCCCCTGTCTTCAGTTTCAACTCATTTGAGATTTCCCTTCCCATACATTTTAGCATTGAGGTGTTACAATGATTAACAGTAGTATTTCTTTCTGTGTCATTGCATGAGACTTCCAGCCCATAAGATTCTAACTCAATGGAATCTTGCAACATAGCGTGTTTTGCATTTTCCGAGGTGAGTACTAGTTTGACCATAAAAGGGTCCTGTGACATCGGACATTTGACACTTTCAATATCTCCTGATGTGAAAGAGTGAAGATGTTTAACTTTCTTTGTTATGCCCAGTATCACTGCACGGCTCAGCGACTTGTGGCGCCCAATGTTGGAATGCAGTCTCATCCAAACTCTTTGAATGGTATAATCTTTGAGGTTACTTTGACTCGAGTATTCGTAAGTTTTTGGTGGTAACTGCGTTGCCAAACAGATAACATCTTGATTTCCTTGGCTGTTTAGTTTTACCAACTTTCCTTCACCATTTTGAACTTTATCTTCTTTTGTTGCCATTAGTTTTGTTTTGTTCAGATTTGTGTCGGTGATCGGGTTTGTTAAAGATGCCCCAATTTTTTTACTGGTCTTCTGACTTGTTATTGCAAATATTGGGGCTATTTTTATATTGGGGTCACTATGTGCTGTCACGGTGTCGTTTGAACTATGACTTTTTTTCAAAGATTGTGGATCTTTTTTTGAGAAGATTGGAAGCCCATTTTATTGCTTTTGCTGCAATGTTTATTTGAGGAACTCCATTTGGTTCTTTCATGATTTGTAGTTCTTCTGATTTTGTTTGATTTTTAGGAATACTCTCCTCTGTATTAGTTCTTGAGTTATTACTTGGTTCTAACTTGTTTTTTCGCTTTGGAGGCCAATTCTTGCTTTTGTAATTGCAACAGTTTCTTCTGGTTTATTACAGTTTCCTGTTTTAGTCTTTTCAGTATTCTCTTTAGTTTTTTTTTCCGAGTTCTCTTCTCTTTGATGTTTTTTTCCCAGGGGAATATGTGGACCTTGAGAATTACATACTGGGGTTTCTATTTCCTCGGTACTTCCAGAGATTTTTAGACTTAGCTGAGCGTCTGCCTGTTTTTATTATTTTTCAGCCCCTTCTTTCGGCTTTTCTTTGTTTTGGCGTGTGCTGTTTTTGACCTCGTCCTTCCTGCTAGACATTTTCTCATGTTTCTCCTGTTTCTCGAAGTCTGGGCGCAGGGATGCTGCCAATCTGAGAATGTCTCCATTTGTTTTCCATTAGTCTTTTCTAGCTGGATTTTTGACACCACTTCCATAGTTTCCATTTCTCCTTCTACTACATTGGCTAGCCTTCGGAATTCCTCCAGCACAGAATCTGAGAGTGGCGTATTGTCTAATGAGTGTTCCTGTTTGTTTTCTTCTTTTTCCTCTATTAGATCTGGCTTCCAATTTCCTATCAATAAAAGGAGGACTTCTCCCAGTAACTCCTTATTTTGTTTTTCCATGTCATTTATTTCCCTCAGATTTTGCTGTATAGAGGAGATGTCAAGTCCTTGTTTTACCATTTCCAGATTGAGATCTTGAAGCGGCAGGGTCATGTTAGTATTGATTGCAGCTACCAGGCCAACTAAAGATGAGTCACACAGTGCTACTTCTTTTGTCATCTCCAAGAGTGTCCCATTTTGTGCTTGTACCTCCATTTTGAGCATTTTGAAAACCGATACCAATGAATTGAGTACAAAGTTTAATGCTTTTAATGTTTCGGTATTGGAATCAGTTTTTGTCTTGGAATCTTCATGATGGACTGTATCTCTTTGTTCTTCTAAATTTAAGCCTATATTTTCAGAGGTCCGAGTGTTTTGGTACATTGGTAGTGTCTCACCTTCCTCCTCATTTGGTGCAAGGATTTCATTCTCCAGTTTTGTTGGTGATAAGAGAATTTCTGTGCTTGAGGTTGGAGTTTGAGGGCACCTTTGATTTTCCCATAAAATGAGTGATTCCCCTTCGGCGTCACTGTGGCTTTTGTGCCGTTATTTTCCAAAATGGTTTTCTATTTTTTGTTGGATTCTTTTAGTTGTTATTGTGTACTCTAGTCCCCGTTTCCACTTATTTGTTAATACAATACTTGGGTTTTTCTCTTTTTGACTGTCCACCAAATGTTCAGGTATTTCTTCTACGTGTATCTGGGCCTGGGTGTGCTGAGGAGTGTTTAAGTATGTGTTTTCCAAATTTTGTGGTTTAACAGCAATATCTGTTTCCTGGTTTTCCCTTAAATATGACCCATCCCCTTCTCTCTCCATGTCTTTCGTGCTGAGTAGTTTAATTTCCAATATCTCAATGAAAACGCCTTTTGGGGGTTTTAGGAGCGTTTCCTCGGCGGGAATTCAAAACAGGCCACTCTCTGCGGGATTTCCACAATATGTACTTGTCTGTTTTTTAAAGTTTCTGACAAGTCACCACTCTATCCCACACTGGCCCACAATCTGACAGTTCAAAATCCTTTACAGCATATAAGTGCCAAGTCTCTATACTGGAATGCCGTATACCAGATGAAACCTGCACTGTTTATGTTTCAAGCTGTTCTAATCTTTGGGGCAAAAGGGATCAAAGGAGTTAACTCACGCAGTCTCCCACTCACCCTAGATGTTTATTATGGATGAAACGTATACAACGTATGCAAAGGCTTACCGTTTTCCTGCTGAGTAACCTGCGAGTTTCTTTTATTCCAGAGTCCCAGCGTTTCATGCAGCTGCAGCCCTGCTCCCCAGCACAACAGCAAAACAGCGTCCAACTTCGCGATCACCCTTTTCGCGCTCAGGCTTATCGCTGCGAGGGCTGGGTGCGCAGATTAAGTACTTCCTCTTCCTGGGTGGGCGCGGTCTCCTCCCGACCTTCTACTCGTGGGGCAAACAGCTGATTGAAACGCTGCAGCCCCAGTTCGCTACCTCCGTGTTCGTGCCGCGTTGGTAGTTGACACACAGTGTCCAATGTTACACGGCACAGCTTTAAGTTGAAAAAGAGTCTTTCCTGCTGCACGTTCAACGAGGGTCCATGCAGGAGACAACAGGTCACAGCAAAAGAGCATCCAACTTCACGATCACCCTTTTCGCGCTCAGGCTTACCAGACTATCAAATGCTGGATGTCAACTAACTGGCTCTGTCTGAATGTGGCTAAAACCGATCTCATGTTGTTCGGTCCCTGGCAGACCCAAGTTAGCCTGGGTCAGAGGTATGCCAGCTTCATCATTGACGGCAGCCAGATCAAGGTTGTGCAGAAGGTTAAGACTCTTGGCACCTACATGGGAGAAAGCTTGGATTGTGATGTCCATGTAACAGCCATTGCCACAAGTACCAATTACCATCTCAAGGTGCTTCTGCAAGTAGCGCCATTGGTCTCAACAGAGAACTGTATCAAACTTGTGAGATCAGTGATCCTCCCTCTGTCACACTCTGCCTCTTGTCTCACCTGTTTGTCCTTTGGGTATCCTCTGTCTCCAGTGTGTAGGCCGGACACCAGTCTTGGAGAGATGGTGGGCGTTCAGTGTTCCAGGAAGATCAGGTGAGTAATTGTCTTAAGTCCGGGATGGGTCTAGGAACCAGGGAGGAGCCGAGGTACTCGCACAGTGCAGAAGGCAGAATGCGAGTATGGAAAGGGAGTAGAACCGGCAGCCCGGGAAGGAGGAGCGATGAACGGTTCCTCAGGCGGATGCGCGAGGAGCAGCGCAAAATGATACCAGGACGGAATTTAGGAAACCACTGACTAGAAAGGGAGTAGCATGGGAGTAGAGGGAAAAATTAGGTACGCACTTGCCGGATACTAGGAAAGGTGGCGTTGAGACGCACAGAGCCGCGGGGGCGTGTCTGTTTTCTAGGAAGTGGCAGGTCTTGCGGAAACATTAGACAGTGGCTTCTCAATGGTGTCGGCCGTGTTGGCAGAATAGCGATACAACATTGCGGTGCTTGATGGACCATGAAGTCCAGAAAGGGTGGAAACGGCGAATCATGACACCCCCGTGTGGATTACTGCAATGCACTACTGGGAGGTGATAACAAGTCTGACATCAAACAACTGCAGAAAATCCAGAATTCTGCTACCCTTACCATCTTTCAGATAAAACATTTTGAACCAACAACCGCATCAAGAAAAAAGCTGCATTGGCTCCCAGTGGCAGCCTGTATTCAGTTTAAACTGTTGTCCATATGCCACAAATGCATCTGTGGAAATGCCCCAGTTTACCTGAAAGATAGGGTAAATATTTACCATCCTAAAAAAAATCTGAGATCAGCCGAGGGCTCCCTGTTGTAATTACATCATGTTAAACGAGCCCATGGACTCGATCGGGCTTTCTACATCCAGGGAGCAAGGGCATGGAATGCCTTACCAGGACAGCTACGCAAAACCGAGAACTACCTTGCGTTTAGAAAGCAGCTGAAAATAGTCTTTTTCAACCAGTATGAATGAATCCTTTGCAGTCATAACTTCTACTTATCTGTCTCTCGGCATCTGGATGCCTACGGGCTTTGGTGCGGTATAAATACATAAACATAACATAACAGTAGTGCAGATTAGCAGTAATACAAACATATATTCTTTAATATTGTTTTGCCCCAGGGAGAATGTTGCAATAGTTATTGGACTGGGATAACATTGCCCTTATGACGAAATGACTACTGCTCTGCAGGAGTACAGGGATGAGTAGTAGTTGAAATGCCTATTGAGACCTGGATTATTACAAAAACAGTAGTGATCCCAGTTAAAAACCCAGCCTGGCAAAGGACGACACAAAATATGCAGACTCTATCGGAGAGGACTTTGGGCAGGTTGTACCTCAGTAAAGTTCTATGTGAAACCTTTTTCTTCTAATGTCCAAAGATGATTCAACCTAACATAATTCTACGTATGTCTCATTTTGTCACAGTGGTTTGGCCAATTCCAAGCCTTCTGCAAGGGCCAGATCATAGTTGATGCGACGACGGTCTTTTCTTGGTGGTGTCAGCCCCAGATTGCTCAGTCTACAGGAAGCAGGGGTGGGGGCACATGATTTTTTCGGAGCTGAAACCCAGCATTAGACTGACACCCAAAGACCCAGGAAGTTAATTGTGTTCCGAGAAACCAGGCTGACAATAAAATGACATTAAATGGATTTGGGCAGTACAATTGTACATTCCCATGGGGCACTATATCAGGCCAGACTTAACTATTTAGTCATCTAAATGACACATACCCTAGAGGTACACAATTATATAGAAATTGTATCAGGATTGAGCGCTCTTGTAGGAAGCCCACAGCTATTCGAGCTTTGCGTCCCAGCTGGCTGTTTTCATGATTTCACATGTAACTATTTAGCTGCCATGTTGCCATATAACCAAGCAGCTGAACAGAGTGTCATTAGAAATTCACAGCAGAGATATATGCGGGCTCCTTACTTTTCAGAAACGCTCTCACCGATGTCATTCTGTCACAGCCCAGGAGAAAAAGCTGCATTGAAAGTGGATGTCGAACTAGTGCACGTTTTGTCTTAGTCTTATCTGTACTGGCACTAGTGTAAGCTTTCCATAATAGCAGTTATTACCAGCAAAAATGCAAATCTAATAAAATGATGGCAAGCACTGGAAGTGAAATAAAAATAAAAAAACACTCTTGGTCACATCCATGAACGTCCACTGGGGAAGGTGTTCTCTCAATAGACTTCATAGGAAACATGACACACCACAATAGGCACATACATAAGCCACAGAAGAACATGCAGTCATTTAATGCTTGTACACAATGGGACGTTTTCAACATTGAAATTGAACTGGAAGATCTCACAGCAACAAGACATATTATTCTTAAATGTCAGAGAATGGAACACGCATTGTTTCTTATCTCGGCTTTGGAGTGAAGAAGACTATGCATCAAGGGCAAACTTTACAACAGTTACTAAAAGGCGTATGTATTCCACGAAAAAGTACCGTAAAAGGTGCACAACGATTGAGAATGGGTACACATTTTATTTTAACTGTACATTACTATGTGTGGAAAAGAAGGGGTTAATGCTAGCCTACCATGAATGTGAATAAGTCAACATTTTCCATAGTCTAATGGCAGAGAGGTCTGGTTTCTATTTACGCAGCGATGTTAAAATTGCAGACATTCTTTGACAGTGGTGTGATGCCAGCAAGCAGCTATATGGGTTAATGAAATGTGACACAGACGTCATGTGTATGCCACAATGCGTGCACTGTGTGGAAACACTTGAGAAACACCCCAAAGCACACCCTCTCCTTTAATCAATCTTTCGGTTTTCAGTTTCATTTATTAACTTAACTGTTCATCTCTGCACTGGGTTGGCATGTGTTCAGTTTGGCCAGCAGGTGGAAAATGAATGTTACCAACTGCATCTGTGTGTTGCCCTTCTCTGGGGACAAATCGGTTGGGCAAATCAATCTTTTACAAGGAAGCTTAGTGGAAATCAAAACACAAGGAGCACATTTCATCGTAAATCAGGCGACTCGAACGACGCTATAAAGAAGTGTTCTTTACTGGTATTTATGAGGTAAAGTGCAGTATTATGTGGGAATTGAAAGCTTTCTCTACACGATTTAAAGGTGAACTGATAGGAATGTGTTGAACGTTTATGTGCGATGGCGTACCGGAACAGAAGACATTTACAGCGTTTGCCATTATTTCCCTTGCCTCACTTTTATGGCTGGCTGTACAAGTGTATTCCTCTCTTGTTTTCTACCCCCACCTCCCCCCACATCCTATTGTGAACAACTCACCAAACACCACAAGAGGATGGCTCCAAAATTAGCAGTACGAGAGTGAGACATGGTTGGTTTTAGGTATCGCCCATTGCTTGTGCTCAATGCAGCAATGTGGCCATCCCTAGCACATAGACTGTCACCACCATATTTTCATTTTCTCTGCTGTACTGTAAGATATTGTAATATTAGGTGCGGGGGGGGGGGCATTTTCCTCTAGACCAAATAACCATAACTCTTCACTATAGCAATAATACCCGAGCCAGTGCCCTGGATGGGGCAGTAATGGCCCGGGACCCAAGTCACGAGGGCCTTAACGATGGGTCCCGGTGCCATTACCATCCTATCCAGCTGGCCGGCAAGGGTATTATTGCTATTAGCATCCAAGGTTTTTAATCCGGGTGTTGATAGCAATCTATTTGCTTGAATGAATGTGACATGTGATCAATGCCTCCTGTTAATTCAAACAAATAATCACTTAAGATTGCTGCCATAGAGTAGAAGACGGGCTCCATGTGGAAACCCTCTTCCATTTCCATGGTGTCCCGGGATGTGGGAGCAACGACGTAAGGAATCTGTTAAGTGGAGTGGGGTGGTGGGTAGGAGCAGAGACCACAGGGAAGGGGATTTAGGGGGAACATGGTGGGGCGGGCTGCATAGCTTCCAGCTTGCTTGGAACGTGGGGGGCTTGGACTGTGGGATTCATCCCTCCATCCATGCAAGCTGTTTGACTGCAGGCCCTTTCCCAGTATAAGACATTCCAAATCTGATGACTAGTGTAGAGGGTCGGAGATGTGAGCTATAGAGTGCAGTTAGCAAGGTGTATCCCTCTAGTCACACTGTGCAATATTTTTTGGCACAATGCATTCCTGAAACATACCTCCACTTTAATCTCCACTGGGCTGTTAGAGCTCATCTCATGGGAAGCAATTCAATCCCTTTGTTTGCATGGATCGGTTACAACAGAAATCTCGTTTTTGAGAACTGCCAGAGCGTCCCAAAGGCTTGTGTGTTAAACATCTCTCCTGAGAACGTATGTAATGAGCAACGTCCAAACCACAGGGCAGATGGTTTCACCAAGTATTATCTGTGTTCACAAGGATGGCTGGACTTGGTTTCTCTGCAGACAGGTATGGGTCTCGCAAGAGACTTAGATGCTGTCTCCAAATTAGGTATCTAGAGAGGTTGCAATCCTGAGAACATGATTTAATTAAAGTCTATAGGACAGCATCTTCAGGATAGGCACTACTTGACTCAATCGTAACCTCGGCCATCAATAAGCAGATATTCTACACTGCCTGATCAAGTGGAAAAGGTGTTTCTTAGAACAGTTAGCTAGTTAGGATTGTGATCCAAAATGTACTAGTCATGTAATGCAGCATATCGACAATCTTATAGGCAGACATCTCCCATATTATAAAAGTGCCAATTTTGGGGTTAGGTATGGATGCCTGATAGTTTGTATAATGATTAATTGAGTCGGATTCAACCATTCCATTTTGATATTGAGTAAGTGGAATAAATAAAATTGAAATACAATGGCTGCTGTTCTCTTTACTGAAAGCAAAAACAAGGTAGTCTGGGCTATTTTTGTGGGGATACTGTGAAGTTTCCTAGATAAAGGTCTAAATATTGCTCTAGAAAGTGGTGTTACAAGAGATCACCTGGAGAAGCCATTCCCCGTAAACTAGCTATTTCTTTTACCCCTCCACTTGATCTTGTTGACCGGGGACTCTCCCTGTGCCCATCAACTTGCCGTGCAGTGCTGCACCCCGTTCCCCCTTCCACTCACACCTGGCATACCTATGTCCCAACCACTTACCTTCAGTGCGTCGCTCCATTACAGTTGTGGTTCCTGATTTCACAAGCCTGAAGTGTGACACTCTTTGTGTCAGCCTATGCAAGACACTCTTTTGTGCATCTCTCTTTAGCCCTGGAATCTAGAGTATGCAATCGAGTATCTTTGTCCACATCTGCTTCTTTGTCTGTCTACTGAATCCGACACCATCTGAACTATCATGTCACTTTTGTAGGGGAAAAAGGAGAGTGGATGAAGGTATCACTGTTGGTAAAGACACCAATTGTTACCAGGGTTCAAAGATTCAACATATAATTGGTGACCCCAAACAAAATGGCTGGCCTAATGGTGGGCCTGCTGTGCACCCATCAGTTGACAGTAATGCCTGGTATGGTCACTCAGTGTATTCGTTGTTGGCTTCTGCTATGTGTCTATCGGCAATCATGTGTAATCATAAAGCATATAATGGAAAAATCACATAGAAACATCATCGAATAGATGATATAGTGGAGATCTGTAATAATGCTGGGCCGATCCAGTTAATTTGGAAGTACGTCTTTATTTAATATTAAGTACTGAGGATACAGCCCCCTCTTCAGTGTCTCTCTACTCTCAACTGTCATTTTCTCAAAGAATTCTCTTTCCACTTTTAGAACCTGCATACGTAGCCCTATGCTAATGCTATACATCCCCCTTTCTTCAGTGAGACACAATTACACCTTAGACAGGGATGTGCATGTGGATGCAATGGCTCAGATTTAGATGATTTTTACATGCAATGTAATCGAGATTGTGGTGTGTTATAAATATGATTTGTTTGTGTTTTGGGTCATTGCACATTGTGTCATAGATGTTCAGGTTTGCAAAACTCCCCTTTAGGTCTTATATTCCTTGGCTAGGCGGCGGCTACTTGTGCCGCCTAGCCTTGTACTTGCTTGTGTCAACTTCATCATATGGCACTGCCTAAAAATATGCAAATACCATTCTATTTCCCTTATATTGGAACATAATTTTCTTTGGAATCTGGTATACCCAGTTTTTGTTCCTCACGTTCCTGTCAGATTTCTGGATGGCACCATGGTAAACTCCTTTGGATCTCCTTTGGATCAGCTGTTTCCATTGATCCGACATCCACGTGCTACACGGCTCCTAAGATGGCCGCCGATGTTCCCATGACTACCGGAGCTTCCCTGCAGCCTGTGACCATCACCGCCGCAGGCCCGAGTTGCATTTGGCTCCCCCGACTTGCCGGCCTCTCCCATCTTGCTTTAAATTGAGGTGGAGGGAGCCGTAAGGTGAAGCTGGGAGAAGAAGGCCGCAGAAAAAGGCCAGCGCTCCTCTTAGCAGCTCTTCGATGCTCGCAGTCTGCCGCCTGCCGTGAAACGCTGCCTGCACTCCAAGGTAAGGAGACTCGCACTTTAAAGCAGTCCCACACACTCATCTCCAGACTAGAGTGCCTACGTGTATGTATCCTCACAGCTGCACCGCTCTCAATACCACTACCCACGAGTACACGCAATGCTCGGTTGCAGACCAGAACTATGAAAGCCTCAAATAGCCTAGACGCTCTCTCCAATGCAGGTTCCAAATCCCATAAACTACATTCCACCAAGAACTTGAGTCTACATAGCAAGCACTGCACTGACCGCAATGCCACTGCTGCAATGTCCACGACCCTAGAAAATGTGCTCCCTACAACTGAAAATGCAATTACTGTTACGCCCAATTCTTCTACTATAGCCATGCAATCTACTGTTGTAAATGATGCCTTGCCTATGTCTGGAACCCTAGAAAATGTGCTCCCCACAACTGAAAATGCAATTAGTGTTACACCCAATTCTTCTACCATAGCCATGCAATCTACTGTTGTAAATGATACCTTGCCTATGTCTAGGACCCCAGAAAATGGTACCCCCATAATAGCAACCACCTCCACCCCGTGCCTCACCTCAAATGTGCCCTGATCAACACCCGATCCATCAATGCTCACGCCCTAGACATCCATGACCTCATTACCACCCATGATGTAGATCTACTAATGATCACCGAGACTTGGTTACATGAAGACTCAGACAAGATCGCCCGACCATAGGGGGCAGAGTCGCACTAATAGCCAAAAACTCCATCACCATCCGAAAGATTGACACATCTATCAACAACAGCAACAATCTCCAATTAAAACTAACCATCTTGCACCACTGTACCATCACCTTTCACCTCATCTATCGGCCACCTGGCCCTCTAGGTGACTTCCAGGCACCTCTCACCCATCTCCTGGCTGACAATCTAAAAATGTCATCCAAAGCCATTCTCCTCTGTGACATCAACCTAGGCCTGAATGACATCAAATATCCTGCTGCCAAATCACTTGACACAGCCCTAGCAAACCTAGGATTTGCTAACACCATGACAGACCCCACCCTGTCCTCAGGCAGATCGCTAGATTGTATCGCCCACCACAACTGCCCACTCACAATCACAGGTAATACTCCCACCCCCTGGACCGACCACCACACCATCACCTTTAATATCCCTACCACCACAACTCCACCTCACCCCCCCAACCCCTACCACCTGCCCTCACAAGAAGTGCCCGCCAACTGACCAAAGAAAGACTCCTACCCTTCCTGCAGGAACCTGCCTTTAGACCCCCCTTCTCCAATGACCCAGAAACCCTTGCTAAAAATGTTGACACTGCCATCACTGCAGCAATCAATTCTATCGCCCCACTTAAACCACGCAAAACCAAACCCACTAGCCAAACCAATGCCTGGTTCACCCAAGACCTCCTCAAACTGCGTACAGACAAAAGTGCAGCACTAGCTCAGTGGCAAATATCTCATGATGACAAAGACAAACTTAACTTCAAATCCCTCTCAAATGAATATAAGAAAGTCATTATCAAAGACAGAGCCAAATCATTTGAAGACAGAATCACAGAGGCCAAATCAAACACTAGGGAAATGTTTGCCATATTTGAGGAACTTGAGACCCCTACACCCACTCCCCAAAACTTCACCAAAATAAAGCATGGTTTGATGACATCCAAACAGCTATACACAACAAGATTATCTCTCCCCAAGCCAAAATTATGAACACCAAACTGGCGCTCCCTACCTCCACTACTCCCTCCCCCTCCCCAACTCCCTCCCTCCCCTCATCCTCAGAGACCCCCCCCACCTTCTCATTCCAAACCATCCAGGAGAAAGACATGATCAACTTATGAAAAACATCAAACCCTCTAATTGTAAAGGTGACCCCTGCCCGCCTCCATTATCAAAGACTGTGCAGACACCCTTGCTCCTTTCTTAACAGCCTTTGTCAACGCTTCCTTCACAAAAGGTAAAGTCCCATCATGCATCAAGGAAGCATGGGTCCGACCTCTCATAACAAAACCTACACTTGACCCCACCTCCCCCAACAACTACCGGTCCATTACCACTGTCCCATTCCTCCTCAAGATTCTAGACAAAGCAGCTTACCTGCAAGTCCAGCGCTTTCTTGAAGAGAACAATAACCTAGGACTGAGACAATCCAGCTTGCGACCTAGGCATGGGACAGAGACTGCCCTACTCATTCTCAAAAAACAAATGGATGACGCAAGAGACCAAGGCAAACCTGTCCTGCTCCTTCCCCTTGATCTCTCTGCGGCTTTCAATCTTGCAGATCACAACATCCTATGCCATCACCTCACGTCCACAGCCAACTTCTCCCAAGAAGCCACCACTTGGATCACCTCCTTCCTTCAAGGCAGGACCATGCAGGTCTTCTCTGACGTAGCCACTGTGTCACCCACTATCACTTTATGCATTGTGCCCCAAGGCTCCTGCCTCTCCCCGACCCTCTACAACATCTTTACCTGTCCCCTCTTCCTTATCCTTGATGGCATGGGCATCTCCTACACCAACTACGCTGACGACACTCAGATCCTGCACACATTAACAGGTGACTATGACACTGACTGTACGACTCTCAACAACATATATAACACCATCCAAATGAGGATGGCTGTCAACAGTCTCTGCCTTAACTCCGACAAAACTGATCTCCTACTCGTAGGCTCCCCCGACACCCTCAAGAAACTTGATGCCAGTTTAGCCACTTCACCATTGACTCAATCAGAATTCCAGTACTGGACACAGTAAAAAACTCTAGGTGTCTATCTAGACTCCAACTTATCTATGACCAGGCAAGTAAACGCAATCGCCTCTTCTGCTGCCTACCATGCAAAACATATCAATGCAGCCAGGCCCTTTCTCTCCAAAGAAACATGCACCAACATAGCCAGAGCCATCACTGGATCCCGGCTAGACTACTGCAATGTTCTCTTCCTAGGGACCTCCAACAAAAAGTTGGAGAAACTGCAAGTAATCTAAAATAGCACCATGCGTGCAGCACAAGGCATTGCCAAGAGAGAGCACATCACTGCTGCCAGAAAAGCTTCCCATTGGTTCCCCATAAAGGAAAGAATTATATTCAAAGCACTAACCATCACCCACAAGTGCATCCACCTCTCTGCCCCAGCTTAGCTATCTCAGAGAATCCACCCGGTCTCCTTCACAAGACCCACCAGGACACCCTATGCCAATATGCTCTCCGTACCTAGGGTCAAAAGAGCTAAAGTAGGTGGTGCCAGCTTACCCTACCTTGTCTCCTTACACTGGAACACTCTTCCCACCTCCCTGTAAGCTGAACCCTCACTTACTGCCTTCCGCAAAGCCATGAAAGCTACCCTGTTCACCTGACTAACCCCATCTGTTGAAGCTCTAAGGGTTACCATGGATGCCTGCTACTGCAACCAATACTGTATATCAAGGTCCCGCTATGCATATTTTGTATGATACTGCCTACCGCTTGACCCTGCACCCATTCATACTCTAACCCAAGACATAACCTGTACTTAATGTAACTAAGTCTTCCTACAAGTAACAGCGCCACAATGCCCCTGGGCTGCCTGCACGCTATACAAATGTAATAAATAAATAAATAAATTCTTACTGCTCTGCATGGCTGTGAACACGACTAGTACCTACTCTTCATGTTGTCAACATGTTTATATGTGAACTGCATCCAATATAGTAGTGGTGTTAACATACTGCTTTGCTTTTGACATACACTATTGTGTTCTTAATTTTACTTTCCTTTATATTATTTCTGACCAAATCAGTATTATATTGTACCCTGTGTGACTTACTCGTCCATGGTGGACACACATTGGTATTAGGTCTTCTGCCTCTCAGAAATTTAAAAGGGGAATCTTCTGTGGTCGAGTGTGGGGTAAATCTGTGGCAAAGTAAAAACGAAGAGGTGATGGCTGGAAGGTTTAGAATTAATCTTAAACCTCTAGCAATTGCTCTGGGCAACCCTCCAGACCACCGTTCTTCACCTGTGAATCCATTATAGAAATGGGAATGACCATATGCAAATCAAGCTTAGTCCCATCCCAAAGGTGCAGTCTGGCCTAAACTGCTAGTTCACATCCCTTCTGCAAGAAACCACAAGCATCCCCAGACATTCAGCCTCATTAGGGGACATCAGTGAGAAGTAGCTTGGGTCTCTAGGCCCAGCAGGTATGGGACCCACGTCTCGGCAATATAACTAATATTAAACCTCTGACAATTACTCTAGCCAACACTCCAGGCCATCGTTCTTCAGCCTGCCAAGCAATTACAACATTGAAAAGATGGTATGCAAATCAGGCTTGGTCACACCCACAATGGGCAGTCCAGCCCAAAATGCTAGAGCGCATCCCTTGCGCATGAGACCGCAAACATTGCCAAACATTTTTCAGCCTCATTGGGTGTCATCAGTGAGGTGTAGCTTAGGTCTCTAGGCACAGCATGCACGAGACCCAAATCTGAGCATACCTGTAATACCTGGGGTGACAAAGCAAGAAGACCACACGTATCTCCAGACATGTTTTGGCTTCATTGGGCATCATCATAGAGTTAATAGCAAATTTCTTTCCACTCTCCCCTCATGGCTAAGGTACTTTATATACTTTCCTTTTATCAACCTCGCCATTGGTCTCAGGATGGTAGACTGAAATGTTTTGGTGCTCAATTGAACACATTTGTAGAATACATTTCCACCTCCTTTGATACCAATCGAATGCCAGTTTGAGGATGAATGACCAATGGGATAACCTTCTTGTCTATGTATTTTCAATAGGGATCCAATAATATCTCTTGTACATTTGTTTTGGGCAAATCGTATTTCCACCAATCTGGTTAAAAGAGAGATCAACACCATACTATATGACTGCTTTGTTGGACTCCTAGTGAGACCTACACTATCAAAGCCTGGTCTCTCTCATGGAAGACAGGCTACAATGGTGGCAGTTATAGAATGTGTCCTTTAACCCAAAGAACATCCCTTGCTTTGCAATCTTCACATACAAGCATAAACTGGTCTCTTTATTGTTCCTCTAAACTTGTACCAAACTTGCATGTGGGTTACTAATTTTCTTAGAGCGCTGATGTATTGTTTGTCGACTCCTTCTTCCCGTGCTTTCTTACCAGAGTGATAGTGTTCTAGTATTATGCTTACTTTTTCAAAATGCTTATTTGGCATTTTAATTCATGTTTTGTATTTGCTGCGAAGCCCCTACTTTTTATGTGTATACATTTTAGACATTTGTGATATCATCTTTGATGTCATGGGTGTTAGTCTTAGTAGTGCACGGTGGCGGCATGAGTTATGCTTGCTTAGCTTACCATAACTGGCGCATTTCTGGGGATTTTCGATTTTACTTGTTACCATAATATCCCTTTAACACACTTTTCACACTGGTTTTATTATTGCAATTCAACCATAACGTCCCTTTAACAATTTTTTTTCACCGAATTTGATAGGTTTTTAGTAGCACAACTTAACCATAACTTCTCTTTAACAAAGTTTTGTCACAGAATTTCATAGCTTCTTACCAGGATACCCTTACATTGTATAGATGTACCATATAACATACTGAAACCCCTAGCCCCATTCTGATAAACTCAGGGTCCCCAGATTGTGCGACTGTCTGCGGACGTCGCGCAGCATCCACACTGCCGAAAAGATCAGGGGTTCTCTTACATAGTACTACCACTTTCAAAACAAAAATCATACACCATTTCAATTCCTCCTACTAAAACAGTGAACCTTAAACATTGCTATAAGTAGTGCACACATCACTAAAATAGACTTTGCAACATAACAACAAATAAACTTAGAAAGTTTTTTTTTAATCCTGCATGGTTTTTTTTTTTTCACAGACCCAATGATTATGCAAACAAACACAGGAACTGAGCACATTGCACAGTAAACTTTTTTAAAGCATAGTACTTGTGAAGTACTAATTATGAGGGTCCACAAAGTACACAAATGTCTGCAATACAATTCAATAACACATTACAAAATACCTACCCTAACATGTTATATTTTCTTTTATCACAGAGAATGAAACACCGATTTCTCCTGCATTTCCACATACCATGCAAACAATCTGCATTTGACATCAACAATACACACAGTTAGTATACAATTATTGGAGTTTTACTTCTTTATAATCTACAAATGACATTCTGTAAACATATTTGTGCAAACCATATACCAGTATCACAATGTTTAGTTGCAAGTCTTTATTATGGTGCAGTGGTTGTGGCCAGGCCCCAGACTCTTGACTGTATGGCTTACCACCCACAGCCTCCAGCCATACACCCAAGTGTCTAGTAGCTGGTCACAATCACCACAACATAATACAACCATGCACCCAACAATCTATCCACTGCCACAACCCACACACATAAGCCAGCCACATGAGGCCCTGATAACTTCTGTACACATAGTATGCCAGTACATGCAACCAGTCACAACACTCTTGGATCCAATAAGCAAGTCACCTGCGGCCCTGTGCACCTTTTTAGACATACTATTACAGTACTTAAACCAGTGGGCAGACTCTTGAACTCTTGGATGCATGAACCAAAGACTATAGTAACAGGCCACAATTACCTCCCACTGCACTGAATATCATGCACCCAACAATCTCAAGACAGTCCAACAAGCCACCTGCCACACACCTTGTCCACTTTTGTACACATATTATTACACTACTTGCAGCCAGTGGACATAATCTTGTGTACATGGCTTCCTATGCAATCCATATGCCAATGTCAAAATGTTTGCATGCATCACTGTATTATGCTACAATGGTTGTGGGCAGGGACTAGAATCTTGGGTACATGTCCTCTAGCCTACGGCCTCCGGCCATGCACCCAAGACTATAGGCCTTGCCCACAACCACCGCAGCATAATACAGCCATGCATGCAAACATCTGCCCACTTACCACAGCCCAAAAAGATAACACAGCCAACAGAGGCCCTATCCACTTCAGTTGACATACTATTACACTACTTCCAGCCAATGGATAGATTCTTGGATGCATGGCCTCTGCACCCAACACTCTACTAACGGCCCGCAACCATTACATCATAATGCAGTAAACTACCCAAGATTCAGCCCGGTGGCCACAACCCAAACATATAAGGCCTCCAATTGAGGCCCTGTCCACTTCTGTACACATAGTATCCCAATACATGCAACCAGTCAGCACACACTTGAGTCCAATAAGCCAGTCAGCTGAGGCCCTGTGCACATACCATTACAGTACTTCAACCAGTTGGAACACTTTTAACTCTTGAGTGCATCAATGAAGTCTGCCTGCAGTCTTACTCGTTGCACCTCAGCAGGTGCACACTTTGTTTTGTCATCTCAACGACAGTATAGTACCATACAGGTACCAGTAGAGCCTTCCCAACCTGAAATAACAGCCCTTTCCACAATCACACACTTTGAGTCCAATAAGCCAGCTGGCTGAGGCCATGTCCACTTTTCTACACATACCATTACATTACTTCAATCTGTGATCACACTCTTGAACTCTTGAGTGCATCGCCTCCAGCCATGCACCCAAGACTCTAGTAGCTGCTTACAATCACCACATCATAACACAGCCATGCACCCAACAATCAGTACACTAGCCACAACCCACACACATAACCCAGCCACTTGAGGCACTGTCCACTTCTATACACATAGTATTTCAGTACATGTGACCAGTCAGCACACTCTTAACTCCAAGAAGCCAGCCACCTGAAGCCCTGTCCACTTGTCTACACATATCATCACAGTACTCAGTAAGTGCATTGTCTCCAGCCATACACCCAAAACTATAGTAGCTGGCCAAAATTACCTCCCACTGCATACAGTATCATACACCCAAGAATCCCAAAAGTCCAACAAACCACATGACACACACCCTGTCCACCTTTCTAGACATACTATTACAGAACTTCAACCAGTGGTGGACAGACTGGCCATGCACACAAGAGCCTACTAGCTAGCCACAAAAACCACAGCACAATACAGCCTATACAAACACCCTCATATCATCTAAAATCTACTCCCCTACCCTAATGAAGCTTGCCTGCAGTCACCACATAAGCTGCTTGAACGAGATCCTACCTGAGAACTGCCGCAGTGTCTGCGGACACCTCGGACATCACACTGTCTTCTTCGACCTAAACACCTAATACATCATATGAACCATCTTTCACTCCCCCACACTTTCTAGCCCCTCTTCCCACCACCAGATGCCCCAAACATGTTTTCGAGCCCCTTTCACCGCTGCGTATCCTTGAATATCCATGCATACAACATGGCAGGAGTTTCAGAAAAATATGACTCACATCACGCTTCCCTCCAGCCAATCATCAGGCAAGCTGGATGTCTGCGAACATCACACGAGCATCCGGCCAATCAGAGTCTGGTCCATGGAGTGAACAGGGAAATGGGTCTACGGAGTGGAGCCAGATATCACTAATTCTTTTGGACCTACATTTTGCCTGTTTTAAAAAAGACTACTGAACAGATTTTCACCAAATTTACAAAAGCACGCTTTTCGGACCAAGCCACCGCTCCTGCCACAAATTTGGTGAAAACCGTCCAGCGGTTTGGGCTGTAGGTGTGAGCACATTTTTCTCCATTCAGTTGATGGAAAAAAAAACATTTTGGGACCCCGCCTACAACTTTTCCACCCTTGACAAAATCTCACCAAACTTAGCAAGAAATTCAGAGCAGGCCATATACTTTTTTTGCAAAGTTTGGTGAGGAGTCGTCCAGGGGGAGCAAAGTTATAAGCCACCCAAAGAGTGGTCTTCCTATGGGTTTAGCAACTTAACCATAACTACACAGCAGCTACCGCAGGCCGTGTAATATATATATATATATATATATATATATATATATATATATCTATATATATATATATTCTGTGAAAAAAGTTGTTAAAGGAACGTTTTGGTTCAGTTGCTCTAAGACAAACCTATCAAATTCAGTGCCAAAAACATTTTTAAAAGGACATTATAGTTATTTTGCACTAATAAGAACCTACAAGTAACAAGTAAAACCGAAAAAAACGAGAAATGTGCCAGTTATGGTAAGCTAAGGTACAATAACTCAGGCAACCACTGTGCACTGCAAGGACTAACACCCATGACATCAATGATGCAAAGTAGTGCAAAGTAACTATAATGTCCTTTAGAAATAATTTTTGCACTGAATTTGATAGGTGTTTCATAGGGCAACTGAACCATAACGTACCTTTAACAATGTTTTTTCACTGAATTTGATAGTTTTTTAGCAGTGCAACTTAACCATAAGGGCCCTTTAACAATGTTTTTTACTGCATTTCATAGGTTTTTAGTAGCGCAACTTAACCATGACGTCCCTTTAACAATGTTTTTCACTGAATTTGATAGGCTTTTAGCAGTGCAACTTAACCATAACAGTCCTTTAACAATGTGTCTTCACTGAATTTCATAGGTTTATACCAGGATACCCTTAATTTGTATAGATGTACCATACAACATAGTGAACCCACTGGTTCCATACTGATGCGTTCAGTGTCTGTAGACTATGCGATTTCCGCAGACCTCGGATAGTTTAGGAGGTATCTTACATTGTTGTAGCGTACAACAAACACACTGAACATGTTGAAAGAGCAGCACGTAACTGAATGACAAAGAAAAATAAACTAGATATACAAACTTTATACTTAAGAAAGCAACAGTGCAATTCCATAAGATATGCAACATAATGGAACACACCAAAAACAAAAATAACCTAAGCCTGCAGCAGAATTACCTTACTGCTGTGTTATACAGAAACTGCAAACCAACTGTCAACACCGCACTTGCAAAGCACTAACAGCTCAACTGAACAACAAACTGGTATGTGTACTACATTGATTCCTACAGGAACACAATTTGTTCAATATGCTACACTAAAAAATAATGTTTTTTTTTCTCACAGAAATGGCTAGCACCCTGGAGTGGCTTGAAGAACATTTTCCTTGGGATGAAATTAGTGAAGACAGTGATACTATTGGTACACAGTGCAGTTTCCAAAGTAAGCCAATTCATACACATCGTTTCACATGTACCTGACACATTTGTTTTCTTTAACAGTACATGCAGAAAATAACAGCAATTCAATTCCTCAGAAACATCATGTACAACTGCAAAACCAAATAGAACAACAGAGACACTGTGCAAAATCAATTATTGAACAGGTTTGCTGATTTGAAAGACTTTCTAAGTCATATCATGAAGAAAATTAAATATCACTGCCCCATCTGCACCTCACCTTCTCTCTGCCCCAGCCAACTATTCCCACAAATTCCCCATCACCAAAAACATTACGATGAAATGTCAATCCCTTCCTCCCCTACCACCCAACCTCTAGAAAACCCCAATTCCCATGTATATGTGTCCATTTCTGCTTCCCCCTCTCTTTCGTAATTTGTATATATATTTCTGTAAATAAAGTAATATGTATACGGTTGCTGTATGTGTTTCTTTTTTTTTTAAAAGCCTGGTTCGGAGTCAGCAGACAGCATGACTGTCTGGAATGTCCTTAATTAAACAAATGGAGGTGTCCTATGGACACTTAACCTGTCCGGGTTGTCTGCAATCAAAACGGTGGTGTCCGTAGAAAACCAAACCTGTCCGCATGTCCGCACAGTTGTGACACATCTTTGTTTAGTTTGAGGACCCTAGCCCTGTCCGGAGGACACCTGTATGCATGCGCATCCCACTTTTGGGGTCCTACAAACATTGTGCCTGTCTGGAACTGTCCGCTGCATGTGTGTCACACTTTTAATTAGTCCGGGGAGCCCAACCCTGTCCGTAGACCACCTATGCACATGCATACAACCAATCCCGCGCAATAAGTGTCCTAAAGACACCCGTCCCATTCATGGACGTCCGCGACGTCACCATGCTACCACACCAATGCTCAGCATAGGCTTGTGTGCGCGAGCAGTGTTCGGGCCCCCGGAACAACAAAAGAGTGCTTGTCTGAGCAACCCAAGGTGTTTTACTGTAAAACTACACGCTTGCACACGTCCCAGACCATGCCCCTAGCAATCTATACACTTTTTGGAGCTTTTTGAGCTCTCTTTGGTGTCCGAAATGTCAGCAGAGCATGTCCATGGAGCACATTCCCAGCACCCATACAAAAGGCCACACACAAGTGCTGATCCTCATTCTGTATTTGGATACCAGGACAGAGCATTGATGCATATAGCTGGTTTCCTCATATTGCTTTCTGTGCTGTGCTGAGCTACTTTTGCAAGAATACTGCACGTCAGTTGGCAACCATGGCTACACCTCCTGCTGCTGCCTCTGCTTCAGCACCAACCCCACTAGCTCCACCACCACCACCTTCCCAAGGGCCTCGAGAGGGAAACAGGCATGGAGATCTAGAGAGGGATGAAGAGGAAGATGAGGATGAGGTAGCGGAAGTCCATACTACTGCCAGCCAGCATGAGTCTTGGGTGCAGAGGCTCTTTACCACCATTGGATGCGTACCCAAGGCATGTGCAGACAAGGTGACCTGCGCTGAGTGCAAAATGGTGCTAAATTGTGGCAAACCGGGTCTGTACAGCTAAGGGACCTCCTCCATGCGGCGACACCTGAGGTCCAACCACAAGGCGGCAGTTTGGAGGGTCGTTCCCCATGAACAAAATAGTAGGCTGAGTTCCTCGACAGCATCCTCCGTATCCGCTCCTGCCATTGCAAGAAACACTCCTGTGGGACAGCGCATCCCTGAACTAGCCTTGCAGGCCATATTCGAGGGCCATTGTATTATGCATGTATTGTGATGCAGTACTCTGCAGGGGGGAACAATTTCAGAGTGCTTTTGTGGCTTTGGTCTGGGGGCATGAGAAAGAGTTTGCCCTACCCAAGTGAGGCCCACCCCACATCTTCCTCTCTCCACTTGCCCTTTCTTATCCCTATGGTTGGTGCCCCTTCCCTACTCTCCCTTCTCTTCCTTTCCTTATGTGTCATGTCTAAAAAAACAAAAAGAAAATCAAAACAAAAAACAAAAAAAGGGTCTTTTCAGAGCCACCTTTCACAGTTTAAAAATAGAAGTGCAAATGACATGGTGCACAGCCCTCGGCATTATGCGAAGTCCGTGGACAGCGCAGTAGTCTGCAGAATTTTTTTAAAATTCATGGGGTAGCACTTCCAAAAACGTTGCATGTTTCCGGGAGAACTGGTGGCTCTGAAAAGAGCCCTTTTATGGTGTTTGTTGGTTTTTGAAAAGGTGCAACAGTCCAACACCTACTAGAAAAATGCTTCCTATACTTGCAAAAAGTGCTGCAATGCATTTTGAACATTTCACAGGAAAAGCTCATTACCAGCATCAGTAAGATGGACTCCATCTCTGCGAAAAATGTTCATGGTATGAAACATATTTTTTTCATTGTGGAAGGACAACATACCAACATTTCTCAAAATGACACAAACAGCCTTGTTAACATTCCACCTTGCTTTCTCCATTTGTGCAACAAATAAAGAAGAGCGCAGCCATGTCTGTCTCTGCGCAATGCGAGAAAAAATTACTTGACAGTTTGGAAACATGTCCATGACTTTCCTAAGTGCTTCCTTCATTGCAAACTGCAGTGAGTTTCCGGTAACATGTCCTAAACTGTTCCCTCCACAATGAAAAATAATAATGCCTGGATGATGGAGCGTCACCAAAGTGGCACAAAGAGGAACCAAATTTGGCCACTTCATTCCACACACTCCTACCAGTGCACATCCACATGTTGGAATCCAAGATGTGCAGCCACTCCACAGTGTTCTGCATTCACCTCCAACCAATGTATCCAGGAGTCTCCCAAAATCCTTACACTCTGCCTCACAAAAGACACAGCCATAGCCAACTGCACTCCTCTCAGCAAACGCACCTTCTGCCACAGTCTTTCCTTGCACACCACACCCAGGAAAACTCATCGACCAATCCCCTAACCTCCACAGTCCCATTTCCTTGCCTACCAACCTCAAAAAGCCCTGCATGTGGCAGGTGCGATCCGCGGACTACCATGGTATCCGTGGATATATTGTGCAATTTGTGAGGGTGGAGACAGAAATTGCAACCAGGGTACTCCATTTCCTCTTTTATGGTGGCTCTGAAAAGAGCCTTTTTTTGGGGGTCGGGGGGCTTTTCAGATTTGTTCTAATACACATACTAAATGCACTCTACATGACTTTATAACAACCTTCCAATGTATTTTGAATATTACTAGAAATATTTTATCCCACAATCCGTCAAAGTGATGGCATCACAAAAAAAGAACTTGCACTATTCTCCAAAATGTTCTCATTTGAGAATGATGACATCCCAACAGCAAACATAAAAGAAGATATCCCTTGGTTAGCAAGACAACTTCCTATATCTTGTTGAGGGTTAAGCACACTACGACACATCCATGCACCCCTATGTAGTATTTGGGAAAAGATGACCTTTGCACATGGAAAGAGGTGCATTAGTGCCTTCAGGAACTGCTTCATGTCACCCTGCAAAGATATTGCACTCACATACCCAAAAAACAATCCTCCACAATTAATCACCAGGAAATCTGGACTTTTGAAAACAGCCATTTTTTTACAAAGTGTAAATACACCTTTTAAATTTTTCCCTGGCACATCACACAACAAAGATTTCACTTCAATCCTAGGTTGGCTGAAATGCCTCAAAAAAATTCTGCAGATTTCTCATAAAACATGTTCCCTCCATCCACACCCTCACTCTCTCCATCTCTCCACCCACAGGCAGCTTCAATAGACACAGCAATTTTTTAAAAACATTTTTTTTAATTTATTTATACAGATTGTATGGTTTCCATATTTGAAACCTTTAACCTGATCATGTCCATTCTTCCGTAGTTTATCTCCAATTTAGTGTGCGGTGTCCTACTTGCAGTGCTTGGTATCACCTTATAATACCTGGGTCGTGTTCTTGATCGCCTCTAGTTTCTTAAGGATTAAAATCACTAATCTTATGAGTGCTAATGTCGTTTTCATTTTTTCTCCTTCTACAAGAGTCCTCCACCACTCATCAACATTCCTTGTCATATGGCTTCTAATGGTGTCCCCCAAGCACTGCTCTCGGTCTTTCCTTAGACCGATACACTGCAATGTGAGGTGTTTCAGAGATTCTATCTCTCCTTTTATTTTACACATTCTGCAGCCTTCGCAGATATCCAATCTTTTCCTTCTTTGTAATATTTCTCCCGTTGGTAAAATATTCAATCTGAATGTCAGAAAAAGGTCTCGGAAGTACCAGTTCGGGAATAAGGTCAGGTAGCTCGGGATCTGATTCCGTTTTCGTGGCTGGGCCCAGAAGTCTTCATAGCCTTTGTATTTGCAGTTGTCTTCTTGGGTTTCTATCCAATCTGCCATGTATAGTTTCTTTTTAGTTTTGTCTCTGTTGATCCATAAGTCATCCTCTGACTCACTGAGGTTCACTAGGATCCCTTGACAAATATTTTGCCATTCTGTTAAGATTATATCGGATTGGTCTTTTAGGGCTTTTTTCAGCACCCTAAATCCTCCCGTGGTGTTTTCCTCAAGACATTTTCGATAGAAGCTTAGCATTTTCCATATAGCTATTGTTTTAAGTGATGTCAATTCCAGCTCTCTTCTTATTTGCTGTATTGGAACTGATATAGGCAGCTGTAACGCTTTCCACCAAAACAGGCCCCCCAAGATTGACCATGTTTGAGCTTTTAGGGGAGTTGGTGATTCTACCCCATATGTTAGTATTGGCACCACTTTCATCCTATAAAAGGATACTGCGGTAATAAGGTGAATCTGCAGTATCTTTTACGCAGAATTCTCCCTTGGGCAGCTAGATTGATTTATTTCCTTTTTAGCCCCACTATTCTTGGCAAATTGTTTTTCGTATTGTCTATACAGGCTCCCAAGTACGTGAACGCTTCCACTTCCAAGATTTTTTTGTTTTTCATTGACCATCCTAGTTTTTTCCCTCTATTTTTATTACCTCCTGGGCATAACTTCAGAATTCTCGATTTTTCTGGATTTATTACCAGATCATTTGAGTTCACGTACGATTGTAATGTTGTAAGCTGTCTTTGCAAGCCGATTTGGGTTTGGTCCATCAGGACGATGTCATCTGCGTAAAGCAGTCTCCCAATCGGCGTTCCTGCTATTTTTGGTGGAAAGCAGAGGGTGAACTCAAATGAATCCTCAAGGTCTGATGTGAACAGGTTGTACAATTCCGGTGCCATCGGGCATCCTTGTTTTAAGCCCATTTTTATCTAAATTTCATCTGTTAATGTACCCTCTGTGTCCAATCTTACTCTGATGCTTGTATCCGTATACAAGTCTCTGATGTTCTCCACCAGTGACTGTGGACATTCCCAGCTTTCCATTTTCTTCCATAGTTTGGCTCTTTTTATGGTATCGAAAGCTTTCGACAAATCTACAAACGCAATGTAGATTCCTTGGTTTTTGTTCCTTTGTGTTCTAGCTTTCATTAAATTAATCAGGAAGATGTTGAGTGCTGTGCCTCTCCCTTTCACAAAACCCAATTGCCAAGGATCACGTCGTCCACTATGCTGTACCCAGTGGTCTAATGCTTTCAGTAGTGTAGACGCAAAGACCTTCCCCACCACATCCAGTAATGCGATCGGTTTATAATTGTCGGCTAATGTTCTGAGACCCTTTTTGAAGATGGGCACCACTACTGCTTTCGCCAGGAATCCGGAATTTTTTCTGTTGTTAATATGTATTTGAATAGAAGGTGTAGATATTTTGCCCATTCACCTAAATTGCTTTTCAGTATTGCATTCGTCAGCCCGTCGGGCCCTGGGGCTCTCGAATCTTTCAATTTTTTAAGATGTTTACGATTGCCTCGGTACTAATATCTATTATTGCCTCTTTTTTGTTTGTCAATGATTTCCGCTTGGGTTCAATATGAATTTCCCCTTGCAGCTGTGTATAATACTTAACCCAAGATGAAGCACTTATTGGGTTCATTTGACTTATTGCTTGAGGCTTCTCCACTTCGTTGATGATTGCCCAGATTTCTGCTGTATTTTTAGTTCTTATTTTTCCCAACATTCTTTCTGCATCCTGATTTAACAAGGTCTTCTTGTGTAAGTGTAGCCAGTTTCTGTACTTTTGTTTTAACTTGTGTATCTCTTTACTCCAGTTGTCGAGTTTGATCTTTTTTAGTCGTCTAATTTCTCTCCTTAATACTTTTTTCTTTTCTCGTATACGACTGTCATACTGGTGTTGGTGGGTCGTTGCCTGATGGTTACTTCCAAGCTTCCTTTCTATAACAAATGCTCTGAAAAGCGGGGTGTAGTCAATCCTTTTTTGGCCTTGTTCGTTTTCAAGCATCAAGATCATTTGTTTTAAACTATGGTTTAGATTTCTTGTTTTCTCTGGTCTAATCCTTAGTTTACTACCTCTTTGGTCTTAGACACAGCAATGAAAACAAGGATTCCCCTCTGCCCCTACTAATCAGACCCTCAACACCTGATTGGTAATCACCCCAGTCCCATTTCCATGCCAGGCATGCTGAGAAGCCCCAGATTTGGCAAGCCCTGTCTGCAGACTACTGCGGTGTATGTGGCCCCCGTAACACTGGGGCAGCCCTTTTTCCCTTTCCACATCCCTCTCTGCACCACTCCTTTATTGGTTATACATAAGCAGTCACACAACCATCCACCAATCACATCCAAGACCTCTACATCTACCATCACACTTCAGCACTTTAGATCTACTGTTGAACACTCTGGCTACAAGTCTACTGTGATTGAAAAGCACCTCCAGAACAAAGTACTGTACAACTCCCCAACATAACTGCTTCCAGATGTATCCACATCTACATCCATCAACACAAACCACAGGTAGTCATATATTTTGTACACTTCATTTGCAATTCTTTTATAAATGACTGTGAACAGAATATATGCAACTTAACATGGATAACCTAATCCATAAGTATACTATCATTTGTCCCATCTCCTACCATGAAGTGGCACTTACAATGCTGAATACTTTAAACTTTTTCTTTTACCCATATCACCCATTGTAATGTGCAAACTGTTATTCTCTTTATTCCAACTGCCATTTTTACAACCACTTCCCCCATTAACACAACTGTTGTAAAATGCCTACAATTGATACAGAAAAATAAAACTGCATGTTAATGGGATTCCGCACACAGAAACATAATACTATCCAATATGTACATCTCTCTGACACTTTTTCTCACCCTACTACAACTTGCACTAATCCATTTTTAAAGTAAATAGTGCATTCATACACAAAGCTGTGCAATTTCACACACACACTAACTCTTCATACCAAGAAATCTTTCACTAACTTTAAATAATGTGTTCTCCAAGTGCAATGACTATGCCATTAACACACATATGTACTAACTTCCTTCTTTTTCAATCACAGTGAAGAGCGCTCTCTTGAAAGCCAGTGACATCTAAAGTAGAAAATACAACCCAGAAGAAACGTACTGTTCATATCCAACAAAACAAGTGCAATATTGTCATACTGTTCTATCTATTTCTAAAACAGTTCAGTACTCGAGTATTCTAGGCTACATAATTGTATGAACCCAACATCATTTGCTTCACTCTTACTTATTTCACCTCAGCAGGTGCACACTTTGTATTCTCATCTTATCACCAGTACAATAACATACAAATACCACTACAGCTTTCCCAAAATGAAATAACAGCCCATTTGCTCCTCTACGTCTAACTCCCTCAGGGCCATGCATTTCTCAAAGAAATGAGCTGGAAGCAAATCTCTTTCTTTGGCTGGAACCTCCCTTTAGAACAGCCTTCCTGCCACCTTGAATATTGAGGACACCCATCTTCGGTTCCAGAAGCAACTCAAAACATTCCTCTTCATTTCTGCCTTTGCCTCTCTTCTTCCCAGCTAATCTGTCTTCTCTTCTCAGACACCAGGCACCTAGCCACCCTCTGTACTTTGGGCCCAGGTACCCGATTACCTTCCCACCCTCCTACAATGCCTTCAGGCCACCCTTTGCACTGCCATCTGTATCTGTACCCACACAGTCCCCTCACCCACTGTTCTTCTGCACTTAACCAAGCACTTGCCACTTACTAGCTGCACTACCACTTTTTATCACCTTTGCTTATTTCACTTATTATTTATTCTGTCACCATGCTGTTAAGCAGTTTACATTCCTCCGCCCTACCATGCACTTTCCCCTTTCTTACCTTTCCCATGCACTTGCACAATGTTAATGTTACTAGGCCGAGTAAGATAGTTGTTTTGTTCTCCTCTGTTCCGCTCCCTCTGTCTACTTACACTCTGAAACACTTATGTGTGAGCGCACTGTAAATTAAATATCATTTCATTCCACAATTGCACATCTCTATACATATGACTATCATCATATTCAGACACTCATGCACAGTGCAAACATATACATTACACAACCTCCCAACCAACAGTTTCCTTTCGTCTCCAACAGACACTGAAGAATGCCTACCAAAAAGCAAATCCGTAGAAAGCAATGCAGAAATAGAGCAGATCAAACTAAAAATGTACAAAATAGCAACCCGCCGATAGCAGAATTAGTACAGAAAGTTCAAACAAAACAGCTAATACAATCCCTAGGCAAAACTGAAGCAGCTTGGAGGAAAGAAACTCTGACTCCTCTTTCAAAATGTAATACTAAAAAGAAATGTATTAAGAAGATTGAAACTACCACTCGTGCTGCACCTATAAATCTTGGTGTAGCCACAAGTAAGCATACCAAGTAAGCATACCAAAAACATTATTTTACAAAATATGTTTCCAGTACAGAGTCCTTCAGAACCTTATAAAAACAGGGGACACATCATGCTCAACCCTTAAAACCTACCGCAGAAAACTAATCCTGTAAGCTATCATCAGCAGTGCAATCTTTCTCAAAAGGAAATTATTTATATTAGTTTTAAACAGAATGAAACCACTGATAGAACTAATTCCTAAACTAAAACAAGGACTTTGCAACAGACGGAATATCAACAAAGATAGCTTTGCAAACATCTGTGTAGGGGAGTGGAGTCACACCACCAGCACAGAGCCATATTTCAATGAAGACTCATACAAACAAAAGCAAACAAACCCAATTGCCATACATAGCAGTGGACGAGGGTATGAAAAGGTTAACAATACCATTATGGAACAAGAAACGCTGCTCACAAAAATATCCCCAGCAAACTTACGATTAACTCTCCATTCCACTGAACCAATATGTCCAGTCTGCAAATGGCTGTGCAAATCAAAGCGTAACATGCGCAAAAATTAGTTTACATCTTTACGCCAGTACCTCAATCAGTATGTGAAAGGCAAAGACAAATTAAAAATGTAAATATTACAAACTATAGACTGCTGTCTAGTCGCAAATACACAGGACTGCGAGGACATTTGTTAGCCTGCATTTCTGGGCCTACTTGCAAAAGCACCTTCCACCATTTCAAAATGTTAGACACACACCTTTCAACTGTACAAAATCTTGTTCATAAACTGTACTATGCAACATTTCCTGCTTTAGCACTGGACCATTTAAATATCATTCTTCTACATGGTACAGCCAAATAACTACTCGAAGAAATAAAGCACATCCAAAGCAAATATTTTGGAAATGAAACCCACTTACAATATCCATTATCTTTCTAACAGAGTAGCAACAACCTTGCAGATGTCAACCCACTATTAAACACACACACAAAAGAAATACTAAAGTTTAAAAGCACATCTGCTGAAGTACCAAACCATGTGCCTGTGTGTTACCCAAGAACTACTTATAAAGAGAGTGGTGTGAATTGTCGGAAGCGGCCAGCGTGAAACTCACAGAGAGCGGAGAGCAGAGCGGCTCACTGGTGCGGCTTGACAATCCTCTAAGGTTCTTTCCTCTAACAGGAAGTCAGCACCGTACTGAGCGGAGCGGAGGTGAGGCGAGCTGCAGGAGCCGGAGGAGCCGGTAGAGCTGAAGCGGCTGGGCATTGTGGCGTGTGCCGGGTGTCGAGCCGGGTGTTGAGCTGTGGGCTGGGCACTGTGAGCTGTGAGACCAGAGTTGCTGGGGAAAAACCTCAGTGCCCTAGTGCCCCAGTGCTCCATTGCCAGCAGCCCCTAAACAACGCCTGCAGGAGCCTCACACTGTTTTACGCTACGCCTGTGAGAGGTGAGAGACGAGAGGCGAGGCGAGGTGTGGCGAGGTGCGGGGGAGGGGTCCCGTGGTAAATTCGCACATGCGGAGTCGAGCGTAGAGTCAGTCTACGGCAGTCGACTATCTTTATTTATTTTATTTTTTTTTTCTTTTCTTTCCTGAGAGGAGCTGCAGCGACGTGGTTGTGCTGCCGCTTGGAGTCCTCCTGCACTGTGCCTTTAAGGAACTTGCTAGTGCTGGTGCCGGTGGGCGTACTCTACTTAAACTCACCCCAAGCGCGGAGCACGTGCGGAGTCGAGCGTAGAGTCAGTCTACGGCAATCCACGGCTGGTCAAGGCCGTGAGGCTCTTAACGAACAGCGCGACCGCAATGATGGCGCAATCAGGTACGAGTGGCCTGGCGGTTCCAGGCACTGGCCCCCTCACCCGACGAAAGACAATCCAACAACGTCGGATGCAAAACCCATGGACCGCCCTGAAAGCCGACTCGTTGCTCGAGTCCTCGAAGATAAGCACAGTGCCACGGAAACAAGTGCCTGAGAACTGCTTGGACTTACGTTCAGCACAAACGGTATCCTGCCACCGCGACAGTCCTTCACCTTTATTAAAGAATACGCTTTTTGAATGCTTATCAACCGACCTATTTCCTGCCAGTACAGACACCTCTATTGTTGAGAACGGGACAGAAATTGCAGGCCCATTGAGCGTGACCATCTCTTTCGACAACTCCGATAGTACAACTTGCCTACTATCATCTGGTCACGTTGACCTAAACGAAACTGTAACTGTTGTCGATAAGTGTCTCACTGAAATGAGACCATCGAGCCCGGCAACAGACTTTGCGGCCACAGGCGTGACCAAGCCTGACCCAGTAAACGAGGTCGAAAACCCAATTGCAATCATGGATGTAAACAAAGAAGATGCTTACCTCCCACAAAGACCTTTACTATCCTTACTTGATCTACATTTCCTTCAACAAAATGTTGTGTCACCAGCCGTTGTCAATCAAATTCACTCCGATAAAGGAGATGAGTTTTTTACGGCTTTCGACTTGACCGACGCCAAGCTTATGGAAGCTTCGCAAGAAGAGGAGGGCACCTTATCACAAACCGATCTGGACGCACCATCTTCAAAACTTTTGAAAGAACCTGCTACTTGCGTCAACGATTGCAACGACACCATTCTGGCCGGCGGCACCACAGCAATCAATTCAAACAATAAGGATCACATTGACCCTAAAAACACAGGACAAAGAGCCTCCCCCTGTCGAGAAACTGAAATAAAATCTCTCAAAAAAACACTCCCTTGTGCCTCCTTTATTTACCCACGGGCTCAATTTTTTGAGACAGACAATGCCACGTCGCGAACGTGTAGTTTCCCGTTCGCTGGCCAGATCCAACGAGTCCAGGAGACTTTGCACGACCAGGCCCACAAGTCAAGTAACGCGCTGCTAAAACCTCCTTGTGATGCGCAAATTGACCTTTCGTCGCGGCTCGCCCCAAACTGTGGAAACCTAGTACACAGCCGCAGTAGCTTTGATGATAGAGAAATCCATGCTCTAAGTCGTCGGTCACACAATTCTTGCATTCAGCAGCACAGGATGTCGCCAGTGCATTCTTCGAGACACAGGAGAACGCTTTTAAATCCACCACATGCCCCAAAGGGTGCCGTTATGAATGTAAACGGAGACTCATCTCTAACATCTGATCCCCAGTCTGACTCAGCAAATAACTCCCATTCAAATACGGCCGACAAAACTAGTGCCGAGTCTAAGCCTAGCCTCTCGTCGGCAGCTGCCATGCAGATCTACAACAACGTCTTGGCCGCCTCATCAGCCGCACTTCTGCCCTTTTTGAAGATGTATGAATCACTCCACGAGGCCCACAAAGACCAGTCTTCACTCATCATTTCTCTAAAAGAAAAGATGGATAGCATCAACTCAGTTCCAAACTTTCTACAAAGCCAGCTCATCCAGGAAGCTGAGCGAACCTTGCGCTGGCAAGAGCGCTTAAGCGACCTCGCCGCACGCCATCATTGCCAAAACGATTCTCTTGCAGACGGTCTACTTGAGGCAGTGAAGTGGATGCGGCACTCTACTGCTGAGTTAATATCCAGAGTGGACACCCAAACAACTGGATTATCATCAGTAAGCACAGCTGACGCAAGCTCAATTTCTTCATCAGAGTATTCGAGCCAAGGCTCTAACAAATTAAAAGAGCGGCCATCTCCCAGCTCTACAGCCAACTTAATACCCAAGGCCATCCCCGCAATAGTGTCTCAACTGAATCAAGCTTCGGTTCCAAGCAAGCACAAGTCTGATTCAACTGGCAATGCTGCAGCGACCGCTCAACTTACGTGCCAATCACAGCTTGATTCACCAGTGATACACATTGACACAATGCCAATAGTGTCATTTGGAATCTTCCAAGGACCGTCAAAACAACAAGAAGCTCAACCAATAACCACTGAAAGCTTTTTAAAGGGGCCATCGACACAAACATGACCAAGAAAATCGAGGCAGGCAACCAGGAAAGGTGTACCGTCTCTAAACACACGAAACCTGATTCAAAATCTACCTATAGATGCGAACCCAGGCCTTTTTAAGCGTGCTGATACAACTAAACAGGCTGTGGCTAACACCGCAAAAGATCAAGTCAGATCAACACACACTGTAGGGCCATCGGAAGTCCACTCCAGTAAACGTCAAAGAATGGACTCCGATCCTGAAAGCTCTGCAGGGAATATCTCTAAATCCATGATCGATATTTGCGATCTATCCACATATTCTGACGACACGTCAGACGTTCAACCCACCGCCAATCTTGGCGTGGCTTTGGATGTTCCACAAGTGGGGCGTTTTTCGAATAGAGTGTCAGCATCAAGCAGCAACGTGAAACCTGATAACAAGTCAAAGATGTCTGAGCAAAACAAGGAACAAAAGTCATCTCGCCTGAATCCAAAATACACCAGCTCTCAAGGAAACAAGTCTGCGCGTTACATCTCAAAGGCTTCCACATCATTGAGTTCTCGAACCATTTTTTCAATTTGCAAATTACGGTTGCAATATCTTCATCAAGATGAGGATGACTTGAACTTGAATCGGTGTAATGTGATGAAATTATTCACCTGTATTCCATCACTACGAACAATTACATCTGACGACATAAAAATCGTGGAGTATGCAACTGAAGTTCTCTTGCATATCTCGTCTGCCTTAGTCCGCAACACCATCATGAACGCTGCGGACGCTTTACTGAGCTATGGATTCGATATTTCTCTCGAACCAACAAGCACTAGTCATGCCAATCTAAAGTTAAGTCCAGAACAGGCCAATCTCAATCAAAAGGACCAAAGACGTTCGGACCTACGGCAGATTGACCACATTACCGACTGCCAAAGATCGCATACTGATCAGACTACTAAAAGCAATACGAGAAATGGCAAAACAGACTGGCATTAGCCATTAATTCCCGGAAACGAATGCCCGCGTGATTTCATCTCTTGGAACACCAGAGGGTTCTCCCATTTATTTAATCATTTTGATGTGGATGTGGGAAAAGCTTTTGTCATATGTTTGCAAGAGACATGGCTAAGTGTGCCTCCAACAAGAGACGGGTTTATGATCTTATTAAATCCTGCAATCAAAAACAAAACAGGGCGTCCTTCATCAGGCCTTCTAATGATGATTAGGATTAATACATGGTGGCAGCTCAAGGATGTATACATCCCCAATCCATTTGTACAAAGCGCCTTACTACATTCAAATCATCCAAACATAGGCGCGAGGAAGCATTTGCTCATTTTAAATGGGTACTGGAACCCGGGGAAAATCACTACGAAATCCTTCATCGAGTCTATAATCTACATACTTGATGACGTCATATTGAAGTATAAGAATCTCTCAATAATTTGAGCAGGAGACTTGAACTACAATTGGTTCAAGTACGATGAAGGAACCCAGAGTTACAAGCCAGCTCCTGCTAAAGAAATAGCGTTTCGAGGTCGTCAATGGAGTCAAGCACTCCACATGAGGAATTGCCAAATGGTCAACGGGCATGTGACAGGCGACCGCCCTCCACAGCAAACGTGGTCAAACAATAAGGTTCATTCAATCATTGATTATTTCTGGGTATCGCAAAACCCGTTTGAAAAAGAATTGTCATTAACAATCGTACCCATGACCAACAGTGACCACAATCTTATGCGGTTCACCTGTCCGGTGGAATGGCCAACAAAAAATCGACGCTACGACATTCCTATATCAGTGAATGCAGGTGGCAACCGTCTAAGGATCGACAAAGCAAAAATTCAAAAGATCAGCCAAAACTTCAGCAACGAAGAAGTCACAGCGGTCGATTATCTCCCCTTGCTCTCCGATTTCGTAACTGTGGCAAATTCTACCATGGGGCATAAACGTAAACATATATCATCGTCAATTCTGACGCAAGCCAAAAAAACGATGCGACATGATGTGAGGAAGCTGAAGAAGTTGCTCAAGATTACCAACGATACGAGCTCCATCATCTCTGCAATCCATAGACGACGTAAAGTATATCGTAATTGGTTAAAATCTCAGAAAATAATAATAGAGCAGGACAAAGCTGAGCTACTAATGAAACAACTAGTCCAGAAAAACTCATGGGAAATATGGGCAATCCTCAATTCTGGGAATACCAAACATCAGCCCACGGCGTCAAATGAAATTGACTCAGCGCAATGGATGCGTCACTACGCAAACATTTTCAGTAATCCACAACATGAAGTCGCAAGCGGCTCTAAGCAAAATCCGTCTTCATGGGACTTGCGTATTTCAGCCGAAGACATAAAACTCGCAATTCGGTCTTTGAAGAACTCTAACGCCGCTGGTCCGGACCTCATAACGAATGTAATGTTAAAAAACAATGAGGCGGAATGGGCTATCTTCATAGAATCCCTATTTGCTAGAATATCTTCAACGAAGAAAATACCTGTTTCTTGGCGGGATGCTATAATAGTTCCCATCCATAAGAAGGGCAATCGGGCAGATCCTTCCAACTATCGCCCGATTGCCCTCTCGGACACCATTGGAAAGATGTTTGCCTCTTTTCTGCGTCAGCAGCTTTCTCAATGGTCAGTTGTGGAACAAATCCCAGACATGCGACGAACAGGATTCACAAAAGGAGTCGGCGTTGAAGTGAACTTGCTGCTAATGACCATCTTAAAACTTGAAAGTATAAGGGCTAAAACACATCTGTATGTCGCCTTTATTGATCTACGTGGCGCCTTTGATAGTATCAATCGCTCTAAGCTATGGCAAAAATTGGAAAACTGGAACTGTCCAAGTAACTTGATCGATCCAATAAAAGCGCTTCATTCTGACACAGCCATCAGCATACGCTTAAACAATCAAGGCGCCTTATCTGATCAAATACCTACGAACATGGGTGTGAAACAAGGCTGCCCACTAGCTGCCGAGCTGTTCCAACTCTTCATTGCCGACATCCCAGCCCATCGTACAATTGTGAGATGTTTTCCACCAATTCTAAATAACACCGAAATTGGATGTCTCATTTACACGGATGACGTGGTCCTTTTAGACAAGACCCAGATAGGCCTACAACGGCAATTGATAAACTTACACGAATATTTCATCAAAAACGATTTGGAGATAAACACTGACAAGACCAAGATCGTTGTCATTGGTAGACCAAACCTTAAAAGACAAAGGGCCTTCACTTGGTACATCGATAAGAAACCGCTTGATGTAGTGGACTCAATAAGATACCTAGGAATCTCTTTTAATAATTCCCTTTGTGAACATCACTGGAAAACCGATCTAATAGCTCGAATGATTCAATTCAGCATACAAGCACAGCTCTTGAACAAATTACATGGGAAATTCACTCTTACACCCATATTGACATTTTATTCTCAAAAAGTAGTTCCGGCCATTACTTTTGGCTCGGAAGCAGGCGAGTCCTGAAGCTACCAACATACATTTTAATGACTCAGCTAAGACATGAGCTTTCTTTAAACTCGTTACACACTACTGTCTTGTGGAAATCTTTAATGGCATTCCGGAAAATGATTGCATCGCCCATGTCTCCTGCTTATCAGTGCTGGACCTGGTCACTCCAATTTACTTGAAGAATGGAAACAACGTTTGACACAGTTATTAACTGGTGCCGATTTAAATACTGACAAACTAATAATGAGACCACAATCTGCGAAAAAAAAGTTTGAGACTGTGAAGTGGATTCAGAATAACAAACAAAGGAGAAAGATGGCCTCAACATTAGATGCTGGAATAGGTGAACTTAAGCAGGGAGTTCCATGTAACTATCTGACGAACTGCCCGTCGAGACACCATCGTGAGCAGTTCCTGCGAATACGGCTGAACGCCATTGACACAAGAGCCATGTTGTGGCTTCGGCATTCCAAAGAAGTAACTGATGACATATGCCGATTTTGCTTGAAGGAGCCCGAAACCCTTGAACACTTAATAACTAAATGCACGTCAATTATGGCAAAACGTATCCTACATCTTGGGAACTTTTGTCCTGCGAGCCGAGATTCTCGAGATTGGTGGTCTCATGCAATGGCAGGCAATTCGGTGAAACTATGCTGTGCGATAGTTGATTTCATCGCCTCTCTCAATTTGAAGGCTGTGGGTCAATTAACTCAGACTGTGCCGCCCTAATCACGAAGCTAGATGGCACTTGCACGGTGGCTTCAGTTGCTCCTGTGTGTTCTCTTTGCACTTATTTTTATTGCATTTTCTCTCTCGGTTTGGTCTAATGGTAGCGTTTTTGGAGGAACACGCGAAAAAAAACGTTTGTAATAAAAGTCTGATGTCACAGTGTTACGCTGAGACATATTAGACTGATGTTGCAAAATAAAAAAAATAAAAAATAAAGAGAGCACCAAAACTGGAGACATAATGTACAAAATAGAAGACAATGAGGAATCCCAGTGGTTCTAAATTGCTCTCTATCTAATATCAGAAAACAAACACGAAATTACCAACCCCTCAATACTTTGCAGATAATGCACTGCAGAACTTGTCAACAACCAAATACCTTCACGGGCTATAACTTATAACTTGGAAATAACACCACTGCTAAAACCACTCCAACAACTTAACTTGCATGAGAGCATTGTAATCTAAACAGTGCACCCATTTCACACAATAATACGCCTTCAACCAAAAACAGCAAACTGTCTCCCTCTGAATTACTGAAAGGCATTTGTGGCAAAGTAGTTTATTTGCCATTAGATCTCAATTTTTTTTTTTAGAAACTCTGGGATTGCAAAGGCCAACCAATCAATCTTTGATTATCCTAGTAAATGGCGAACATACAAAAGACAAAAAAAATTGACAGCAACTAGTGGACCTACATAAAGTTAGGGAAGCCCTGCAATATCTAAAAGACAACAATGAATACTACAAAGAAATAAACATTACGCAAACCCTGAGGGAAACCACCAAAATAATTCAAGACTCCTCAAGACCTGGCCAATTTGAACTTTTAGATCCTACTGCATCCATTATTTTATACCACTGTACAATTCACCCACTGCACTCCAAAGATACCATAGACGATGCACTGGAAACATATCAAATGCGGCAAGCCAAAGGATCTCCAATCAACATATGGGAAAAAAGTGTAGAAGCATGTGCCTTTCCTCTACTTTTTCCTACTGGAAAAGACGGAATGTATGATGAAAGAGCCACACAAATAACAGCATCACAATACCACTCTTTATGAAGGTATTCTGAACATATTCCACCTCGACTTTGAAAATGAACTAGCAACTCTATGTTACAGAGTTGCACACTCATTGAAAACAGGTTCCACCTTTCAAAATATGTCTGTTACACAGCTACTTCAAATGGTGCAAGAAAAATATACAAGTTTCCAGTCAAGTATTACAAATCTTTTAGCAAACATGCGTGGTATGAAAGAATACTGGTTCCGACATCATGCAGATGTACCCTGTATGATATACAACCTTGGACCGCCCACATGGTTTGTGACTTTAAGTTGTGTGCAGAGTATGTATGGGAAGATTTGCATGAATTCCTATCCATAGCAAACGAAAACAAAGCAAATACAGACATAAAAACACCAGGAAAACTCTGCTCTCTTGATCCTGTAAATGTATCAATGTACATCCATCATCACTTTATTGACATGCTGTACTCCAATTGTAATAAAACAGTTCCTCCCCTCAGAGAAATAGAACACTTCTTTTGGAGAAAAGAATATCAAGCCAGAGCAGCACCACACATTCACATGCTTTTGTGGATTAAGGATGCGCCTAAATTTGGTCAGGACAGTGATGCCACTGTTTTGCAATTCCAGCACAAATATGTTACTTGCGAAATCCCTTCAGAAACTACACATAGCGACCTACATGCACACATTTTGCCGTTTCAAAGACACAGGTATTGTCGACGCAAATATAAAAACAAAGGGAAATACTACACCAAATTCTGCTTTGGTTTCCCTAGATCAGTTTCAGCAACAAGTCAAGTGAACAGCTGCATGTCTTCGTATAGACACAGTGTGAAAGTTAAATCACCTAAGAACACATAATGCATAACAAAAAAGAAAGTTCAAAGTACATTAATGGTTGCAATGCAATCATTGCCCTCCTATGGAACGCAAATACAGAAGTGTAATACTTTACAGACAGTACCACTGCAGTTGCATGTTATGTCACAGCCTACTTAACCAAAGCAGAGAAAACAGAGCTAAAATACCTCTGGGATGACATATAATCTGACAAAACATTGTCACAGAAATTGTACAGCTTTGGGATACACATTCTCTCTCACAGAGAATGTGGCTGCTACAAAGCCGCAGACCGTTTAACCGGCACTGCCTTGTATGGAAAATCTGAAAACATAGTGTGGCTAAGCCTTGGTCCTGCTGCATCCAGAAAAAGAGTTCTCAAATCATACCAAGACATAGAAACAATAGCCAAAAATGATCCCAAAAGCCAGGACATTTTGAAAAAACATCTTACTGGACACATACTTCCCAAACAGGAGTACTGCTTTGGAAACCATGGGACTCATTGTGAGGTGGGCGGAAAAGGATTACCTCACCGGTAAGGGCACCGGTGCTGGTAATCCCTTACCGCCCTACTACGAGTTCCCTTTGCAGGTCCTTCCTTAACACCTGTTTTTTTCAGGCGTTAAGGATGGGACCCGCAAAGGGACTCTAGAGCTAATAACTGTACCGCAATTTGCAGTACTGTTATTAGCGCCTTCCCCATTCCTATTGAGCCCTATGGGGGCTCAAATGGGAATGGGGAATGGCCCTGGTGAATGGGGAATTACCGGTCTCGCCAACCTTGGAATGGACAGGTAATTGCTCGATTCACCAGGGCGGAATCAGAACGAGTTTGGAGGCAGGCATGGCGCTAATAGCGCCATGGCTACCTCCAACCTCGTAATGAGACCACATGTGTCTATACTACATAGGCCAAAACTTCACATAGAAAAATAATATTAAACCAGATGTGGAAAAAAATACATAGTTAAAGGTTGTTAGTACAGCCTGGTTAAACTTAACAAACACAGCCTGATTAATCATATGCAACTATCATTAAAACTCCTCAACATAAAGAACTGTATTAAATGGCACTACTGGAATGTTTTAAACCATGGAGAAAAGAAGAAGATTTATTAGATACCCATGCTTCCTATGAAGATGCTTTCAATGCAAATGATAGCATTATAACAGATATAAAATTTTACACAGTACAAAACCATGTTGGACAATGAACACCAACAAGAAGAAGAACTCCAGGCACAACTAAATATAGACACTCCTGACAGCAGTCAACCTTATCTAACAGTAAGCCAAGAACCACATGGACAACTACTCATAGCAAATGAGGCAGAATTAGCCATGAAAGAAGTAGAAAACAGCATGTGTCAGTATGAGCAATCCACAGAAAACTTTGAACAGCATAGCAATTTCCTAGAAGTAACTAAACAAATTGAACATGGTGTTCAGCACAAAACTAAAACTTGTACCTATCTAGAATATAAACCTATACTGCTGTATGTAAGTGGTGAAGCTGATATAGGCAAAACATTCTTACTAAAAATCATCAGCAAGTTCCACCAACAATTGACAAGCAACAAGCTTTCAGCTGTTGTAACTGCCCCCATAGGTTTAGCTGCCTACAACATAGGTGGTGTCACGTTACACTGATTGCTACTTCTTCCAGTAGAACACCAAAACAAATTAGGCTACTACAAGCTTTCAGCAGAAGCTGCCTAATCAAAGAAACTACTTGCACTTCCATCAAATGACTCAGGCACAGAACTGTCTGGTCCATTGAAATCTTCCAACACAACTGGTGTTAATTGCTATGCAAATGTAGCAATCAATTTTCTATTCCAATTGCCACCAATTGTTGAAAACATTTACTTAAATGGCACAGACCAATGATGTTTGCAAATGTTAGTCATTCACAGAAATGCAACGAACAATCCTGACCACACTTACAGTGTTTCTGTAATAAGGCAAGCATTGGACTACTGTGCAGGAACGGTGAGATTCACTATAAACACACAAGAAGATCCATAAGAATATCTAATGTACTTACTACAAGTACTGGAAAACAAAAACATACCTATGAATGAAAACTTCCCAATTTCCTACATGTGGAAACATACATGCACTCTCTGCAACCATGTAATGCATGAACAAGTCCCTAATGAACACTTTGTGTATGTATCCATACCTAACTGTGAATCCATTCAATTTCAGCAGCCTGTACAAAATGCAAACCATGGAGTATTATGTATTACTTGCGATTCCGATAATTGTTCCACCTTACATATACAGTCACAAAGCGAATACATAATAGTAATGCTTTTGCATTTCAATGCAGATGCTACCAACAACAACTTCAAGCTGACTGGATTCACACATGGACAAGTATCACTTGGAAAGAAAACCTTCACAACAGTAGGCATAATCTACCACACAGGAGCCACAACCAATGCAGGTCACTATACTGCATACATTTAAAAGAAATGTGGATGGTTTAAATGTTTAAATGATACTTCCATTACTCTGAAACAGAGATTACCAGCAAATCTTGTAAACGCTTACTTAATATTATTAAAACCAAAATGTATTCACTAATCTGAGTATGAGCGTCTACAAAATGTCCTCAATAACCTTTAAATCCACAAACTAATAGAATAAGGCAACAACTATCTAACAGTGAAAATGTACATCCATCAACAAGAGAAAACATGCTATAAAACATACCCTGCAGAAGTGAAATACTATAAACAGTTAGATTACGCCAACTGTGTCTAACTGCAACCATAATACTGCAATATACATTTTTCTGAGGAAACCCTCAACAACTTCAAAACTATCAACATTTAGAATACACCAGTAGGTATCTAACTACCGCAAAATTCTACAACATTACTGACGAATACCACAGTACTTACAAAACATCAACAACCAAACGGAAAAAGGAATACTGCTAAAATGCAACAAGAAATACACAATTACAATACACCAACTGGTATCTAACTGCAACAATAGTACCACCACTTCCAGGCCAAAAATCATCCACCTTTTCAATTCCTCCTACTACAATCAACTACTGAAAAAGACGGTACCATATTACAAGAAATAAACGTAGAACGTTTTTTAAAATCCTGTATGGATTTTTTTCCCCACAGACAAATGATTATCCGAACAAACACAGGAACTGAGCACATTGCACAGTACACTGGTTTGAAGTATGGTACTTGTAAAGTACTAACTATGAGGGTCTACAAAGTACACACATGTCTGCTATGTAATGCAACAACACATTACATACTACTGAGCCTAAGGTATGATCTTTTCTTTTATCACAGAGAATGAAAAAACAATTTCTGCTGCATTTTCCCATACCATGCAAAGCACTGCATACAGCCTGAACAATGGAAACAGTAAGTATACAATGATTGGAGTCACAACATTCAGTGCCTACCTGTATTATACTACGATAGTTATAGCGAGCCATATAATATCATACACCCAACATTCTGAACACAGTCCTACAAACCAACTACCACACACCATGTCCACTTTCCTACAAATACTATTAACCTACTGGCAGCCAGTGGACAAACTCTTGAGAACATACCCCCTATGCAACTAACATGGCACTGGCAAAATGTTTGCTTGCATGGGTGTGTTATGCTGTGGTAGTTGTGGCCAGGGCCTAGAGTCTTGGGTGCATGGCCTCAGGCCTATGGAAATTCCAGGTGTGGGGTGGGAGAATTAACATTATTTTAATAGTTTTTTTGTGAAAAAATTGTGGCTCCTAAAAGAACCTTTTATTCTCTTTTTGTCTTATATATTTTTGGGATTATTTGGTTTTATGTACGGAACTAAAACATATTCTACTGAATTTAAACTTTTTTCTGACTTTCACAAAAAGTGACTTAACTCTTTTTTTACTTCAGCTACTAAAGAATACTTGAATCCATATTGTATGTGTTCACAGACACTGCTTCAATGCATTTCAAACTTTTCAAAGAAAAATCTGATTGCCCACATCAGTCAGATGCACTCCATTTGTTTGAAAAATATTGACAATATCAAATTTAATATTTTCATTAGGAAAATATGTCATGCCAACACCCCGCAAAAAAGCACATAAAACTTTGTTCACATTGCGCCTTGCTTTCTCAAATTGTGGAAAAAATAAATTTGAACGCATCCACATTTGTCTTCTTAGCTATCTGAGAAAAGATTATTTTCCAATGTTGCAACAGTTCAGTCAACTTTCCAAATGTATCCTTCATTGCAAACGGTAATTATTCTGGTAACATAGCCCAAACTGTTGCCTTCACAGTGAACTAAAGTGATGTCCGGATGCTGCAAGTGAACCATATTCTCACAAACCGGGAGAAATTCCACCCACTTCATTCTCAGACTCCATACAATAAAACTTGAAATTCATCTAATCCAAGGTTCTCAGACAAACCACAGTGCTCAGATTACACCTTCAGCCAATGGATCGAAGAGTCTCCCAGAATCCATAAACAATGCTTCGTCAAAGACAGTGTGATAGCCAACTTCAGTGCACTCACCAAACCAAACTCCTTCTAACCTCTGTCGCTGTGCACCAGACCCAGAATACCCCATTGGCTGATCCCTGATGTCCATTGACATCCACAACTGTCTGTGGTCTCCACTTTCCCTTTTCCACGCAAGGCATCCTTAAAAGACCCGGATGGAATGTTTAGATTCAGCAAATTACTGCAGTGTCTGTGGACACCGTAGCACAGGGCAGCCCTTAGACCCTTTTTAAGTTTACGTTTGCAACAATCCCTCATTGGCTGCTTTCAAACAGTCACACATCCATCCACCAATCACATCCAAAAACTCTGTGTCAACTCAACACTCCAGATGTACTCCTGAACTCTCAGATTACATGCTGCCTGATACTCACACCCACCTGCATAAAAAAAACTACTGTAAATCTCTCCAAGATTTCTATCTACAGATTCAGCAACATCTGCATCTAACAAGACATAGTACATGTGTGCTTATAATGTGTAAGTAAGTATTTTTGTCAACTCTTACAAATATACAAATATATATGTATATATATATATTACATGGCCATGTAGTTATGGTTAAGTTGCTGTTTCCATAGGAAGAGCACTTTTTGGGTGGCTTATAACTTCGCTCTCCCTGGACGGATCCTCACCAAACTTTGCAAGAAAAGTATTTGGGTCACTCTGAATATTTTTGCAAAGTTTGGTGAGGATCCGTCCAGGGGGGGCAAAGTTATAGGGGGGTCCCAAAACTTTTTTTTTCCCATAGACTGAATGGGAAAAATGTTGTGCTCACGCCTACAGCCCAAACCGCTGGACGGATTTCCATCAAATTCGGACCGGGAGCAGCGGCTTGGTCCCGAAAGCGTGCTTTTGCAAATTGGTGAAAATCCGTCGAGTAGTTTTTTTTAAAATGACCAAAAAGTAGGTAAAAAAAAATTAGTGATATCTGTGTTCGGTTCACGGACACACTTCCCTGTTCGCTCCGCGGACAGTGTCCTGATTGGCCAATCGTCTTGTGTGATGTTTGCGGACATGCAACGTGTTCGCTGATTGGACGGCGTGGAGCGTGAAGCGCGTCAGATTTTTCGGTAGCGCCCGCCATCTTGGATTCGCGGACGTCCGCGGACAGTGCGTTGAAACTTTGTTCAAAATGTGTATTTTGTAGAGTGTGTTGGTGTATAGGAGTGTTTGGGGAGGGTGGGAGTGTATGAGATAGGATGAAAGTTGTGTTTTTTATGTGTTAGAGGTTCTTTTTGTGTTCGATTTGTTTGCGGACTTCACGGGTGTTCTGAAATGTTCTAAATAAACTGACTGGGGGGTGTTCTAAGGACTCAAAATGTGTCCGTTTTGTTCGCAAGCAAAGTGAAACTGTTCTAAGAGCACTCGCAGTGTCCGGGGAGTGTTCGTAGGGGGTATCCTGAGGACGCTGTCCGTATTGTTCTCTGTCAAGTTGAATGTGTCCTAAGAACACTCGCGGTGTCCTGAAATGTTCGCAAATAAACAAGATGGTGGTGTTCTGAAGACGCTTCTAAGAACACTCCCGGTGTCCTGGAATGTTCGTAGGGGGTGTCCTGAGGACGCTGTCCGTATTGTTCTCTGTCAAGTTGAATGTGTTCTAAGAACACCCGCGGTGTCCTGAAATGTTCGCAAATAAACAAAATGGGGGTGTTCTGAAGACGCTTCTAAGAACACTCGCGGTGTCCGGGGAGTGTTCGTAGGGGGTGTCCTAAGGACGCTGTCCGTATTGTTCTCTGTCAAGTTGAATGTGTTCTAAGAACACCCGCGGTGTCCTGAAATGTTCGAAAATAAACAAAATGGGGGTGTTCTGAAGACGCTTCTAAGAACACTCGCGGTGTCCGGGGAGTGTTCGTAGGGGGTGTCCTGAGGACGCTGTCCGTATTGTTCTCTGTCAAGTTGAATGTGTCCTAAGAACACTCGCGGTGTCCTAAAATGTTTGCAAATAAACAAAATGGGGATGTTCTGAAGACGCTTCTAAGAACACTTGCGGTGTCCGGGGAGTGTTCGTAGGGGGTGTCCTGAGGACGCTGTCCGTATTGTTCTCTGTCAAGTTGAATGTGTCCTAAGAACACTCGCGGTGTCTTGAAATGTTCGCAAATAAACAAGATGGTGGTGTTCTGAAGACGCTTCTAAGAACACTCGCAGTGTCCGGGGAGTGTTCGTAGGGGGTGTCCTGAGGACGCTGTCCGTATAGTTCTCTGTCAAGTTGAATGTGTTCTAAGAACACCTGCGGTGTCCTGAAATGTTCGCAAATAAACAAAATGGGGGTGTTCTGAAGACGCTTCTAAGAACACTCGCGGTGTCCGGGGAGTGTTCGTAGGGGGTGTCCTGAGGACGCTGTCCGTATTGTTCTCTGTCAAGTTGAATGTGTCCTAAGAACACTCGCGGTGTCCTGAAATGTTCGCAAATAAACAAGATGGTGGTGTTCTGAAGACGCTTCTAAGAACACTCCCGATGTCCTGGAATGTTCGTAGGGGGTGTCCTGAGGACGCTGTCCGTATTGTTCTCTGTCAAGTTGAATGTGTTCTAAGAACACCTGCGGTGTCCTGAAATGTTCGCAAATAAACAAAATGGGGGTGTTCTGAAGACGCTTCTAAGAACACTCGCGGTGTCCGGGGAGTGTTCGTAGGGGGTGTCCTGAGGACGCTGTCCGTATTGTTCTCTGTCAAGTTGAATGTTTTCTAAGAACACCCGCGGTGTCCTGAAATGTTCGCAAATAAACAAAATGGGGGTGTTCTGAAGACGCTTCTAAGAACACGCGCAGTGTCCGGGGAGTGTTCGTAGGTGGTGTCCTGAGGATGCTGTCCGTATTGTTCTCTGTCAAGTTGAATGTGTCCTAAGAACACTCACGGTGTCCTGAAATGTTCGCAAATAAACAAGATGGTGGTGTTCTGAAGACGCTTCTAAGAACACTCCCGGTGTCCTGGAATGTTCGTAGGGGGTGTCCTGAGGACGTTGTCCGTATTGTTCTCTGTCAAGTTGAATGTGTTCTAAGAACACCCGCGGTGTCCTGAAATGTTCGCAAATAAACAAAATGGGGGTGTTCTTAAGACGCTTCTAAGAACACTTGCGGTGTCCGGAGAGTGTTCGTAGGGGGTGTCCTGAGGACGCTGTCCGTATTGTTCTCTGTCAAGTTGAATGTGTCCTAAGAACACTCGCGGTGTCCTGAAATGTTCACAAATAAAGAAAATGGTGGTGTTCGGAAGACGCTTCTAAGAACACTCCCGGTGTCCTGGAATGTTCGTAGGGGGTGTCCTGAGGACGCTGTCCGTATTGTTCTCTGTCAAGTTGCATGTGTTCTAAGAACACCCGCGGTGTCCTGAAATGTTCGCAAATAAACAAAATGGGGGTGTTCTGAAGACGCTTCTAAGAACACGCGCAGTGTCCGGGGAGTGTTCGTAGGGGGTGTCCTGAGGACGCTGTCCGTATTGTTCTCTGTCAAGTTGAATGTGTCCTAAGAACACTTGCGGTGTCCTGAAATGTTCGCAAATAAACAAGATGGTGGTGTTCTGAAGACGCTTCTAAGAACACTCCCGGTGTCCTGGAATGTTCGTAGGGGGTTTCCTGAGGACGTTGTCCGTATTGTTCTCTGTCAAGTTGAATGTGTTCTAAGAACACCCGCGGTGTCCTGAAATGTTCGCAAATAAACAAAATGGGGGTGTTCTGAAGACGCTTCTAAGAACACTCGTGGTGTCCGGGGAGTGTTCATAGGGGGTGTCCTGAGGACGCTGTCCGTATTCTTCTCTGTCAAGTTGAATGTGTCCTAAGAACACTCGCGGTGTCCTGAAATGTTCGCAAATAAACAAGATGGTGGTGTTCTGAAGACGCTTCTAAGAACACTCCCGGTGTCCTGGAATGTTCGTAGGGGGTGTCCTGAGGAGGCTGTCCGTATTGTTCTCTGTCAAGTTGAATGTGTTCTAAGAACACCCGCGGTGTCCTGAAATGTTCGCAAATAAACAAAATGGGGGTGCTCTGAAGACGCTTTTAAGAACACTCGCGGTGTCCGGGGAGTGTTCGTAGGGGGTGTCCTGAGGACGCTGTCCGTATTGTTCTCTGTCAAGTTGAATGTGTCCTAAGAACACTCGCGGTGTCCTGAAATGTTCGCAAAAAAACAAAATGGGGGTGTTCTGAAGACGCTTCTAAGAACACTCGCGTTGTCTGGGGAGTGTTCGTAGGGGGTGTCCTAAGGACGCTGTCCGTATTGTTCTCTGTCAAGTTGAATGTGTCCTAAGAACACTCGCGGTGTCCTGAAATGTTTGCAAGTAAACAAGATGGTGGTGTTCTGAAGACGCTTCTAAGAACACTCGCAGTGTCCGGGGAGTGTTCGTAGGGGGTGTCCTGAGGATGCTGTCCGTATTTTTCTCTGTCAAGTTGAATGTGTTCTAAGAACACCTGCGGTGTCCTGAAATGTTCGCAAATAAACAAAATGGGGGTGTTCTGAAGATGCTTCTAAGAACACTCGCGGTGTCTGGGGAGTGTTCGTAGGGGGTGTCCTGAGGACGCTGTCCGTATTGTTCTCTGTCAAGTTGAATGTGTCCTAAGAACACTTGCTGTGTCCTGAAATGTTTGCAAATAAACAAGATGGTGGTGTTCTGAAGACGCTTCCAAGAACACTCCCGGTGTCCTGGAATGTTCGTAGGGGGTGTCCTGAGGACGCTGTCCATATTGTTCTCTGTCAAGTTGAATGTGTTCTAAGAACACCCGCGGTGTCCTGAAATGTTCGCAAATAAACAAAATGGGGGTGTTCTGAAGATGTTTTTTTGAGAACACTCACGGTGTCCTGCAATGTTCGTAGGGGGTGTCCTTAGGACGCTGTCAGTATTGTTTGTTGTTAAGTTGAAAGTGTTCTAAGAACTATAGCGTTGTTCTGAAATGTTCGTAGGGGGTGTCCTGAAAACGGTGTCCGTATTGTTTGCTGGCAAGTTCAAAGTGTTCTAAGAACACTCACATTGTTCGCGGACATTAAAAGTTTCCCATAGATCATAGTTGAAATGTTTGACTCTATGGATGTGATATGCTGCGGTGGTTGTTGCCAGGGCATAGAGTCTTGGGTGCATGGCCATTTGGCCATGCACCCAAGACTCTATGCCCTGGCAACAACCACCGCAGCATATCACATTCATATTTGCTTATAACTTTGGGTGAAAAACAAATGTATAAGGAAGAAAGGTATTAGATACTATGGATGTGATATGCTGCTATGGTTGTCCTTATTATTGTATACTTACTGTTTGGTCTAGTAATGGGAGTCCATGTTTTTCTTCTTCATTTCTGTGATAAAAGAAAATAGCATGTTAGTATTAGTATTTTGTAATGACTTATTACATTGTATAAGCAATATACTTTTATTTTTTTTCGACCCTCATATTTAGTAGAATACAAATCAGAGTACTGTGCAATTTGCTCAGTTTCTGTATTTGTTGCTAAAATTATTGGGTCTGTGGGAGAAAATAAAATCCAGGTTGGATTAAAAAAATCCCTTTTTCTGTTATGCTACAGTTAATTTGTTTGTTTGTTTTCAATGTTCACTTCTGTTTGTTTCTGACTAATGCTTTATACTTTGCTTTGTTGTATTTTATTTGGAGCAGTAACAGATTCTTCATTTGTTTTGATATTATAAAATTTTGGAGCAGTTAGATACCAATTGGCGTATTCTAACTGTCTATTTTTTTAATATATTTTAGTGGTTTTGATTTATCTATTTGGATATTGTTAAATTTTAGGACAGTTAGATACCAAATGGCGTATTCTAACTGTGTATTTTTGGCCTAATTTAGTGGTATTCATTTATCTGATTAGTTGTTGTAGAATCTTTGAGCTGTTAGATAGCTTTTGGAGTATTCTAACAGTTTATATTTTTTTAACACAAATTTACTTAAAGGTACAGTTTATTTATCAAATTTTGGTTTTAAGAACATCAAATAAGCGTTTGTAAGATTTGCTGGTAATCTCTGCTTTAGAGTAATGGTACTATCATTACATTCAAACCATCCACATTTCTTTTTTATATATGTAGTGTAGTGCCCTGAATTGGTTGTGGCTCCTGCGTGGTAGATTATACCTATTGTTGTGAAGGTTTTCTTACCATGTGATACTTGACCATGTGTGAATCCAGTCAGCTTGCAGTTGTTTTTGGTACCATCTGCATTGTAACGTAGAAGCATTAGTATTACGTATTTACTATGTGTTTGTATTACTAACGTGGAGCGATTATCTGAATTGCAGGTAGTTCATAATCTACCATGGTTTGCATTTTGTACAAGTTGCTGAAATGGAATGGATTCACAATTTGGTATTGATTTATATATATGAAGCGTTTATTGGGGATTTCTTCCTGTGTCACATTGTTGCAGAGAGTGCATGTATGTTTCCACATGTATGAAATCTGAAAGATTTCATTTATAGGTATGTTTTTCTTTTCCAGTACTTGTAGTAAGTACATTAGAAATTCTTGTGGATCTTCCTGTGAGTTTATAGTGAATTTCACCATTCCAGCACAGTAGTCCAATTGTCGTCTTATTCCAAAAACACTATATGTGTTGGCAGGATTGTTTGCTGTATTTCTGTGAAGTACTAACATTTTCAAACACAATGGGTCTGTACTGTGTAAGTAAATGTTGTCAACAATTGGTGGTAATTGAAATAGAATATTCATTGCTACATTTGCATAGCAATTTACACCAACTATATTTGAGAATTTAAATGGTCCAGGTAGTTCTTTATCTAACTGCTTTTTTTGGAGTTTGTCTTCCTTCTTTAAAGAAGTACCTGGTTTACTTATTCTAATTGATTCTTTTTTGTTTGTGGTACTTGATGAAGTATTAGTTTCTTTTACTCTCTTTGGAGGATTTGCAGTGACGTCCTGTTGCATTTCTGTTTGATTTAGTTTTCTTTTACAACGTTTTAGTTTTTGTGGAACAGAATATGTGTTTAGATGGGGAGTGTATAGTGAGCAAAGTCTATTACATTCTAAAATGCAAGGAATATCAGCGTTTACTTTACTTGCATCAAAGTTGATTAGAAATAGACTGTCAAGTGTACGTAAGCGTGATAGTGCTATGTAGCTCATGCCTTCTTTAAAGACTGTGTTACCAATATCTATCATTGCTTTGTCTACGGTAAGACCTTGTGATTTATGAATCGTGACTGCGTATGCAAGAGTAAGAGAAAATTGTTCTCTGCGTACATACATATCTTTGAAGAGAAGGAATCTAGCTTTTGAGCGTCCTATCCGTTTTACTTCTGAAAGTTTGTCAAAGAGTATATTGACAAACTGAATTTTGTTGTCACGTGGGTATGTTTGAAAGCCAACAACTGTACCCAGTGCTCCATTAACTAGTCCTTGGTCCATGTCAAGGTTAAGTTTAAGCATTACTCTGCAATTTAAGGATAATTTTAACATCTTTTCCAAGCCTGCTGTGTTTGAGATTGATTTTTCTAAATTATTTAGTCTTGTTGTGGCTTGGTCACACATGGGTAGTGTCATACCATGTACATCTAGTTTGTCTGTGGCGCTAATTTCCATTATTGGTTGCATTTCTTTACTTAACATTATTTGATTGAATTTGAGACAGCTTGCAAGAGCTGGCATTAAGGCCATACAATTGACATTTTTGTGGGCTAATTGTTCCATAACATCTGTAGCACATGCATTATCGCCATAAAGTGCATTAATGTGCCAGGTTTTCAATGTTGCTTCTGCTTATTTAGAAAGTATACCAACTCTCAAACTTTTTAAAATGTTGGCATAAGTTAGATCTGCAGATTGCCGCATGTTTTCTGTTAATTCTCTGTATTGGAAATGTTGCCAAAGGTTGACATTTCCAATGCTGCCAACAGTTTTACGGCAGAGTTTGTGCCCTAATGTTTTAAAAACAGGTTCACCTTTTACTGGTGTTAATTGAAGCAGATCTCCAAAAACAATAATGTGTTTTCCTGCAAAGAGCTCTTCATGGTCTGTTTTGAGTACTTCTTGTAATCTGAGGTGAATCAAAGCTAACATCAGGTTGGAGACCATGCTCACTTCATCTATTAGTAGCATTTTCATTTGTTTCAATACTCTGCGTAATTCCATTGCAGCTTCTGCAGAAAGTTTGTAATAGTCTAATTTGTTCTGGTGTTCTACTGGTAATAGTAGTAATCGGTGTAATGTAACACCACCTATGTTGTAGGCAGCTAAACCTGTGGGGGCAGTGACAACAGCTGACAGTTTGTTGTTTGTCAATTGTTGAAGGAACTTACTAATGATTTTGATTCGGAATGTTTTGCCAGAACCAGCTTCACCACTGACGTACAGTAGTATAGGTTTATAATTATGGCAGGAACATTCTTTATTTTCATGTTTTACACCATGTGCAATTTGTTTTGTTACTTCTTGAAAAATGCTACTTTGCTCATTGTTTAGTTTTGATTGTAGTATAGTTAAGTCTTCCTTATCTTCATACTGACACATGGTGTTTTCTACTTCTATCATAGCTAATTCTGCCTCATTTGTTATTAGTGGTTCTCCCAGTGGTTCTTGGCTTCCTGTTACAGAAGGTTGGCTACTGTCAGGAGTATCCTTATCTAGTTGGGCTTGGAGTTCTTCTTCATGTTGCTGTTCATTGTGCAACATTGTTTTGTACTGTGTAAAGTTTACATCAGTTATAGTGCTTTCATTTGCTTTGAAAGCATCCTCATATGAGTCATAGTTATTTAGTAATTGTTCTTCTTTTCTCCATGGTTTGAAGAGTTATAGCAGGGACATGTAATATACTTCTTTATGTTGAGGAGTCTTCAATGACAATCCGATATGATTAATTAAATTTGGTTTAGTGAGTTTAACTAAGCTGCCTTCACAGTCTGTCACTCTATATTTACCTTTTTTTCATCAGGTTTCATATTATTTTTGTATGTATAGTTTTGGGCTATTTGGTATAGACACATGTTTTCCAAAGTATTACTTCTGTTTGGGTAGTATGTGTCCAATAAATTGTTTTTTAAAATGTCTTGGCTGTTGGGATCATGTTTGGCTATTGTTTCTATATCTTCATATGATTTTAGAACTCTTTTTCTAGATTTAGCTGGACCAAGACTTAGCCATACTATATTTTCAGATTTACCATACAACGATCAGCTGCTTCATAAGATCCACATTCTCTATGGGTGAGCATTTTTATGCCCAAGCTGTATAATTTCTGAGATACTGTTTTATCTGATGACAGGTCATACCAGAGGTCTTGGAGCTCTGTCTTTTCTGCTTTAGTTAAGTATGCTGTGACATATTGTGCAACTGCAGTAGAATTGTCTGCAATGTACTGCACATCTATGTTTGCATTCCATAAGTGGGCAATGATTGCATTATAATCATTGATATATTTTTTTTCTTCTTTTCTTTTTATGTAATATGTATTTTTAGGTGACTTACCTTTAACACTATGGGGCTCATTACGACCCAGGCGGTAAGGGGTTTACGGCAGCGTTAACAGCGCCGACCCTTACCGCCTGAGTATGAGGTCCCTTAGCGCCATGGCGCTTTTAACACCTGCTTTTAGCAGGTGTTAAAATCCATGGCCTAAGGGACCATGGAGTTAATTACGCCACCGTAATTTACGGTGGCGTAATTAACGCCTTCCCCACTCCCATTATGCCCTATGGGGCAAAAATGGGAATGGGGAAGGGTAAATGGGGATTGGGGACTTACCGCCCCGCCAAGGTCGGAATGGGGCGGTAAGTCCGCCAACCACCATGGCGTAAACATAGTTTACGCCATGGTGGTAAAGTCACGGCCCAGGCGGTAACTTACCGCCTGGGTCGTAATGAGGCCCTATGTCTAACTGAAGACATGAGGTTGTTTACTTGACCTGTATTTGTAACTGGTCTAGGGAAACCAAATCGGCATTTGGTGTAGTATTTGCCTTTGTTTTTGTATTTGCGACGACAATATTTTCCACATTTTTGTCTTTGAAATTGTAAAATTTGTGCATGAAGATCACTATTTGTGGCTTCTGATGGAATTTCACAAGTGACATATTTTTCAATAAACTGTAAAACAGTGGCATCACTGTCTTGACCAAATTTAGGAGCATCTTTAATCCATAAAAGCATGTGGATATGTGGTGCTCCTCTGGCTTGGTATTCTTTTCTCCAAAAGAAGTGTTGCACTTCTCCAAGGGGAGGAACAGTTTTATTACAAATAAAATGTAGCATAGCAATGAAGCGATGGTGAAAATATCTTGAAACATTAACAGGATCCAAAGAACAAAGTTCTCCAGGTGTTATAATATCTATGTTTGTTTTGTTTTTATTTGATATGCGTAGGAAATCATGTAAATCTTCCCATGCATATTCTGCACAACTTAATGTAACAAACCAAGTGGGTGGGCCAAGGTTTCTGATCATACAACGTACATCTCCATGACGTCTAAACCAGTACTCTTTAGTACCACACATATTTGCTAATAGATTTGTAATATTTGATTGTAAAACCTCATCCTTTTGTTGCACTTTCTCTAATAATTGTGTAGCTGTCATATTTTGAAAGTGTGATCCTGATTTTAATATGTGTGCAACTCCGTAACATAAAGTTGCTAGTTCACTTTCAAAGAGTAGGTGGAATATGTATTCCACATTTTGTCTAAATCTGGGATCTTCAGAATACATCCGTAATGAGCGGTATTCTGAAGCTGATATTTGAATAGGTCTATCATCATATCTTCCTCCTTTGCCAGTAGGAAAGAGTAGAGGAAAAGCACGTGCTTCTATACTTTTTTCCCATATACTGATTGGCGATCCTTTTGTTTGACGCATTTGGTAAGTTTCCAGTACATCTTGTACGGTGTCATTACAGTGCAAAGGATGAATTGTATAATGGTCTAAAGTATTTGATATTGTAGCAGGATCTAGTAGCTCAAATTGACCAGCTTCTTGTGTTTCTTGAATTATTTCAGTTGTATCTTTCAAGTTTTCTTCAATATTAATTTCTTTGTAATATTCATTATTCTCTTTAAGATATTGGAAGGCTTGTCTAACTTTATATAAATCTACCAGCTGTTGCCATATTTTTTTGTCTTTTGTAGGTACTCCATTTGCTAATATAATTAAAGATTGCTGCATTGGACGTTGCACTTCTAGAGTATGCACATTTTCTTTTAGATTTAATGGTAAATAAACTACTTTTCCACAAATGCCTTTTACCAATTCAGAGGGAGGTAATTTTGCTGTTTTTGGTTGAAGGTGTATTATTGCTTGAAATGGGTGTACTGTTTGAGTTATGATGCTCTCATATAAATTAAGTTGTTGTAGAGGTTTTGGTACTGGGTATAATTCCAAATTATTTGTGATAGAACGTGAAGGAGTTTGGTTGTTGTCAAGTTTTGTAGTGCAATAACTGCAAAGTATTAAGGGCTCAGTTATTTCATATTTGTTTTCTGCAACAAGGTAGAGAGCTAATTCAAACCATTTAGAATCTTCATTGTCTTCTATTTTGTATGATAGGTCCACAGTTTTTGTGTTACTTTTATAAAAAATTCTACGGCAACATACACATACATGGTTTGGTACTTCAGCTGATGTACTTTTAAATTTTAGTATTTCTTTTTTGTATGTGTTTAGCAAAAGGTTGCCATGTGTAGAATTGTTGCTTAATTGGTTTAAAGCTATTTCATTCTGTAAATGGCTTTCACTTCCAAAATATTTTTTCTGGATATAGTGAATTTCTTCAAGTAGGTCTTTTTCTGTACCATGTAGAAGGATGTTATTTAACTTTGCTAGTGCTAAAGCAGGACTTTTAGCATAGTATAGTTTATAGACTAGATTTCTTATAGTTGAATGATGTGTTGATATCCTTTTGATATCATGGAAAGTGGTTTTACAAGTAGGTCCTGTAATGCAGGCCAATGAATGTCCTTGTAGTCCTGTGTACTTGCGCACTGGACAGGTATCTATATTTTGCAGTCATTTAATTTTGATTTTGCCTTTGCTTTTTACATATTTATTGAGGAATTGGCGTAAAGATTTGAAACATTGTTTGGGAATGTTACACATTGACGTGCATGGCCATTTGTACACTAGACGTTCTGATTCAGTTGAATGGAGGGGTAATTCTAAGTTTTCAGGGCATATTTTTGTAAGGAGTACTTCTTGTTCCATTATGATATTATTCACTTTTTCATAACCTCGACCACTGCTATTTATGGCAATTGTATTTGTTTGCTTTTGTTTGTACGCTTCTTCATTAAAATATGGTTCTGTGCTCCTAGTCGGATTCCTTTCACCTCCGCAGATACTTAAGAAGTTCTTTCTGTTGACATTTCGCTTATTGAGAAGTCTTTTTTGTAATTTAGTTATTAGTTTTGTTAGTGGTTTCATTTTGTTTAATAGTAAAATAAATACATTTCTTTTTAGAAGAATTGCACTGTCCATCAATGCTTCTAAGATTAATTTCCTACGATTGGTTTTAAGCTTTGAACCTGATTTCTCTCCTGTTTTTATAAGATTTTGAAGGACTTTGTGACAGTATATTTTGGCTAAAATACTTTTCTTGGTATGCTTACTTTGCACTATATTAAAATTTGAAGAAGTAGTTTTATCTGTACTGATAGCTGATTTTCTGTTAATTGTTTTTTGGTTTGTTTTACATTTTGATAGAGGAAGCAAAGTTGTTGTACTTGAAACTTCTTGTGTTTCACTAAATGATTGTATTAGCTGTTTTGTTTCAACTTTTTTTACAAATTCTGCTAGAGATGGATGCTTATGTTGGACACCTTTATTTTCATTTGCTCTACTTTTGCGTTGCTTTCTACGGACATGACTTTTGGTAGGCATTCTTTAGGGTCTGTTGAAAAAATAAAGAAGATATGGGTTGGGATGTTCTGGAATGCATGTGTGCTGTGTGCGTGAGTGTTTGAGTAAGATGATAAAGATGTATGTAATGGTGTCTGATTGTGCATTGGGAACTAAAACTAGTAGGGATAGGTATTCTTGAATTTATGTGTTACTAAACTGGGGTTCAGATGACAAAAAAAAGTAAGCTAGTGGTGTGGAAAAGTACAAATAGTAAATCTAATGTATACAATTAAAACAGTTGTCTGTTCTATAATATGAAAATTGTAGTGGTTCAGTTGGGTAATTTGTGTGTCCAAAAATAGAAATTTGTGGGCCAGTCTGGCTGTAAATCGCTGTTTAAGACAAGGACATTTTTGGACAAAATGGTACAAAATCTTTATTTTTAGAAACCAAAATAGCTCGTATTAATGTTATAGTATATTTGATTAATAATACAAATATTATGGTGATATTTTACTTACTTTTTTTTTAAAATTAACAGGTAACTTCTTAGTTTTTCTTTCTTCTTTGAATTCGGCTGCTTCTTTTCAGGAAACTGGTCTTCACTGCAATTGTAAAAGTTTCAAATTAGTAACGTTGTTTGTATATAGCACTGTTTTTAATTTAGATATTGATTTTTTTAATTGAAATCCTCAGTGCCTTCTGTAAAACCATTAAACTAATTTATTCACATAAGATACATTGCATCAGTTCAGTACATATGATATGTTCTTAATGAACAAATTGTATTGAATGACTAACTGTAGCAAAAAAAAAATATCTTTACTATGTCTTGTGAAATTTATAATATATTAGTGAATACCACTATTTCTGTAAGTAAACTGTTCTAGGTAATAGCGCCTCAATGTCATGGCTAATTTAAAGTAATTAAGTAAAAAAATAAATACAAACAAAAAATATGAAATTGTATAAGTATTTTTATAAAGGTTTAAACATAGATTGTGTTTGCATGCAATTTTGTTTGAATATATGTAGTCTATATATTTCATTTAAAAAATGTTAGTTTAACATGATTTGAGTGTGTGTGTATAAAGAAAGTAAATAGTATAAAGGTTTATAAGTGATAGTTGATTTTAGGAAATTGAAAAAAGTACAGTGAATTCATTTTACAGATCTTACAAGGTAAAAGTCTGTTTGAAAATGTGTTCATCTACTATACAGAAAATATGCATACCTGAAGTTTGTGTTCATGCATATGGATATGCATGGAGCTGCAAGTAGAAATCTTGAAGACTTGTACAGTATTTCTGGTAGATGGTGCTTGCCAATGATATGATACTTGTACTCAGAGAGATTCAGAGTACATTTGCAGTGCTGATCTATGATTATGCAGTTAGATGTAGAGGTCTTGAATGTGATTGGTGCATGGTCATGTGATTTGTGAGGTACATCCAATGAGGGAATGGCAGAGAGAGTGTAGTGGAAATGGTAGAAGGGCTGTTCATGTTACGATATGTCCGCGGACATGGCGGTAGTTCGCGGACATCGGGAGTTACATCCGGGGATTTTTGGGTTCAGAAGTCATGCAAATGAGAATAAGCACTGAAAGGAATTGGTCAGGAAAGTTTGGTGGGTGTGTTGTGCTAGGAGAGATTTTCTCAGATACTCTTTTTGCTGAGAGAACAAAAGATAGCTATGGCTGTGTGTTTCAGAAAACAGATTGTTTGGATTTTAGGAGATTCGTGAATACATTGGTTGATGGTTGGAAAGCTGTGGAGTAGCTGTAGATTTTGGATTCCCACATGTGGAAGTACACTGGCATGGAGTATGTGGAATGAAGTGGTTGGACTTGCTACCTCTCTGCTACTTTGGAGACAGAGCAACATCCAGACATAATTTTAATTCATTGTGGAGGGAACAGTTTAGGACATGTGACTGGAATTTTTTTGCAATTTGCTATGAAAGAAGGACTTAGGAAGGTTATCGACATGTTTCCTAATTCTCAAGTGATATTTTCACGGATTGCGCAGAGACAAATGTGGCTTTGTTCTTCTTCATTTGGTCCACAAATGGAAAAAGCAAGGCGCAATGTTAATAAGGCTGTTTGTGCCTTTCTGAGAGATTTTGGCATGTCTTCTTTTCACAATGAAAATATTATGTTTTGTAGTACATACATTTTTCGCAGAGATGGAGTCCATCTTACTTATGCTGGCAATCAGATTTTTCTGAGAAATGTACAAAATGCATTGCGACCTCTTTTGGAATTACAACAACGATTTTGAAGTAGATGTTAAGCATTTACAATTTTTGACTTACAAACACCACCCAAAGGCTCTTTTCAGAGCCACCACTTCTTTCCAGAGAAAATTACAATGTTTGTGATGGAGTAGCAACCCAATTTTTTTAATGTTTGCGAACTGTCCGCGGACTTCTAAAAAATACAAAGAGCCTTGCTTCATTTATTTTCGCTTCTATTTTTTAACTGGGAAAGGCGGCTCTGTAAAGAGCCTTATTTTTTTTGATTTTTGTAATTTTGTATTTGGTTTTTCAGACACGACACACTAGGAGAGGAGGGTAAAGAAGGGTAAAGCGGGGGACACCAACCACAGGGATAAGAAAGGGCGAGCTGAGAGAGGAAGATGTAGAGTGGGTTTTATTTGGGTAGTGAGCAGGTCTTCTCGTGCTCTGAGACGATAGTCTCAAAAGCACTCCGAAGTCGCTCCCCCCTGCAGAGTACTGTGTCACAGTACATACATACAACTGTGACCCTCGAAAAGGTAAGGGTCATCAGCATTCTGTATGGCCTGTGAGGCAGCTTGAGGAAGACGCTGTCCCACAGAGTTGGTCCTTGTGGTGACAGGATCAGAAACAGAGGATGAAGTAGAGGAAATCAACCTGCTAAGTTCTTCGCAAGGTACAACCCTGCAAATAGCCCCAAAGTGAAATGACCTCAGGTGTCGCTTCATAGTAGTGGTCCCAAAGCTGTACGTACCGTGCTTCCCGCGACTGAGTATCATTTTGCACTCATTGCAGGTAACACAGTTTGCACAAGCCTTAGGAACATTACCATGAATGGTAAATAACCGCCACACCCAAGACTCACGCCTAGTGCGGGTAGTAGGGTTTTCCTCTACCTCATTCTCATCATCCTCTTCTTCCTCCTCCGCATCCTCACTCCTGTTCCCCTCTTCAGGCCCTTGGGGAGGTGGTGGTGGTGGAGGGGGTGGGGGTGTTGCTGAAACAGGTGCAGCACCAAGTGGCAGTTCAGCAGCCAAGGATGCCATCTCGATGATGGTGTAGTCTGCAGGTGGCAGCAAAAATCACTGTGTTCTGAAGAATAGCCAGAAACACAATGGGAATAAGCTCTTGGGCGCGGTCTTTTATAGAGGTGCTTGCGCGCGGTTCGCGGACATGCGCACTGTCTGCGGACAGATCGAACACAAAAAAAGGATCGGAAAGTTTCAAAAGGTATATAGAAACTCAAGATTGCTATGTGGGACTTGTGCCATGGTGAGATTTTATTGAAAAATATTATCGATTAACTGAAAATGTACTTTTAAATTGTTCGGGGACACGAACACTGTCCGCAATTTAGGACACACGATGAGCGTGGGCGCGGTCATATGATCCATTCGCGAACTAGTCCGCGAAGGAAGCGTCTGTCCGCAGGACACCAAGTGCACGGAAATTGGTTAGCGCATGCGCATTGATGTCCTACGGACACTGTTCGGGTTCTGAAGTAATTAAAAGTGCGTCACACGTGAAACAAACATTTCAGGACACCGCGTGTGTTCTTAGAACAGTTTAAACTTGGTAGCGAACAGTAAGGACAGATATAGTGTTCTTCAGGACACCTCCATTTTCGTTTATGTACGAACATTTCAGGACACCAATAGCGTTCTTAGAACAGTTTGAACATGCTCGCGAACAGTACCAGACAAGTATAGTGTTCTTTAGGACACTTTAATTTTTGTTTGTTTACGAACAATTCAGGACACCTCGTGTGTTCTTAGTACTGTTTCATGTTGCTAGCGAACACTACGAACAGTTGTACTGTTGTTCAGGACACATCATTTTCGTTTATTTACAAACATTTCAGGACACTAATTGTGTTCTTAGAACAGTTTCAATTGGGTAGCGAACACTACGAACAGGTATAGTGTTCTTCAGGACACCTCCATTTTCGTTTACGTATGAACATTTCAGGCCACCAATAGCGTTCTTAGAACAGTTTGAACATGCTAGCGAACAGTACCAGACAAGTATAGTGTTCTTTAGGACACTTTAATTTTTGTTTGTTTACGAACAATTCAGGACACCTCGTGTGTTCTTAGTACAGTTTCATGTTGCTAGCGAACACTACGAACAGTTGTACTGTTGTTCAGGACACATCATTTTCGTTTATTTACGAACATTTCAGGACACCAATTGTGTTCTTAGGACAGTTTTAAGTTGATAGCGAACATTACGGACAGATATAGTGTTCTTTAGAACACTTTAATTTTTGTTTCTTTACGAACATTTCAGGACATCACGTGTGTTCTTAGAACAGTTTCAACTTGCTAGCGAACAGTACAAACAGGTGTGGTGTTCTTCAGGACACCTCCATTTTCGTTTATGTACGAACATTTCAGAACACTTGCACTGTCCGCGGACACTTTTATTGTTTTTAAAAAAAAAAAAAAACAGAAACTATTCACAATACAATATAAAAATGAAACTTTATTTAACATATATTAATAATTTATGACAGAGAAGGTGAGGCAGAAACAGAAACAAAAACAGGAGAATTTGGGGTTTCAACATGATTGGTATTAGGTGAAGAAGGGATGGAAATCACATCAAAACGTTTTGGATTATGGAGAGGGTTTGGGGATAATTGACTGGGATATGGTGAGGAGGGGCAATGGTACGAGGTTTTTGGTTTGAAATGATTTTCTACAAAAAAATGTTAATTATTAAAATTAGCCAACAATACATCCATTTTTTCTTCTATATTGTGAAGACTGTTATCCATAACAGGGTTTTCTGAAGTTTTTTCTATTTTGGTATGCTCTGTACAAAAAATAATATATATGTTAAATGTATATAAAAAAATAATAAATAAATGATTTATATTATAAAGTGTTTACCATTAGTTTCACTATCTTGTGACATTTCTTCATGTGGGAAATTGTTCTCTAGCCATTCTAGAGTACTAGACATTTCTGTGAGAAAATAAAAAAGATAATATATTTTTTAATCTAATACAGAAAGTTTATAAATATTTGAGTAAAATGAAGTACACTTACTATTTCTGGTAAGATAAGTCCTATGTATTAAGTGGGTCTGGTCTTGTTCTCAGTTCTGTTCTGTCTGTGAGGTAATTATGTTGGAAGCCAATTTATCTTCTTGTGGTATATTCCATTTCAGAACATATTGTATTTAAATGAATGGTTAGTGTGTTACATATATGGGTTACATTTCTTATGTATTACTATATATAATGTGTTTGTGTGCTGCTTTTTGAATGTGTTAAATGTTCCTATATTATGATATAACAATCAAACATACCCCACCACCCCACCCCACAGTTTTTAGGTAGTGGTACTGTTCTCCGAACATGTCCGCGAACATTAAATAAGTTCGCGGACATCAAGTTCATAAGAAGAGATCTAGTCAGTTCCATATGACATGTATATAAAGTCAAAGTCATTATTGTTAAGTTGTGCTACTAAAAAACTATGAAATTCAGTGAAAAAACTTTGTTAAAGGGACATTATGGTTAAGTTGCGCTACTAAAAACCTATGAAATTCAGTGAAAAAACGTTGTTAAAGGGACGTTATGGTTCCACGTAAAACCGAAAAACCCTTGAAATTCGCCAGTTATGGTAAGCTAAGCAACCATAACTCGCGCCACCACCGTGCACTGCTAAGACTAACACCCAGGACATCAAAGATGACATCACAAATGTCATTGATGACATCACTGATGACATCACATGTCTGGCTCACTATTTTTTCTTTTGCTGACATATCTAGGCCACATGGTTTTCTTCAGTAACAGTCAGAAACTAAGAATTTTATTTTATTTGTAGACATATCCTTATAGTAGGTTCTTAAAGTAATTCCCTTAGAGTACAGTCACATCATATGAAACATATACATATGGGAAAACACAAGCATGAAAGACAGCAATCCTTTTTGTGCATAAAGATAATCACTAGACTTATGAGCACTTTCTGATAGTTCTGTTGTTTTTTTTTATGGCTGTACTTTCCCTGTATATGGTCATATTTGTATACATTGTACTCACACTACTTTCCTTAGGGTCCAATCACATCAAGTGATACATATACATAGGGTAAATAGCGGTTTTGAAACAGAGCAATCATTTATTTGCATGAAACTAATCAGTTAAGTTATGAATCGTTTCTGCTACTACTTGTGCTTTTTTGCTACCTTCACTTTCCCTGTATATACCCATATTGGTATGTGTTCTTGTGTCTTTGTGTTTTGTATATAGTAATGCAATTATGTAATACATGGGTTTTATTAGCTACTTATTACATATTTCACAGTACACAAAAATCTATTAAGAAAACAATTATCATTTCATTATTCAACATATTAACATTACAAATATCATACCTTCATCTTGTACGCTGCACACAATGTTATGTTTCTGTATGAGTAGCTTATTATACTAGATAGAACCGCATAATAGGATGCTATTTATATCAATGCATCCTTCAATGCACTTATTAGGGTATATTTCTTGCAATGATTCTTGACACTTTTTTCGCAACATAATAAGAATCCCTTCTACACATATTTCATGAGAAGTACATACACATGTGATGTCATCAGTGATGTCATCAATGACATTTGTGATGTCATCTTTGATGTCCTGGGTGTTAGTCTTAGCAGTGCACGGTGGTGGCGCGAGTTATGGTTGCTTAGCTTACCATAACTGGCGAATTTCAAGGGTTTTTCGGTTTTACGTGGAACCATAACGTCCCTTTAACAAAGTTTTTTCACTGAATTTCATAGGTTTTTAGTAGCGCAACTTAACCATAACGACCCTTTAACAAAGTTTTTTCACTGAATATATATATATATATATTACGCAGCCACGGTAGTGGCTGTGTAGGTATGGTTAAGTTGCTGTTTCCATAGGAAGAGCACTTTTTGGGCGGCTTATAACTCTGCTCTCCCTGCACGAATCCTCACCAAACTTTGCAAGAAAAGTATACGGGTCACTCTGAATTTTTCTGCAAAGTTTGGTGAGGTTTGGCCCAAGGGGGTCAAAGTTATAGGGGGGGTCCCAAAACTTCTTTTTTTCCCACAGACTGAATGGCGAAAAGCTTTGCTCATGCCTACAGCCCAAACCGCTGGACGGATTTTCACCAAATTTGGACCAGGAGCAGTGGCTTGGTCCTGAAAGCGTGCTTTTGCAAATTCGGTGAAAATCCATCCAGTACTTTTGAAAAAATGACCAAAAAGTAGGTCACAAAAAATTAGTGATATCTATGTTCGGTCCGCGGACACACTTCCCTGTTCGCTCCGCGGACAGTGTCCTGATTGGCCAATCGGCTTGCGTCATGTCTGCGGACATGCAACGTGTTCGCTGATTGGATGGTGAAGAGCGTGAAGTGCGTCAGATTTTTGGAAACGCCCACCATCTTGGATTCGCGGACAGCGCGGTGAACTTGGTGTTAAAATACTATTTAGTAAAGTGTTTTGGTGTGTAAGACTGTTTGGGGAGGGTGAGGGAGTAAGAGATGGGTTAAATGTTGTATTTATTTAGGTGGCAGGCACCCCTGTTGTGTTGGTTCTGACCGCAGACAATATGAGTGTCTGAAATGTTTGTAAATAAACAAAATGGGGTGTCCTGAGGACACTAAGCCTGTCCGTATGGTTTGTAGGCAAGTTGAAACTGTTCTAAGAACACATCAAGTGTCCTGGGATGTTCGTAAATAAACAAAATAGGGGTGTTCTGAGGATGCTAGAACTGTCTGAATTGTTCGCAAGCGAGCTGAAACTGTCCTAAGAACACACGCGGTGTCCTGAAATGTTCGTAAATAAACAAAATGGGTGTGTCCTGAGGATTCTATGACTTTCCGTATTGTTCGCAGGCAAGTGGAAACTGTTCTAAGAATACAGACGATGTCCTGAAATGTTCGTAAATAAACGAAATGGGGGTGTCCTGAGGACGCTGTCTGTATTGTCCGCAGGTAAGTTGAAATTGTTCTAAGAACATGTGTCCTGGGATGTTCGTAAATAAACAAAATCGGGGTGTCCTGAGGACGCTATACCTGTCCGTAATGTTCGTAGGCAAGTTGGAACTGTTCTAAGAACACATCAAGTGTCCTGGGATGTTCATAAATAAATGAAATAGGTGTGTCCTGAGGACACTATGCCTGTCCGTACTGTTCGCAGGCTAGTTGAAACTGTTCTAAGAACACTTGTCATGTTCGCGGACATTAAAAGTGCCCATATGGCATAGTTAAAATGTTTGACTCTATGGGTGTGATATGCTGCGGTGTTTGTGGCCAGGGCATAGAGTCTTGGGAGCATGGCCGTATGGCCATCCACCCAAGACTCTATGCCCTGGCCACAAACACAGCAGCATATCACACCCATAGTGGCTTATCCAGTCTTGGGAGCATGGACAAGACCAAATTTATAAGCACCGAAGATATAAGCTATTGGGTGTGGTATGCTGCAGTGGTTGTGGCCAGGGCCTAGAGTCTTGGGTGCATGGCCAAGACCAAATTTATAAACACTGAAGTTATAAGTCATTATGGGTGTGGTTTGCTGTGATGGTTATACTTATTATAATATACTTACTGTTTGGTTTAGTAACTGGAGTGCATGTATTCCTTGTTAATTTATGTGATAAAAGAAAAGATCATGTTAGTATTGGTATTTTGTAATGACTTATAACATGGAATAATCAACATTTTCTTTTTTCACCCTCATATTTATTAGATTGCAAACCAGTGTACTGTGCAATTTGCTCAGTTTCTGTGTTTGTTGCTAAAATCATTGGGTCTGTGGGGAAAAAAATCCATGTTGGATTTAAAAAAAAAAACTTTTTGTTATGCTAGAGTCTATTTGTTTGTTTGTTTTCAGTGTTCACTTGTTGTTTCTGGCTAATGTTCTATATGTTGGCTTGTTGCAGATTTTTGGAGCAGTTAGATATCTGTTGACATATTGTAACTGTCTATTTTTTTTATTATAATGTAGTGGCATTGTTTTATCTGTTTGGTTATGGAAAATCTTAGGGCAGTTAGATACCAGTTGGCACATCCTAACTGTTTATTATTTTATATAATTTAGTGGTATTCATTTATCTGTTTAGTTGTTGTAGAATCTTGGGTCAGTTAGATACCTGTTGGCATATTCTAACTGTCTTTTTTTTTTTTATATAATGAAGTGGTATTGATTTATCTGTTTGGTTATTTTAAACTCTTGGGGCAGTTAGATACCAGTTGGCGTATTCTAACTGCCTATTTTATGATATAATTTAGTGGTATTCCTTTATCTGTTTAGTTGTTGTAGAATCTTGGGGCAGTTAGATAGCTGTTGGCATATTTTACCAGTTTATAGTTTTTTAATAGAAGTTTTCTTAATGTTTAAGTACAGTTTAGTTAATACATTTTGGTTTTAAGAAGATTAAATAAGCGTTTGTAAGATTTGCAGGTAATCTCTGCTTTAGGGTAATGGTACTATCATTACATTTGAACCATCCATTTTTAAAAAAAATATATATGCAGTATAGTGACCTGCATTGGTTGTGGCTCCTGTGTGGTAGATTATACCTATTGTTGTGAAGGTTTTCTTACCAAGTGATACTTGACCATGTGTGAATCCAGTCAGCTTGCAGTTGTTTTTGGTACCATCTGCATTGTAACGTAGAAGCATTAGTATTACGTATTTACTATGTTTTTGTATATGTAAGGTGCAGCGATTATCCAAATTGTAGGTAGTACATAATCTAACATGGTTTGCATTTTGTACAAGTTGCTGAAATGGAACAGATTCACAATTAGGTATTGATACATACACGCAGCGCTCATTGGGGATTTGTTCTTGTGTCACATTGTTGCAGAGAGTGCATGTATGTTTCCACATGTATGAAATCTGGAAGATTTCATTTATAGGTATGTTTTTATTTTCCAGTACTTGTAGTAAGTACATTAGACATTCTTGTGGATCTTCCTGTGAGTTTATAGTGAATTTCACCATTCCAGCACAGTAGTCCAATTGTTGTCTTATTCGATAAACACTATACGTGTTGTCAGGATTGTTTGTTGCGTTTCTATGAAGTACTAACATTTGCAAACACAATTGGTCTGTACTGTGTAAGTAAATGTTGTAAACAATTGGTGGTAATTGAAATAGAATATTCATTGCTACATTGCGTAGCAAAAGACACCAATTACATTTGAAAGTTTAAATGGACCCGGTAGTTCTGTATCTGAGTGCTTTTTTTTTTAGTTTGTCTTCCTTTTTTGAAGAAGTACCTGGTTTACTTTCCCTAATAGTTTCTTTTTGTTTATGGTATTCGTTTTTTTTTACTCTCTTTGGAGGATTTGCAGTTACATCCTGTTGCATTTCGGTTTGATTAAGTTTTCTTTTACAACATTTTACTTTTTGTGGAACAGGATATGTTTTTAGATGGGGGTGTATAGTGAACAAAGTCTATTGTCTTCTAAAATGCAAGGAATATCAGCATTTACTTTACTTGCATCAAAGTTGATTAGAAATGGACCGTGAAGTGTACGTAAGCGTGATAGTGCTACGTAGCTCATGCCTTCTTTAAAGACTATGTTACCAATGCCTATCAATGCTTTTTCTAGGGTAAGACCTTGTGAATTATGAATGGTGACTGCGTATGCAAGATTTAGAGAAAATTGTTCTCTGCGTGCATGTATGTCTTTGAAGAGAAGGAATCGAGCTGTTGAGCGTCCTATCCTTTTCATTCTGGAAGTTTGTTCATTCTCTATATTGGAAATGTTGCCAAAGGTTGACATTTCCTATGCTGCCAACAGTTTTACGGCAGAGTTTGTGTCCTAAGGTTTTAAAAATAGGCTCACCTTTCACTGGTGTCAATTGAAGAAAATCTCCAAAAACAATAATGTGTTTTCCTCCAAAGTGCTCTTCATAGTTTGTTTTGAGTACTTCTTCTAATCTGAAGTGAATCAAAGCCAACATTAGGTTGGAGACCATGCTCACTTCATCTATTAGTAGCATTTTCATTTGTTTTAATACTCTGCATAGTTCCATTGCAGCTTCTGTAGAAAGTTTGTAATAGTCTAATTTGTTTTGGTTTTCTACTGGCAGGAGTAGTAATCGGTGTAAAGTGACACCTCTTATATTGTAGGGAGCTAAACCTGTGGGGGCAGTGACAACAGCTGACAGTTTATTGTTTGTCAATTGTTGAAGGAATTTACTGATGATTTTGATTAAGACTGTTCTACCAGAACCAGCTTCACCACTGACGTACAGTAGTATAGGTTTGTAATTTTGGCAGGTGCATTCTTTGTTTTCATGTTGTACACCATGTGCAATTTCTTTTGTTATGTTGCTCATTGTTTAGTTTTGATTGCCTTCTTTATCTTCATACTGACATGTTGGGCCTCATTACACGGTAGGCGGAAAGGGTTTACCGGTACCGGTATTTTACCAGTACCGGTAAATCCTTTCCGCCTTACTACGAGGTCCCTTTGCGGGTTGGGGAATTTAACGCCTGCTTTTTGCAGGCGTTAAAAACCAACCCCCAAAGGGACCCAGGGAGCTAGTTACGGTACCGCAATTTGCGGTGCTGTAATTGGCACCTTCCCCTTTCCCATTATGCCCTATGGGGCAAAAATGGGAATGGGGAAGGGCAATGGTAGAAGGGGGAATTACAGCCCCGCCAACCTTGGAATGGGGCGGTAATTCCCCTTTCCACCAAGGCGGTGCCGGTATTTTACCGGCATGAACCATGGCGCTAATTGCACCATGGTTCTCCGCCTACCGTGTAATGAGGCCTGTGGTGTTTTCTACCTCCGTCATAGCTAATTCTGCCTCATTTGTTATTAGTGGCTCTCCCAGTGGTTCTTGGCTTCCTGTTACAGAAGGTTGACTACTGTCAGGAGTGTCCTTTTCTAGTTGGGCCTGGAGTTCTTCTTCGTGTTGCTGTTCATTGTGCAACATTGTTTTGTACTATGTAAAGTTTACATCGGTTACAGTGCTTTCATTTGCTTTGAAAGTGTCTTCGTAGGAGTCATAGTTATCTAGTATTTCTTCTTCTTTTCTCCATGGTTTAAAGAGTTGTAGCAGGGGCATGTAATATAGTTCTTTATGTTGAGGAGTCTTTAATGACAATTTGATATGATTAATTAAATTTGGTTTGGTGAGTTTTACTAAGCTGCCTTCACAATTTGATACTCTGTATCTACCTTTTTTTTCATCAGGTTTTATATTATTTTTGTATGTTAAGTTTTGTGCTATGTGGTATAGACTGTTTGGGTAGTATGTGTCCAGCAAATTGTTTTTTAAAATGTCTTGGCTGTTGGGATCATGTTTGGCTATTGTTTCTATATCGTCGTATGATTTCAGAATTCTTTTTCTTAGCCATACTATATTTTCAGATTTTCCGTACAAAGCAGTACCGGTTAAACTATCTGCTGCTTCATGGGAGCCACATTCTCTATGGGAGACCGTTTTTATGCCCAAGCTGTATAATTTCTGAGACAGTGGGCCTCATTACGAGTCCGGCGGTAACCGTGGCGGTAAAACCGCATGGTTACCGCAGGACTCATATTACCATTCCGCCTCTGTGACTCCCGGAATTACCAGGGCATTACAGCCCCGGTGTCCCAGGAGTCACAGAGGCGGAATGGTGTTAATCCCCATTCCCATTGAGTCCCAGGGGACTCAATGGGAATGGGGAAGTGGAAACACTGGCACCATCTCGTGATGGTGCTGGTGTTTCCACGTCCACCTGCAGGCGGGAGGTGTTCAACCCGCCAGGTCAGACCTGGCGGGAAGATCACCTCCTGCCTGCAGGACTTGGGATTGGGCGGTCCGGAATTAACAGTGCCGGTGGGTTTACCGCAACTGTTAATTCCGGACTGCCCGACCCGTAATGAGGCCCAGTGTTTTGTCTGATGACAAGGTCTTGGAGCTCTGTTTTTTCTGCTTTGGTTAAGTATGCTGTAACATATTATGCAACTGCAGTGGAATTGTCTGCAATGTACTGCACATCTATGTTTGCATTCCATAAGTGGGCAATGATTGCATTGTAATCATTGATATATTTTTCTTCTTCTGTTCTTTTTATGTAATTTGTATTTTTAGGTGATTTACCTTTAACACTGTGTCTAACTGAAGACATGAAGTTGTTTACTTGACCTGTTTTTGTAACTGGTCTAGGGAAACCAAAACGGCATTTGTTGTAGTATTTCCCTTTGTTTTTGTATTTGGGATGACAATATTTTTCGATAAACTGTAACACAGTGGCATCATTGTCTTGACCAAATTTAGGAGCATCTTCAATCCATAAAAGCATGTGGATATGTGGTGCTCCTCTGGCTTGTTGTTATTTTTTCCAAAAGAAGTGTTGCACTTCTCCGAGGGGAGGAACAGTTTTATTACAAATAAAGTGTAGCATAGCAATGAAGCGATGGTGAAAATATCTAGAAACATTAACAGGATCTAGAGAACAAAGTTCTCCAGGTGTAAATATATATATGTTTGTTTTGTTTTTGTTTGATATGCGTAGGAAATCATGTAAATCTTCCCATGCATATTCTGCACAACTTAATGTAACAAACCAAGTGGGTGGGCAAGGTTTCTTATCATACAACGTACATCTCCATGACGTCGGAAACCAGTACCTTTTAGTACCACGCATGTTTGCTAATAGATTTGTAATACTTGATTGTAAAACCTCATCTTTTTGTTGCACTTTTTGTAATAATTGTGTAGCTGACATATTTTGAAAGTGGGTTCCTGATTTTAATGTGTGTGCAACTCCATAACATAGAGTTGCTAGTTCACTTTCAAAGAGCAGGTGGAATATGTATTCCACATTTTGTCTAAATCTGGGATCTTCAGAACACCTCCGTAATGAGCGGTATTCTGATGCTGTTTGAATTGGTCTATCATCGTACCTTTCTCCTTTGCCAGTAGGAAAGAGTAGAGGAAAAGCATGTGCTTCTGTACTTTTTTCCAATATTCTGATTGGTGATCCTTTTGTTTGTCACATTTGGTACATTTCTAGTGCATCTTCTACGGTGTCATTAGAGTGCAATGGATGAATTGGATAATGGTCTAAAGTATTGGATACTGTAGCAGGATCTAGAAGCTCAGATTGACCAGCTTCTGGTGACTCTTGAATTATTTCAGTGGTTGCCTTCAAGTTTTCTTCAATATTAATTTCTTTGTAGTATTCATTATTGTCTTTTAGATATTGCAAGGCTTGTCTAACTTTATGTAAATCTACCAGTTGTTGCCATTTTATTTTGTCTTTTGTAGGTACACCATTTACTAAGATAATTAAAGATTGCTCCATTGGACGTTGCACTCACAGAGTGTGCACATTTTGTTTTAGATTTAATGGTAAATACACTACTTTTCCACGAATGCCTTTCACCAATCCAGAGGCAGGTCATTTTGCTGTTTTTGGTTGGAGGTGTATTATTGCTTGAAAGGGGTGCACTGTTTTAATTATGATGCTCTCATATAAATTGAGTTGTTGTAGGAATTTTGTTAGTGGAAATAATTCCAAATTATTTGTGATAGCACGTGAAGGAGTTTGATTGTTGTCAAGTTTTGTAGTGCAGTAACTGCAAAGTATTAAGGGGGTCAATTATTTCATATTTGTTTTCTGCTATAAGGTAGAAAGCTAATTCAAACCATTTAGAATCTTCATTGTCTTCTATTTTGTATGATAGGTCTACAGTTTTTGTGTTACTTTTATAAAAAGTTCTGCGGCAACATACACACACATGGTTTGGTACTTCAGCTTTTCTTTTTTGTATGTGTGTAGGAGAAGGTTGCCATGCATAGAATTGTTACTAATTTGTTTTAAAGCTATTTCATTCTGTAAGTGGCTTTCGCTTCCAAAATATTTTTTCTGGATATAGTCGATTTCTTCAAGTAGGTCTTTTGCTGTACCATGTAGAAGAATGTTATTTAAATTGGCTAGTGCTAAAGCAGGACTTTTAGCATAGTGCAGTTTATAGACTAGATTTCTTATAGTTGAATAATGTGTTGATATCATTTTGATATGATGGAATGTGGTTTTGCAATTAGGTCCTGAAATGCAGGTCGATGAATGTCCTTGTAGTCCTGTGTACTTGCGCACTGGACAGGTATCCATATTTCGCAGTAGTTTAATTTTGATTTTGTCTTTGCCTTTCACATACTGATTGAGGAATTGGCATAAAGACTTGAAAGATTTTTTGGGAATGTTACACATTGATGTGCATGGCCATTTGTATACTAGACGTTCTGGGGGTAATTCATAGAATTCAGCGCACAAGTGGCGCACGCGCCTGGCGCACAGTGTGCGCGTGCGAATCCCTGCGCCAGCCGCGTGCGCTAAAATACATTTCAGCGCACAGCGTAGTCATGGATTCCAGCCACCAAAACCAGCCGTGGCGCACAGTGGCGCAGCGACCCTGCAGCAGCGCCAGTTACGCCCCCAAGAAGGCCCCTTGCGCAGGGAAAAGCCATCAAAATCCCCAATCCAGCGCAAAGGGCTGCGCTAACCCTGTACCAGCACGGCAAGCGGGGTACGTGTATCACTGGGGTGCGCGGGAAGTTTCTCACCTGATTTCAGCTGGGTACGTGTATTACTGGGGTGTGCGGGAAGTTTCACACGCGATTGGCCCTGTGCGAGCGGGGTACGTGTATTATTGGGGTGCGTGGGAAGTTTCACACGAGAATTCAGCAGGGTACGAGTATTTCAGGGGTGCGCTGGAAGTTTATCACGCGATTCCATCAGGGTACGTGTATATCAGGGGTGCGCGGGAAGTTTCACATGTGATTTCAGCTGGGTACATGTATTCCAGGGGTGCGCGGGAAGTTCCACACGCGAATGTCCTGGGTACGTGTATTTCGATCTGCGCGGGAAGTTACACACACAAATTCAGCAGGGTACGTGTATTTCAAGGGTGCGCAGGAAGTTCCACACGCGATTGGCCCCGTGCGAGCGGGGTACGTGTATTACTGGGGTGCGCAGGAAGTTTCACATGCGATTTCAGCATAGTACGTGTATTTCAGGGGTGCGCAGAAAGTTCCACACGCGATTCCATCAGGGTACATGTATATCAGGGGTGCGCGGGAAGTTCCACACGCGAATGTCCTGTGTACGTGTATTTCGGGGTGTGCGGGAAGTTTCACACGCGATTTCAGCAGGGTACGTGTATATCAGGGGTGCGTGGGAAGTTTCACACGCAATTTCAGCTGGGTACGTGTATTCCAGGGGTGCACGGGAAGTTCCACACGCGAATGTCCTGGGTATGTGTATTTCGGGGTGCGCGGGAAGTTACACACGCAAATTCAGCAGGGTACGTGTATTTCAGGAGTGTCAGGGAAGTTCCACACGCGATTCCATCAGGGTACGTGTATATCAGGGGTGCGCGGGAAGTTCCACACGCGATTCCATCAGGGGACGTGTATTTCAGGGGTGCGCGGGAAGTTCCACACGCGATTGGCCCTGTGCGAGCGGGTTACGTGTATTTCGGGGTGCGCGGGAAGTTCCACACGCGAATGTCCTGTGTACGTGTATTTCGGGGTGCACAGGAAGTTTCACACGCAATTTCAGCAGGGTACGTGTATTTCAGGGGTTCCGTGGAGTACTACACGTGAATTGGCCGTGTAGGTCCTCCCAGGTGTTCGCTCTACAACCTCCACGGACCCTGCAGGCAGCCCACACCACGGGGGACTACCCTGCACCCCTGCTCATGTCCCGCAGGCAGCCAATCCACCATGGGCATGCCCCCCAGCCAAGCCACATGTCACCTTGCACTGCTGATCAACAATGCATGTCTCCCAGCACCCCCACCCCCCAGCATTGCGAGGCACCTGGCAGCAAGCCCCCACTCCTGTCTCCCAGCACCCCCATCCCCCAGCATTGCGAGGCACCTGCCAGCAGGCCCCCACTCATGTCCCACTCATGTCCCCCTGCACCCCCACCCCCCAGCATTGCGAGGCACCTGCCAGCAGGCCCCCACACATGTCTCCCAGCACCCCCACCCCCCAGCATTGTGAGACACCTGCCAGCAGGCCCCCACACATGTCTCTCAGCAACCCCACCCCCCAGCATTGTGAGGCACCTGCCAGCAGGCCCCCACTCCTGTCTCCCAGCACCCCCACCCCCCAGCATTGCGAGGCACCTGCCAGCAGGCCCCCACTCATGTCCCACTCATGTCCCCCTGCACCCCCACCCTCAGCATTGTGAGGCACCTGCCAGCAGGCCCCCACTCATGTCCCACTAATGTCCCCCTGCACCCCCACCCCCCAGCATTGTGAGGTACCTGCCAGCAGGCCCCCACTCATGTCCCCTGCACCCCCACCCCCCAGCATTGCGAGGCACCTGCCAGCAGGCCCCCACTCCTGTCTCCCAGCACCCCCACCCCCCAGCAGTGCAGGGCACCCTCCACCAGGCCCCCACTCCTGTCTCCCAGCACCCCCACCAGTCAGGGGCACCCTCCACCAGGCCCCCACTCCTGTCTTCCTGCACCCCCACCCCCCACCAGTCAGGGGCACCCTCCACCAGGCCCCCACTCCTGTCTCCCTGCACCCCCACCCCTCACCAGTCAGGGGCACCCTCCACCAGGCCCCCACACATGTCTCCCAGCACCCCCACCCCCCAGCATTGCGAGGCACCTGCCAGCAGGCCCTGACACATGTCCCCCAGCCAACACGTCATCACAATCTAGATCCCTGTCCCTTATGGGCAGCCTCCACATGCCAAACACCCACCCAAGTATTGCATCCACCCACTCAGAATTGCCAATTACATGATACAACCTCAATGGCAAGTATGTAAATGAACACATGTCCCTCACATACACACAATGGGTGTAAGTGAATGTCAAAACCCATATCATGACATGCATGAAACCAATGATATGATACTACACATTGAAGTTTGATGGAAAAAATGTATTAAAAGCAACATAAATGGGATTAAAAATAAACAAACGACAATGGGAATTAAAATCAAAAAAGCTGCATGTCCGTAAAATAATGAAAAACCACAAATCATAATCCAAAGGAAAGGTGTCCAAAGTCACAGTTCAAAAAAGTACATCCAAGGGAAAAACAAAACCAAAAACCATTGCTCCATGGGTAAATCAAAAAATGAAATCCATAATCCAACAGTCAACTATATACAGATAAACAATCCAGGGTCCATGATCCTAACTGAAGAAATGAAACCTATCTAAAAATACTACGTAATAAAAAAACTATATACAAAAATGTTGGCCATTGTCCAAAAGGTCCAAAATCAAGAAAAAAGCAAAGGAAACCTAACACTAACTACATAACTATTTACAAGGGCAGCGGGCTAGTCCAACGGCTCACTGGATGTTGTCATGGGCCACGGCATCATCAAACTCCTGTTCAATGGCTTGGAGGCGGGCATGTTCCCTGGCCCCAAGGTCTCGCAGGGATAAAGCAGTGTCCAACTCCAACTCCCTGCGAAGACCCTCGAGGCACTCAGCCCGCCTCAGCGCCCTCCGCATGGAGTTCTCCGCCCTGACCATTGTGAGCCGTTCCTCCTCTGCCCGCTGCCGCTATGCACCTATCTGCTGGCCCAACCGCTCCCACACGGAAGCCACTCCCATTCCAGGGTTCTCCTGCCCTCCGGCCAATGCCTGCACCCCTGATGTTGATGGCCTCGAGCCATGATGCCTCCCAGGTCGAGCCTGCCGCTGCCTCTGACGCAACTGCCTGTGCCAGCACGACGGCATCCAGGCTGATGGAATCCACCGACGCCGTCGTGCACGTGCCCTGCCCGATGATGCCGTCACATCCTCCATCTGCTGGGGTCCAGTTGCTGGTGTGTCCACCCCTGCTGGACCTCCGACACCCGACTGTGGCAGGGATGGGATCCACCGAGTTGGCTGCATTGGTCGCGGCAGGTCCACAGGGGGCCCTGGCGGCATCTAGGCCGGAAGACGGCATGGAGAACGACTGGCGCATAGCCTCCACAGAGGAGGAGAGGGTCGCCAAAGTGCCTGACACATGTATGAGACCCCCGACCACGACTGCTCCCAACTGGGCCACGTTGGCACGGTGCTCTTCGTGATGACGTGTATGCTGCCCCCGGGAAGCAGGCACCTCATCACAAATGACACCCGTGCGCAATGCAACACCAATCAGGACCTTCTCCATACGGCCAGGGGTCCCCTCGTCCGCAGGTGGAGTGGAGTCAGATGACATGGACATCCCCCCTACCTGCGGATGGGCCTGGGATGGGGCATCCCTGCTTGTGCATGGTGGTGCAGTCACAGTGTCAGGGACAGTGACATGCACAGGCAACTCCACGGCGACCTGTGCTGCCTCCTGCCCCTGCCCCTGGACTGCACCACTTGCACCAGCAGGGATGCCTCCACCAGGCCCCACGTGCGGCTCAGTAGCGGCCTCCTCATCCTCTGTGGAAACCACCAACCTGGATGGCTCCACACTGTCTTCCACCGTTGCAAGCCCCTGTGGGGGCTCACCCACCCCTTCCGCTGCAGCCGTGGGGGCATCCCCGCCGCTTGGCTCAACAGCACCGTCTCCGCCCTCTTCTTCACTTTGCGCTGCATAGAGGGAGACATAGAACAAAAGCATCAGGGTATTGTACAAAGGTCGCAAACAAAGGGGGGTCTGGGAATCTCTCTACCAGCACGAACACAGCCCAATGACCTGTTCTTGGGTGAATAACCCCTGGGAGAGACTATACCAAGTCTTTAGCTCACTGTCCTTTTCACAGAGAAGAAATTTCCCCGCATATCAGCCTTTGTCCTGCCCAGGGGCAGTCCAGCGCCGAAATGCTAGGCAATTCTCCTCTGAACAAGAGTACCATCAGTAACCCCATACACATGTTTCAGCCTTGTTGGGCATCATCAGTGAGGTGAAACTGTTGCCTCTCTAGGAACAGTGAGCAAGGAGTCCACGTCTGGATTGCCCTGTTAACTTAGGGTGAAACCCAAAGTTAATGTATGCAAACAAAGGGGGCTCTGGGAATCTCTCTAACAGCACGAACACAGCCCAATGACCTGTTCTTGGGTGAATAACCCCTGGGAGAGACTCTACCAAGTCTTTAGCTCACTGTCCTTTTCACAGAGAAGAAATTTCCCCGCATATCAGCCTTTGTCCTGCCCAGGGGCAGTCCAGCGCCGAAATGCTAGGCAATTCTCCTCTGAACAAGAGTACCATCAGTAACCCCATACACGTGTTTCAGCCTTGTTGGGCATCATCAGTGAGGTGAAACTGTTGCCTCTCTATGAACAGTGAGCAAGGGGTCCACGTCTGGATGGCAGTCGGGAGTCTTCTGTTCCAGCAGGGGTGGACACAGCAACTGGACCCCTGCAGATGGCTGATGTGCAGGCACCAAATGGCAGGGCACGGTAGCAGCAGGCAGGCAGGCAGGCAGCAGCAGATGGCTCGTGGGAGGCTGCTCGGGGATCTGGGGGGCAGTAATTCAGCCTTTTGGGCAGGAGCGTGGTCTTCCGTGTGCTTACGCGTGGCCAGCTTGATACGGAGTGATTTGGCACGTGAAAATTCTGCACGTCAGCGTGTAATTCGAGGAAAGGCCCTTAGCGGGTAAGCGCGTCTGCACGCATACGCAATTTCATTGGACAGAAGGCCCTTCAAGCGCAAGCGCCTCTGTGACGTGATGCTCGCAGGCGTGCATGGGCGTTTCAGCGCGCGTGAAAAACTGCACATCCGCGTGTAATCCGAGGAAAGGTCCCATGCGTGTAAGTGACATGACGCGCGCGGGCGTTTCCCTCAGCACGGGTTAAAGGTGAGAGGGGCCAGCAGTTCGCTGTACGTGCCTTTAGTGGAGACCGACGTGTGTTGCTGCTTCCTGTTGTTTCGCGGGCCATCACAACTTCACAGCTATCAAGGACGTATCTCTTCTTTTGGCGGGGGTATTGGCTACGCATGTTTTTCTGCATCGCGCTAGTCAGACGGTGAGTCGCACACGATATTTTACCCACTGCGGGTGCCCCTGTGTATCGCACCCATTTTCGATGTCATAGTACCCTGCGTGTCCCACGCGTACGCGTTATTCGTGTTACTGGGTGCCACCGCGTACTGCGGGAGGTTGATTCCACGCACGTAGGCTGCAGGGTTGGGTGCACGGTTTTACTGCAGTTTTGGGGTACCTGAGCGTTGCGTGACCCGTCACTACATCACCGGGGTCACATACAGCCTTGCAGGTGCAGGGGGGCTGTTAACATCTTGCTTCCCACCCCCTTCACCCCAATTGCCCAGGTCAATTGTGGTGTACACCTCCCATTGGCACTACTCCATCTGTGCCGGCACTACATCTATGCGATGGTTGCGAGGACACCAAAGGTGAGGACGCCTCAGCTGGGCGTACTCCTCGTGGCGGGCATGGTCGGGGACGTGGCCGTGGTGACCAGGGAGTAGGGGGACTTCAGGGTGTCCAGGGCAGCCACAGAGGGGGAAGAGGCAGGGGTGCGCCACTTGAGCACAATGTTGTGCCATGTGTCAGCCTCTGCATCTGGCACTGGCGCCCGTGTGACCCGGCAGTCCGTTCCATCGACTGCCACGGGCCCAAGGGTAGTGGTAGCTGCAGGTGCAGCTGTGGACACCGCCACCCAGGCTAAGGGTCTGCCAGCACAGACTGCGTTGGCACTTGAGAAGCCCTTGGTAGATTTCCAACAGGCCAGGAGGGAAACCATAGGGGCAGGCTAGGCTGCTCAGACCAAGACACGTGTCCCTGGGGCAGTTATGTCATCTGCTGCCCCGAACAGCCGGGTGTTGGCAAGTGCAGGGGCAGATGCACCCAACAACATCCCGGTTGTGAGTCTGCCAACCAGGACCGTTGTGGTCAATGACCCTGCCACAGCTGATGTTGCTGCGCAGGGTCCATTAGAGGGCACCCAGATGCCACTGACACAAGTCAGGCCTTTGGTCGTCCCTCCACCTGCCACTCCCTTGTCTCAATCCACCGAACCCACTGGCCATACCGGTCAGGGCTGCATTAGCCAGCCAGGGTCTGCGCCACAGTCCAAGAGGAGGACGGTTGCACCTGCAGCACAGGCTGGGACCCCACACACAGCCATGATCTCCTGCATGTTGAGGAAGAAGCCTTTCTGCAAGCAGGAACTGGACTTCCTCGTGGGCTACGTGCGGGGTAACAGCCGTGACATGCTAGTGGGTGCCAATAGCCAGACTACGGCTGCCTAACGTGACACCCACTGGAAGCATGTTGCGGAACATGTCAGTTCATTCGGCCATGAGGTGCACACAGCGCAAGAGTGCAAAAAGCATTGGAATGACATCAAACGCAGCACTAAGGCTAAGCATGCTTCTAATTACAACTTGACTCTGGGGACTGGCGGTGGGCCTGCACCAGAGGAGGAAGAGCTCAATCCGCATGAGGCACTCGTTGCGGAGTTCATACCACCTGAATTGGTCAAAAGAGTGGGAGAGATGCTGGACTTTGATGCCCAGTCCAGTGAGTGTTGATGTGTGTTTGTTGAGGACGTGTGTGTTTCACTTGTGGGATGTGTTGTGCATGATTGCCACTACGTGTGACGTGTACATGGTTCTGATGTGTAAGTAATGCAATGCTTCCGTGATGCATGTCTGCTCTGCTGGATGGTGGACATGTGGAGCAGACGGGGACTGTCCACATCACCACTATTGCACCCTACTGACATGCTGGTTGCAAGTATGCCCCTCCGGTCCATGTTCCAGCTCACTGGCCCTTCTGCATGTGGTGTGGGGTGACCTTCCTCTCAGCCCAGGCACAATGTCATTGCATGACTGACGTGCATGTCTCCTCTGCCTGAATGCAGGGACTCCATGTAGGCATGCTCCCTTGCCCCTCCTCCGCCACTCTGCACCCCAGTTCCATCTTTGCACTGGTCTGCTTCAATCTTGCCAATGTGTACTTTCCTGTTCATTCGTTCTGTGTAGATGCTAACTTCCAGCGTACAATCTGCCAGACATATGTCATGTGGTACAGCCTTAGTACTTGATGCAGGGTATCTCACTTGTACTGTGCATAGGTCAGATGTCCCGCAGGGACATGAGTGCCCATTCATGCTCCATGTGCATTGCACGCATGCCCCTATGTGTCCTTGACTGGATGATCACTGTAATACAAGTCCTGGGTGACATACATTGCATGGCATCTCATCAACCTTCCCATGTCAACTGTGGGTCAGTAATGCGTTGCACACATGTTTAGGGTCTGACAATCTGTGTGGCTCACAGGCTTCAGCCTGTTCAATGGCCAATGACTCTGTCCAACTGTTGTTGTGTCTTCTTCACACGTGGGCGGCCTTTCATCATGTGTCCTGCTTACTGTCCCATCATCATTTGCAGTGTTGTCACTTGAATCACATTAAACTGTTGATGCCAATCAACACTGCCTGTCAATACACAGGTGTATGGTCAGCCTTTTGATACCATGCTAGGCATCCCTGCTTTTGTACTTGGGTGGACATTTTCTGCACTGCATAGACCCACTTCCATGGAAACTGCCACCTTTCAACAGGTCTGATCACAGAAGCAATTCAAAGTTGACCCAGCATGCATGCCAGGTTATATGTTGTGTGTCACATGTCTGCCTGATGCGTTTGTTGTCGGTGTGTTTGTGTGTTGTGTGCTTCTGACACGTATAGTGACCTTTTTTCTCTCTATTTTTCAGGTGATGACGCAATGGAGATGGAGGATGGTGTTGTCATGCCAGACACAGGGTTGTTACCACTACATCAACCCGGCACAAGTGGGGGTCATGGGGTGGTAGGCCACGAAAACCCCCAAGTGCTACAGTCCATCTTGTCTCTGGCTGCCTTTGAGTCCAGCCTTGATGACGACTCTGACGTCCATGTTGAGTTGGATGAGCATCAAGTCCATTTGTCAGGGGTGAGTGATTCTGATGTGGACACTCCTCTGTCCGCGACACCTGCACTGAGGGATCAGACAGTCTTGGTTCCTCCACCCGTGGTGGATCGGGACGCAGGGTCACCCTCCACACCAGTCACTGATGTGCCTGGGACATCACGTCAACGGGGGCATGTAGTCGTGCAGCTGCGGGCGGTGCCAACACAGCGAGGACCCCCGGTCCTTGGGTCCCGCAGGTGTCAAGCCCGGCAACACGGTCTCCGCGCGCAACCGCAGTATACTGAGTGGGAGCAAGACATGACTGCCAATTCAGAACGGCAGGGGGCAGCAATGGAGAACATCGCTGAGAGCATGGAGCGTGTGGCCCGATCTGTGCTCCCCCCTGCTAGGCAGGTGCTTCTCCAGCAGCAGGCGGCACGGTCCACGGCCCACTCGCTCAGGCTGGGCATGGCGGCCTCAGACAGGGCACGCCCGGCTGAAATGTCGTCTCTGCGTCAAGAAATTGCTGCTCACGCAGAGGCGCACATAGATGCCCTGAGGGAGGAGTATGCTTCCCTCAAATCCACTCTGGGTGTCCTTATGATGTCCCAGAGGCAGCGGGCAGAGGAGAGGTTTGCACAGCTTGCGCGTACCATCTTGGCTGAGCTACAGGCTTGCCGGGAGGTGCAGCGGTTGTCCAGCCAGGCTCATAGTTAGTGTAATTAGTTAATATAGTTTAAAATTGCTTGTCTATTGTGCTTTCATGTGACGGTGCGGTGCTTTGTGGCTTTTGAAGGCATCCACTGTCTGTTCCAGCTGGGCCCTTCAGGCTTGTCTTGTGTATGTGTTTGCTGCTTTGGGTCCTTGACTCACATATGCCACTCCTGCCCCCCTTATCCATGGGCTCACAAGGATGGTTCGGTGTGACAGCCTATTACACAAGGGCTTTGGACTGTCATATCTGTGGCATGTCTGGTGCTGTGTGACTTGTGTTGACACCCCTAGTGAGGATGATTGTGGTGTTATTGTCCACTTTTCAGCTTTTGCTAGATGGGGTGTTTCATTGTGTAGTATGTTTCTTATCTTTACTGTACACGTGCTTGTTGCAATTCATGCCGTAGATAGTGTGTTCCACACGGATGTGAAAGAAGGACTGATGGTGTGATTTCTGATGTAAGTCTCTGACATGGTCCAGTAATGAGATGCCTGAAGAGACACACAGAGAAGACTTTAAAGCATTAATCATGTGTTTCATGCCCTTTCTGCAGGGGGATGAGCCTCCAGACCACCTTTGCCAGCAGACATGGCCCATTGGACATCTGAATTCTGGACACGTTTGTTGGTGTCCACATGCACATGTGTACACAAGCAGAGGCACAGGGATTGCAGACCTACATCCTAGAACTGCTGACGTGTTCCAAGGAACTCCAGGCAAGGTGAGCAGCACAGGGGGGCCATAACACAGCAAAGCTTGCACCAGGCGAGTTGCACATGCAGGCTTAGTTACAGCACTGAGGGTGAGCTTGGACGAATATTGGTGTTGAAGCACACAATGCAGCTCAGATGTGTTGGTGGACTGATGGCTGTTGATTGTAAGGTTGTCTGGGACACCTGCAGGGGCAGTGGCAAATACCCTCCGGTACACCAAGGTCCATTGAGGCACTTGCATCAACCATGTAGCCTTCCGAGACATGGAAAGGGGCAGCTCACAGGGACATACAGCAAGGGACATACTCGGGTGCAGTGCATTTCATTTCCATGTACATTTTGATACATGCACTGCCTACTTTGTTTCGGTCATGGTGGAACACGACTTGTTCTGAAGTCATGCCTTGCTATATGGGTCTGTCTGCTTACCCAGGGAACATTGCATGTTGTGTGAATTGTGACACATTGGTGTTCCATTTGCCACACACCCACCGGCGGCTGACTTACTGCATTGACTGTGTATGACCCATCACAGGGGTAATGTTACATATGGGTACGCAGCATCTACACCAGATTGTCTGTTTGTAGAGTATTTTTTTGCATGTTTGGTGGTGTGCTTTTGTTTTATGGGCACGGACAGATTATTAACTGTGGCTCTCTTTGCAGCATTGCAGTGCTCCTGTAACCGGACCTGAGAGTGCACAGGCAGGAGGCCAGCACTCAAAACCAGAGATAAGTGTCTTGTTGTTTTTCTTTCAAACTGCTCAGCATAGGCTTGCTGGGGGGTGCACTAATGCATGGATGAATGTGTAATTCAATTTGGTATGTTTGTTTTCCCCTAATCACCCAGAGTCCTATCCAATTTTAAAACCTGTACCCTCTACCCGGTGTTCCTGCTTCCCGTACCTATCCAAGCAACGTTCCCTAACCCTCTTTCCCCGCTGGGGTTTCGATGCCTGTGTAAGCCCCAAACATGCAGGCACCAAAACCCTAGAGGGGGTGGTTGGTTCGTGCCACTCCTAAGCCTGGACTACAGAAGGCCATGACAATGATGTCCAAGTTTGTTCGGATTGTGTATGTGTTCATGCAGGTAGTACATTTTTGTGCATTCCCTACTTTCATGTGTCATTCCTCCTCCCCTCTCCTGCCACTCATTCCAGTTATCCAGTGTGCCAACACCTGTCCCGACTGCATTTCCCTGACCCTCCTTCCCCACAAGGGTCTCAGAGGCCTGTGTGAGTTTGACCTTGCAGGCACCCGGGACACGGTGGTGGTGGTTGTTTCGTGCCACTCATGTGCCTGTACACGGGACCTGTGACAGTACACATCCGTTCATGGTGCATCATTCTATGTTATGTACCACACATGGTTCACATCCTGTTGTGACATTGTTTTACTGTGCTACCTTGGTTGTTACATCATTGTGGTAGTACTTGGCCTTTGTGAGGTACTGCTACGTCAAGTCATCTACTGGAGGGTGTTCTGGTTCATTTTTCTGGTTTGGATTTTGTGATTTTGCAAATGAGGGTGGACTCTGAGGGTGCAGGCACCTTTTTACACACAAGGTGGGAGATGGTGACGAAGGGGAAGGGTGATCCTGTGGCCAGGTGAAATTGAGGGTTGAAGTCTCCATGACCCAGGTGCAGTTGTTCAGTGGGTCATGGTCATTTGTGAGGGAGGGGGGGGGGGTTTGTTGTTGATAGTTGCCTTGCCCTGCAGTGTGATGGGAACCCTCGCATTGTAATTGTGGTATCCTATGTACATGTTGTGTTCTGCTGATCAATGCCTGTTCATGTGTTGTGTTTACCTTTCAGGTGTGAGGGGATAGTTGTGGTTTGACATGCTGGGGTGTACACATGGTGAATGTTCACATGTGATGTGTAGAGGACACTGATGGTCACTTGATTGCACATGCATATGTTGAGTGCATGTCCTTACTGACCCACACACTTGCACTATGATGCACTACATGTACACCCACCCTTGGATATCCACGTGTACACTCTGTTTGCCTTCTGGTGCCCACTGTGTCCCTGCAGCACATGTTCTGTGACCAATTATGTATCCTGTACATGCCTAATTTGCTTTTTGATGTGGTTTGTCGCTTAGATGTGATGCTCAGGGTGTGCATCACACACAATGGCTGTTCACTGTGCTGTGCGCTGAGCAGTGTGTTGCAGGAGTTGGACACAGCACACAGAAGCTGCAGTGTTGATTTTGCAATGCACAATGTGCGTGTAGACAGGCATTCATTGTTATGTTACGTCTACAACTTTTGTAATGCATTTGGGAATGACTTATTTTGGGTGGGAGGTTGTTGGTCAGTCATTTCATCTGATTCCATGTCAGGCATCATTGTCTGATGCCACTGTACATTTTTGACATGGCAATGTGTACCTTATTGGTACTGTGCTGGTGTACGGGTATTGGTGTTGTGGTTTGGGAGGGTTTGAGTGACATAACAGTGATGGTCATGGCCTGTTTTGCAGGTGTGTGTGATTCACACCTTGCATGTCAGGGTCATCCGCTTCTCAAAGCAACTAGCTGGGGGTAGATCTCGCTCCGCGGCAGGGGCCTCCCACTGGAACAGCCTTCCTGCCTCACTGGAACTTGAGGAGAACCATCTCCGGTTCCGGAAGCACCTCAAGACCTTCCTCTTTGCTTCTGCTTTCTCTCTCCCTCTCCCTTGCAAAATTCTTCACTGGAACTGCACTGGATCTGCAACTGGGCCACTCTCACCAACCTCGGTCCCTGGCCCAGCCACTCTCCACTTGCACTGCCTCCCTGGCAACCCCAGCACTGCGGGACTGTCTCTCTATCCCTACAGCCCCCCCCCTTCCCAGCACTTGTCTGCACTTACCTTTGCAGTTGCCACCACCTGGCCTATTTATTTGTTTTTTAGTCTACTTACCCTGTACTGCACTCCCCCCTCCCCTTCCCCTTGCACTTTTCCCTTCCCCCTACCCCTGCACTTGCGCAATCTAAATGACACCTGGCCTAGTAGTATCGTTGTCTGTCTTCCCTTGTTCCCCCTCCCTGCCTCGTCGCACCTTGAAATACTTGTGTATAGGCACGTTACAAATGCCATATCATGTCATGTCATATGTGTGCCTTTTGGTCACACAGGATAGCTTGTGTTTAAGTAGCTAGGGATGCAGACAATGTGGCACTTCCATGGCAACTATCTCAGGGTGGTAGGGTTGTGACAGTTGACTGTCTCTTTGTCATCATCGATTGTCACCTGGTATGTGCCAGGCCTGTGTGCACTCCGCAGGGGTGGGAGTTTAGATGAAAAATGTGGCCACAAGCTGGGTCCGGGCTTCCTCGCCACGTGCCCTGTCCCCTCCCATGGGTAGCGCCTGTGCCTGTGGTTGGGGATGTGGGGGCACCACCATGTCCACCGGTACGCCCTGCCGTGTTGCAACATTGTGCAGGACACATGCTGCCACAATGATCCTGCACACTACTGGGGTTGCATAGAGTAGCTGCCCGCCAGAGCGGTCAAGGGAGCGGAAACGTGACTTGAGCACTCCGAATGTGTGCTCCACTATGGCCCTGGTTGCAACATGGGCGGCGTTGTATCTTAACAGCGGTGGTGTGGTGGGGTTCCGGATTGGCGTCATCATGTGGTTGCTCAGAGGGTAGGCACTGTCCCCTGGGGAGGTGTAAATGGTTGTGATTATTGGGGTTTGTGTATTTGTGTGTGTGTGACATGCATGCATGTGCAAGGGCATTTGTACTCACCTAGGAGCCAGGTGCCGCCATGCTGCCCAGCTTCCAGGGTCCGGCTCAGAGCGGACATTCTGTATATGAAACTGTCATGGGTGGAGCCAGGGTAGTTTGCATAGACAGAGGTGATGATTCCCTTTGCATCGCATACCACCTGTACATTGATGGAATGCCAGTGCTTGCGGTTTCGGTAGATGTGCTCAGTGGCCCTAGATGGACATAGGGCCACATGGGTGCAATCTATGGCACCGAGCACTTTGGGGAAGTGTGCCACCCTGAAAAAATCCAGGACAACGGCCTGCCTTTCTGCGGGTGTTCTGGGCATGTATATGTGCCTGTGGACTGAGGGGCGCACTGTCATGATTGCCAGTACCTGGTGTAGGCAGCGTGACTGCGTGGCCTGTGAGACCCCCCCAATATGGCAGTAGTCCGCTGAAATGACCCAGTGGCCAAGAAATGCAGGACATTGAGCACCTTCTCCAAGGGGCTCAATGCTTGGGAGCAAAGGGTGGGGGATGTAAGGTCATCTTCCCACTCCCTGACCAGGTCTAGGATGATATGGGGTGGAAACCTATGCCTGCCGTAGACCTGGTCATCAGGTATCCCAAAAAGGCTTGTCCGTGGTGTGAAAATGCGTGCCCTGGCTATTCTCCTCCTCCTGCGGTGTCCCACGATCAGTGCTGCGACAAATGGGGCATTCATCGTAGCTGTACATACGTGTTTGTTGTTTGCGCGCACTTTTATACTGTGCGCGGGGACGCTTCCGCCTGCCTTCGTGTGGCGGACGCGTTGACGCCTGTGTGCGTCTTTTGCCGTGCGCGGGTTTCCCGTATTCGAATCCATGAATGCGGGTTGTTCGCGTGCGTGTGGGCATTCCATGTAGTTCCCTGCAGTACTTCCCCAGTTACGCCTCCTTTTTCACGCGTTATTCCCCATTCTGCGTGTTATGCCCACTGTTCCGCCCACTTTGGTTGTGTGCGCCATGCCACGTGCGCTTTTACTGTGCGCGTAGCACCCGCCGTGTGTGCCCGCGTGCGCCATGGCAGGATTTGGCACACGGACTGCGGGAAACACGCACAGCGTCTTCCTTGAATCGCACACATGCACGTGCGCTGGGTTTCTTACGCTTGCACCACCTTGCGCCTGCTTGCGCTGGGATTTTCGGCGCACGTTTGCTCCATGAATCGACCCCTAAGATTCAGCTGAATGGAGAGGTAATTCTAAGTTTTCTGGGGATATTTTTGTAAGCAGTATTTCTTGTTCCATTATGGTATTATTAACTTTTTCATAATCTCGTTCACTGCCATGTATGGCAGTTGTATTTGTTTGCTTTTGTTTCTAAGCTTCTTCATTAAAATATGGTTCTGTGCTTGTAGTGTCACTCCACTCACCTCCACAGATATTTAAGAAGTAAGTTTTGTTGACATTTCGTTTATTGAGAAGTCTTTTTTGTAATTTAGTCATTAGTTTTGTTAGTGGTTTCATTTTGTTTAACACTAAAATAAATAACATTCTTTTGAGAAGGATTGCACTGTCTATCAAAGCTTCTAAGATTAATTTCCGACAGTAGGTTTTAAGGGTTGTGCATGATTTCTCTCCTGTTTTTATAAGATTTTGAAGGACTCTGGTGGAACATTTTTGCTAAAATACTTTTTTTGGTATGCTTACTTGGCACTATATCAAGATTTATAAGAGCAGTTTTATCAGTAGTGGTAGCTGAATTCTTGTTAATTGTTTTCTGTTTTGTTTTACATTTTGATAGAGGAGGCAAAGTTTCTGTACTTGGAGCTTGTTTTGTTTCGCTAAATGACTGTATTAGCTGTTTTGTTTGAACTTTTTTTTACAAATTCTGCTAGAGATGGATGCTTATTTTGGACATTTCTATTTTCATTTGCTCTACTTCTGCATTGCTTTCTACGGACTTGATTTTTGGTAGGCATTCTTTAGGGTCTGTTGAAAAAAAATAACATGGTATGGGTTTGGGTGTTCCACAATGTATGTGTGCTGTGTGCATGAGTGTCTGAGTATGATGATAAAGATGTATGTGATGTTGTGTGATTGTGAATTGGCAACTACAACTTGTTGGGATGGGTATTCATGAATTTATGTGCTACTAAACTGGGGTTCAGATGGCAGTAGAAAGTAAGCCAGTGGTGAGGAGAAGCACAAATAGTAAATCTAATGGTATACAATTAAAACAGTTGTTTGTTCTATAATATCAAAATTCTAGGGGCTGAGTTGTCTCATCTGTGCGCCGAAAAATGGGAATTTGTGTGCCATTCTGCCTGTAAATCTCTGTTTAACAAACGGGGATTTGTTAACAGAATGGTGCACAACTCTGTTTTTAGGCGCATAAATAGCATGAATTAACCTTACAGTATGTTTGAGTAATAGTACAAATATTATGGTGGTATTTAACTTACTTTTTTTGTAGAATGAGCAGGTTTCTTCTTAGTTGTTGTTTGTACTTCAAATTCTGCTGCTGCTTTTCAGGAGAGTGGTCTTCACTGCAATTGTAAAGGGAACAAATTAGTGATTTTGTTTGTATATAGCACTGATGTTAATTTAGACATTGATTTTTATGTTTGTGTACAAGTATTGTTGTTTGATATTTGAACATAGTGTGTGCATGCAATTTTGTTTGACTATGTGAACTCTTTATATTTTACTTTAAATATGTTAGTTCAACATGCTTTGCAAATGTGTGTGTAAAAAGAAATTAAATAGCAAATAGGTTTGGAAGTGACAGTTGATTATAGCAGATGGGAAAAATGGCAGTAGGTTCATTTTATAGGTTATAGAAGCTAAACATCAGTTAATCTGTTTATATGAATGTATAAGAATTGTACATGTACTATGCAGAAAACATGCATACCTGTATTTTGTGTTCATGCATATGGATATGCATCCAGATGCAAGTAGAAATCTTGGAGACTTGTACAATATTTCTTGTAGAAGGTGCTTTCCAATGATATGACACTTGTACTCAGAGAGATTAACAGTACATTTGAAGTTCTGATATATGATGATGCAGTTAGATGTAGAGGTCTTGGATGTGATTGGATGATGGTCGTGTGACTGCTTAGCTATATCCAATCAGGGAATGGCACAGATAGTGAAATGGAAATGGTAGAAGGACTGTCCATGTTACGATATGTCTGCGGACATGGCGGTAGTCCGCGGACATCACGTGTTACATCCGGGGGTTTTGGGGTGGGGAGGCATGCAAATGAGAATGAGCAGAGCAATGGAATGGTCAGTAAAGTTTAATGGGTGTGTTGTGCCAGCAGAGAGTTTGTCAGATACTCTTTTTCCTGAGAGAAGAACAGATAGCTATGCCTGTGTGTTTCAGAAAACAGATTGTTTGGATTTTGGGAGACTTGTGGATACATTGGTTGGAGGTGCATGAAGAAATCTGTGGAGTAGCTGTAGATCTTGGATTCCCACATGTGGAAGTGCACTGGCATGGAGTACGTGGAATGAAGTGGTTGGACTTGCTACCTCCCTGTGCTACTTTGGAGACAGAGCATCATCCAGGCATAATTGCAATTCTTTGTGGAGGGAACAGTTTAGGACATGAGTCTGGAATTTCTTTGCATTTTGCAATGAAAGAAGGACATGGGAAGGTCATGGCCATGTTTCCAAATTCTCAAGTAATTTTTTCTCGGATTGCGCAGAGACAAATTTGGCTGCGTTCTTCTTCATTTAGTCCACAAATGGAGAAAGCAAGGCACAACGTCAATAAGGCTGTTTGTGCCTTTCTAAGAGATGTTGGCATGTTCTCTTTTCACAATGAAAATATTATGTTTCGTAGCACATGCATGTTTCGCAGAGATGGAGTCCAACTTACTTATGCTGGCACTTAGATTTTTTTGAGAAATGTACAAAATGCATTACGACCTTTTTTGGAATTACAGCATCCATTTTGTAGTAGGTGTTGAGCATTGCAAGTTTTTCAAACACAAACACCACCAAAAGGCTCTTTTCAGAGCCACCACTTCCTCCCAGACAAAACTGCAATGGCTATGATAGGGCAGCACCCAAAAATGTTAGATGTTCTCGAACTTCTAAAAAATACACAAGGCCCTGCTTCATGTCACACACGACACACTAGGAGAGGAAGGAAAAGGAGGGTAAGGGGGGACACCAACCACGGGGATAAGAAACGGCGGGTGGAGAGAGGAAGATGTAGAGTGGGCCTTACTTAGGAAGTGAGCAGGTCTTCTCGTGCTTTGAGACCAGAGACTCAAAAGTGCTGGTAACCCTACTGATTATCTTCATGCACAGAAATCATTGCTGTCTTTCAAGCTTATGTCTTCCCTTATGTATTTGTTTCATATGATATGACTGGACCCTAAGAGAATTACTGTAAGAACATACTTGAGGGATAACTCTGTATAGTACTTTTTCAATTGTTATTTCCTGCCTGCTACTGAAGAAAACCATGTGGCCTAGATATGTCAGTAAAGGAATGAAGGGGGAGCCAGACATGTGATGTCATCAGTGATGTCATCAATGACATTTGTGATGTCATCTTTGATGTCCTGTGTGTTAGTCTTAGCAGTGAGTTATGGTTGTTTAACTTATCATAACTGGTGAATTTCAGGGGGTTTTTGGTTTTACTTTGAACCATAACGTCCCTTCAACAAAGTTCTTTTACTGAATATATATATATATATATATATATATATATATATATATATATATATATATATATATATATATATATATATATATATACATATATATATATATATATATATATATATATATATATATATATATATATATATATATATATATATATATACAGGGCTCCTGCCACTTACCATGTAATAAGCTTCTCAATAAGCACATTCTCTTTCGTAACTACTCTATCAAATACCATGTATTGGAGCGTTCAGCACCTGCTCACATCAAGTGGCAGTTACTTCCAATGCTGAGCATTTAAAAATGTTTCTTTTTGAAAGCATATTCATGAAAGTTATAAAATGCATATGTGCATGTATAGCTGCACTGTTTGTAACGTTTTGTTAAAAAAAGGAAAAGCAGATTGAAAAGATGTGTACAACATTTTTAAATGGCACCTGGTTTGTGGAAGTTTAATATGTTGGCAGTACATGCATACATGCCAAAATGGTCTATTGCAATCTATAGGTGTTTACCAAGTCTTGTTTTTTTCTTTGCATTCTGTGACTTGCAATTCCACTCCTCCCATTACAAAACTCTGACTACAAGTCCCTGAATGCAATACAAAAACAGGACTGGACTGGAAGTTTCCAAAGTGTGACATCTATATGGAATGAAAAATGGGCAATGCTGTGTGTTTCAAAATATTTCTTTTTAAGAGCATTTTCATTAAAGTAAAGAAATTCAAACATGTATTTATAGCAGCACTGTGCAAAAGATTTTTAGAACATTTTAAAGTGTTTCAACACAACAAGCACCACTTAATAATATTGTACACATCTTTTCCATCTGGTTTTCTTTACTTTTACAAACAAGTTCCACACAATCTTTCTATAAATGCATAAATGCATTTTCTACCTTTCATGAAAATAGATCTAAAACTACATTTTTTAAAGCTCAGCCTTTTCCATTTTTCTTTTTTTTTTTTTTTTTTTTTTTATTTTGTATGGTTTATTTTCTAAACCTTTAAAAGAGAAGCAAAGACACATTTAAGATTTTTACAACCAGCATGAAACCACATCTCATTATTTCATTTGCGTAGCCTCGGGACTGTGTACAAGATTGCCAAGTTGTGTGTCGGATGACTCCTCCGGCTAAGATAACACGAGGCTGTCCAATCGATTTTTCACAGCTCGAAGAAAGATGACTAATGCGTGTAGCAATGGCCTTTTAGTTTCTACAAAGAGGGCTTTCCACCAGTCGTCCCTGGACAGGCACTGATAGTTCTTTGTCACAGGCCCGAAGAGAATGTTCCTTTCTTTCACTAGACCAGGACAATTCATCGTCAAATGCTTGAGTGTTTCATGTTCAGTTTTACACAGACGACACATGGGGTCCGGAGCCACGGCCAGGTTCCAAAAACAAAGACGCTCTTTGGTCGGAAGAACATTCAACCTAAACTGTAGGTATAGCTTTCTCGACCATGCGTCCGGGAAGCAAGACAAGTAGGTCGGAATGGTGCCATACGCTCTTGCCTCAGGAGGGGCTTCCCGGGTTGTGCGCGAAGTCGATCTTTGTTTACAAGTGTGTATCCAATCATTTCTCCACAATTTCACTTTCGCAGCATCAGGGTTTTCTATTAGCATTTGGATTGAGATGTCATAATTAATCAAGACATCATAGCACAGCTCATTCCATTGAGACAAGATAGTGGATGTTTTCTTGATGTCTGAATTATGAAGAATTTCAATTTGTGGCTTTGGATTGGACACTTTAGTTTTTCTGAACAGACTTAGGAGGTTCCAAGCAACCCTGGCTTGCATCGAAATGTATCCAAGCTCATACCTTACACATGATGTTGAGGTCCCTTTAGGTAGGTGTAGAACTTTGGACCAAAAGATGTTTTCCAATGAATTCCATATTTCGTTCCCACATCCAAACGCGTTTTCACCACCATAGATCAGGGACGGAACTACTTTCTGCTGAAAGAAATTTATCGTAGGCTTTAAGGAGAATTTGCCAAATCTCTTGTTAATTAATGACGCTTGGCAAGCCAGCGTCCGACATTTGCATTTTACAGATTCCAGCCAGGGCGCATCATTTCTGCTTGCGCTTAGTCTCATACCTAGATATGTTGTATTTGGCACGATCGTGATTGGATCTTTACTCAAGTACCAAGTGAATTTTTTCTTATTATTTTTTACTCCACGCAGGTTCTCGAATACCATGATTTCACATTTGCCTTTGTTGATATTTAAGCAGTTCTCTGTCAGGTATTTTTCCACAGCGATGAGTTTGCGTTGGAGACCTATCGGTGTGGAATCCAGGAGAATGATGTCATCCGCGTAGACTAAGTAGTCAACATGCGAGCCGTGGATTTTGGGTGGAAACGTAGCTAAGCCAATCATGGAGTCTTTGAGGTCAGAGATGAACAAGTTAAAGATTGTTGCCGCCAGAGGACAGCCTTGTTTGACGCCTCTTGATGTCTCAATAGGAGCTGTTAAAGTTCCCTTTAAGTCTAGTCTAATTTTAATGGAGGTGTCTGTATGGAGTTCCGCGATGGCAGCTAACAGGCTTGGTGGACAGTTCCACTTGCTCATCTTTTCCCAAAGTAATTCTCTATTGATACTATCGAATGCCTGCGATAGGTCAACTAGTGCAAGGTAGACCTTGGAGTTTACTCGAAGAGCTTCCATTTTCAATAGATTTAGTAGGAGTAAGTTGACACCGCACCCCACGCCCTTGACGAAGCCAGTCTGTCTTGGGTCGACCCGATTAGACTTGGCGGACCATTCAAGAAGTTGTTGCTGGAGGAGGGAGGCATACACTTTCCCTAGGACGTCAAGTAGGGCAATGGGTCTATAATTTTTGGGGTTTCTGCGGTCTCCTTTTTTGAAGATGGGTATAATCACAGCCGATTTCCATGAGGCCGGGGTCTTACGACTCTTGAGGATCCTGTTAAATAACGTCTCACAGAAGGCTGCCCATTCTTCTGGGTGCTGTTTGAGCGTAAAATTCGTGAGTCCATCCGGGCCAGGGGCCCTAGAGGCATGCAAGTTCTTTATGACTCTCACGATGTCGTCGAAGTCAAAGACGATGTCCCATTGAGTTATATTTGGCGGAACCCAAACGGTGGAATGTTTAGTCTTCTGAAAGAGGTCGGAGTAGAAATCTACCCATTCGGCCTCTAAGACTAAGTTTGCCTGGAGGGCATGTTGTGGAGTCAAGTTATCATTAATGAGTCGCCAATAATCGGCTGGGTTTGTACTCTTCATCTTGGACATCATGAGCTCAGCGTCGTTCTGGAGCATAATCGATTTATGTGACTTCAACCAGTTCTTATATCCCTGTTTGATCTTGCGTATTTGGGTGGTCGAGTCACTGGAGTTTAAGTTCCCTATATGTCTCAGTTCACGACGAAGAAGCCTTTTACGTTGGAGAACCGCAAGATCAAATTTGTGTTTTTCTGTGAATTGAGTATGTCTTATTTTGTTCTTCACTTCCTGGTATTGAGTCAGGGTGTGTGCATACTCTACCATTCCCGATGCTTTGAAGGACGACACAATCTGATCCATGTCATTAGAGTCCAGGTTTAGCCGAATGCGGCCAGATCCAGTCCTGACAGCGTGGGGCCAAGGGGCTTGGCATGTATAGGCTTCAGCAGAGAGCGTCAGGGTTACCATGTCGTGGTCACTGTGGGTCATGTACACTACCACGAGACTGCTGATTTTCTTATGAAGGTTGCTAGATACTAGAATGTAATCCAATGTTGATTTTGACTCTCCTCTTCTCCAGGTAGGGGCCGCTGGTATGTCTCCGGTCGTTTGCCCGTTAAGGGACGTCATCTCTCGAAGATCCATTTCCATACGCCATTGCGTTGTTACTTCTTGTTCACGCTTGTTTACGATCTTTTTATGACCGGAAGTGTTTAAATGGTTAATGCAGTCAATATTGAGGTCACCACAGATGATTAAGTCTTGTGTGGGCTCTTTCACTATAAGGTCGTCAATGACTGATGTTATCTCATCAATGAAGTGTTTAGCCTCAGTGGCCTTATGGTTCCAATAAATATTGATAATACAGAGGTTGGAAGCCATTACATGTTCGGCGTCCGCCAAGCTGACCGTGACCACCTGAATGAAGGGAGAGATGTTTGCACAACTCATGATTCTGTAACCTGAGGCGATCCTGACGGCAACCACAAGACCAGCCATGGGTCTTCCTTTGTTCTGCTTAATGGCAGGATTAAAAGCAATTTCAAAGTCTTCCATAATAGGACTTTCACATATCCATGTCTCCTGTAGACAGATAATGTCCGACCCGTCTGACCACGAGACGTTAAACAAGTGGCTAAAGCCCCTGGTGTTCCAGGAGCCTAGAGTGTGTGTCAAACAGTCCTTAGGATCCTGGCGTTAACATGATTTCCTTGAGCTTAGCGAGGCAGCGACCCACGACCAATCATTAACGTCCAACGCCTCAGACGAGCATTGGGTAGTTAATACCCCATTGGTCTTCGCATTGGCCGCTCCTTGTATTGTGATCTTGAGACAGTCTATGCTTCTTGCTGCAAGTGAGATTTCTGGACCGGTGGTAAGGGGTGCAGAGGGTGTTAGTGTTGCAGTAGACCTTATAGGAGATTTACGCACTTGGTTTTTTTCGTCCGTTTTATGTAGAATGAAATCATCTTGCATCGGGTTTTCTTTGACGTGCGTTGGTGCTAGGGATATGTCGAAGCCCAAAGACATGAGAACCGGAGCTGCTTGAAGAAAAGTGTCAGCTATCAGCTTCGATTGTAAGTGTAGTACCACGGCATCATTTTTGTTGTCATTTATGAATTCCACAATTTTGAGATCCTCAGATTCAATGTTTCTGAGGGTCGGTACCAGGTGGCATAGCCACAGAACGTTGTGCCGATTTAGAATTAAATCGTCAGTTGAGTCTATGCGTTCTAGGAACACTTGATGAAGCGACGCAGCATTTCCTGACAGGCAGCCTTGTTTGCGATGAATAGATGGGTTTTTATTGGCTGTGGAGGCTATTTGCAAACTTCTATTGTTTTTTGGCTGCGGTGGTGGATGAACTTTGGTACCTTGTGAGGGCTCAGGTGTACGCGCCCGTCCTGCAGGCCTGGTTGTAAAGGTTTTATTGACATAGGCCGGCTCTTCCGAGGCACCATACACAGTGTGCTGGCAAACACGGTCTTTTGCTGAAGCCATAGTGTTGCAGCGTTTTTCTTCCAAAGTCAGGAACACCTTTGGTTGACTGACTAATCCGTGGGGCAGAGGAGTCACCGCCTGCGTTACTTCAAGTAGTGTGACCACTCTGTCGGATTGGGAGCTTGGCGCATTTTGACACACGTTGGCGTACTGGGTAGAAGTCTTGATAGGTGCGACACTGTCATCCGAAGGAGGCCTGTCTGTACCTGATGACATCTGCGACAGATCTTTAGAATTGTTTTGGTCCATTGGGGGTCCAGTACTAACGGGCTTAAACACTGTGGGGATGGCACCAACCGTAGGAGTCGCTTCAACACGCGCACCCTGGGCTTCCACCTCAGCGTCTCCGTATACTGACATGTTGAGCAGGGTTTCAGAGATGTCGCACGAATTTGCGATGCTGCTACTGGGTTGATCAAGCTCGATTACTACTGTGTTGTTCTCGGAGCCAACAGCTCCGTTGTGTTCTTTCGTGATTGTTCGGTTTACAGTAACATTCACAGTTTTGATGTTTCTCAGAAATTTTCTAGAATCCTTGCCACGTCTTGATTTTTTTGATGGTAGGTTCTTCGATTTCTTTTGAGGCCCCTTTCCCTTGCGGATCTTTACTGTTGTATCGATTGGGGCGGAGGCCTTATTGGCTTTGAATATGTCGAAAATTTGAGGGGACACATCAGTTGTCTCTTTGTGTGAGACTGCAATCGGTTCGTCTATAAAGTTTGGACCTTGATTTTGATTTGGACCATGAATTTGATCAGACGAGGTGGCCGTTTGCGGGTCCAGAAGGGCCAAGTTCTCCACAGATTGGCTTACCAACAAAATGTCTTTGAAGTGTGGCAGGTTATTTGTGTTGGTTAGGACCATAAGGGGAGTTTCCACTGACAATTGAACTCTAGGAGTGTTGATAGTGTTGTCAGGCACTAAAGTGGGAGACACACGGGTACAACTCGAAGGAACGATTTCAATGTCATTGTTGTCGTGAGAGGTAGAGCACAGCTGGTATGTTGAATCAGGGAGGGCTTTAGGTTCCACAGCCACGCCTCTGTTCACGGCCAACCTATTTGTATGGCCGAGCTCTGTAGAATGACAGCACAAGGGTGCCACGATTCCTATCGCGTCTACGGACTCAGTTGTGGATCTATTCTCGCATTTTTGTTGGAAAATGTTAAGAGCTTGTTTTGCGACTTCAGCCAATAGTTTTTTGTCCAAGTTTGCATTTTTGTTAACATCCATCAGAGATCCCAACGCCATCTCTGCCTTATTGTTAGTGTTCAACACCGCGGCCATGTGCAGCGTATGCGTGTTTTCAAAGGTTTCCAATTTGGACTGCAAGCCTGCTACAACCACTAACAGGTCTTTTATGTTCTCGTTTAGATGTTCGTACATTTTAAGGAATGGTGCGAGGGATAAAGTCATGGATGATAGAATAGTGGATTGAATGCCAGGCATATATGGCGTTTGACTCATAGTGCTGTTACATTCTTTCTCATGTTCCACCTTGCGCTTTCTGCTCAAAGGGAGTCGCCTAATTTTCGGATATGGGCGATCCATAATGGATGAGTCCGAGGATGAAGTGTCACTTGAGGATACGTAGCAGTCATGGGCTTTCGGTGAGCCTACGGCTTCGTGACATATTTTGGCGTTCAGCCTGGCCGAGGGTTGGGCCAGAGCAGCAACCCCTTGTTTCGGAATCTTCCTCTGTGAGCATTGGAAGCTCGGGGAAATGCTCGAATCGGCTCTTCTTCTTTTTGACGGCCCAATTTGGTGGACGTGTTGGCGATTAGCGAGGTTGCTCAACGCCCTACCATGTGCGCTGGATAACGAGTCATGTGCCTCTGTCCTAGGCTCATGTCCTCCGTTAGCTATATCTTTTGAGGTCGAAGTATTATTTCACACTTGATTGATTTGTTTAAGGTCTGTTAGCAGTTTGTTGACCAGATCCAGTGAGTTTCTACGTTGTGAGTCAGTTTTGGTATCCAAACACTTTAAATTGGACCACACCCCTTCGCCATGTAACGGCGTATTGCAGGCTTCTGGGCGCGCACCATGCTCAGGTTCCGCCCTGCCCATAGTCATAGATGGGGGGTCGTGGAATTCGCCTTCAGAGAGCCCGCTATACAGTTTTATTGGAGAGGGTACCAATTTGTCAAGGGCGCTGTAGAACCTCAGCCGAGGCGAAACACAGCTCGTGGCTTCATTTTTGCTCGGGCTTGCGCTGTCAAGGACTACATTGCCTGGCTGGACTGCTAGTTCGTTTGAGAGCAGGTGAAGGGGCACTGGCCACGCAGCGCTGCAAAGGCTCCGGCCAATGGGGTTACTACCTGCGTGTCGAGGTGAGAGCTCCTTGTGACCAGGAGTGGTCCCTGTCAACGGCGGGGTCGTAATCATGGGCAAAGCAGTTTGCGTTGCACTTTCACTCTCGGCATTAACACTCATATCTAACTCTGCCGTCGGCGCTGAGGTCGTGGCCTTACAGGATTCGATCGGAGCCTCAGGAACAGGACAAGGAGCAGCTGTCATGTCGTCTCTATGCACGCTTTCTGTGTGACAGCCAGACGTCGTTGCCTGAGTAGGACAGACAGACGTTGCAGATATAATTGTGTGAGAGGGGGAAGGGAGGATCGCTACTCTTTCCTGGCTTAGGGCCCCCATTCTCATGGTATAATTAAAGTCATACGAATAGGACGCAGTGGACCCATCTTCACTTACTTGGTGGCTTGATCTTTGCGTCGCTGTGTCCATGATTTCACTTGGGAGGCGCCTTGGTGACTGTTGCAGCTCAGCTGGTGTCTGTAAACAATTTTCAGGCGACTCCAGCCTCTGCTTTCTTTGGGCACGAGTTTTCATGGAGACACTACCACTTTTCCCTTTATCGGCAGTCGAAGACATGACACCAATAGTAGCGGGCCACGCACACTTGGTCCGGCTAGTAGGGCACGAGGAGCTCGGATTTCCTCAGGCTCGGCCGTACGCCACAACTCAGTATCCGCGGCCGCAGCAAGCAGCCAAACAGCAAAACAGCAGTTGCTTTCTAGTCACACGCCCTTCGCTCACATGGGCTTAGCGCCGCAAGGGTGCCTGGGTTGCTCTAATGTAGGCACACTTCCTGCCTGGGCGGGCCACAGAGGAGGGGGCGGGGCTTCTCAGCGCGACGGCGCTTCGTTCTCCTTCGGTCTCCTGCGGTCCTCAGATCCTCGAGGTAAGGCAGGGGAATGGACACAAATGCAGCCACAGCAAAACAGCAGTTGCTTTCTAGTCACACGCCCTTCGCTCACATGGGCTTAGCGCCGCAAGGGTGCCTGGGTTGCTCTAATGTAGGCACACTTCCTGCCTGGGCGGGCCACAGAGGAGGGGGCGGGGCTTCTCAGCGCGACGGCGCTTCGTTCTCCTTCGGTCTCCTGCGGTCCTCAGATCCTCGAGGTAAGGCAGGGGAATGGACACAAATGCAGCCACAGCAAAACAGCAGTTGCTTTCTAGTCACACGCCCTTCGCTCACATGGGCTTAGCGCCGCAAGGGTGCCTGGGTTGCTCTAATGTAGGCACACTTCCTGCCTGGGCGGGCCACAGAGGAGGGGGCGGGGCTTCTCAGCGCGACGGCGCTTCGTTCTCCTTCGGTCTCCTGCGGTCCTCAGATCCTCGAGGTAAGGCAGGGGAATGGACACAAATGCAGCCACAGCAAAACAGCAGTTGCTTTCTAGTCACACGCCCTTCGCTCACATGGGCTTAGCGCCGCAAGGGTGCCTGGGTTGCTCTAATGTAGGCACACTTCCTGCCTGGGCGGGCCACAGAGGAGGGGGCGGGGCTTCTCAGCGCGACGGCGCTTCGTTCTCCTTCGGTCTCCTGCGGTCCTCAGATCCTCGAGGTAAGGCAGGGGAATGGACACAAATGCAGCCACAGCAAAACAGCAGTTGCTTTCTAGTCACACGCCCTTCGCTCACATGGGCTTAGCGCCGCAAGGGTGCCTGGGTTGCTCTAATGTAGGCACACTTCCTGCCTGGGCGGGCCACAGAGGAGGGGGCGGGGCTTCTCAGCGCGACGGCGCTTCGTTCTCCTTCGGTCTCCTGCGGTCCTCAGATCCTCGAGGTAAGGCAGGGGAATGGACACAAATGCAGCCACAGCAAAACAGCAGTTGCTTTCTAGTCACACGCCCTTCGCTCACATGGGCTTAGCGCCGCAAGGGTGCCTGGGTTGCTCTAATGTAGGCACACTTCCTGCCTGGGCGGGCCACAGAGGAGGGGGCGGGGCTTCTCAGCGCGACGGCGCTTCGTTCTCCTTCGGTCTCCTGCGGTCCTCAGATCCTCGAGGTAAGGCAGGGGAATGGACACAAATGCAGCCACAGCAAAACAGCAGTTGCTTTCTAGTCACACGCCCTTCGCTCACATGGGCTTAGCGCCGCAAGGGTGCCTGGGTTGCTCTAATGTAGGCACACTTCCTGCCTGGGCGGGCCACAGAGGAGGGGGCGGGGCTTCTCAGCGCGACGGCGCTTCGTTCTCCTTCGGTCTCCTGCGGTCCTCAGATCCTCGAGGTAAGGCAGGGGAATGGACACAAATGCAGCCACAGCAAAACAGCAGTTGCTTTCTAGTCACACGCCCTTCGCTCACATGGGCTTAGCGCCGCAAGGGTGCCTGGGTTGCTCTAATGTAGGCACACTTCCTGCCTGGGCGGGCCACAGAGGAGGGGGCGGGGCTTCTCAGCGCGACGGCGCTTCGTTCTCCTTCGGTCTCCTGCGGTCCTCAGATCCTCGAGGTAAGGCAGGGGAATGGACACAAATGCAGCCACAGCAAAACAGCAGTTGCTTTCTAGTCACACGCCCTTCGCTCACATGGGCATTTTTCATTCCATATACATGTCACATTCTCAAACCTCATTCATTACATACCTTACACTGCCATCATTCTCCACCTGCTCACACATATTTGTATACCGTCATATATACAACACTTCACCTTAAATATAATGTACTCTTGTTTCCCAACCTGTACATTAGACACCAAACACTTCTGCAACAACATGCCACCATTTCATTACCACTAGTCCATAAGTTCCCCTATTCTTGAATCACACTGCATCACATTATAAATAAATTGCACCAGAAACACAGCACTTCTTTCAGTGAAATCAGCAGCACACAAATAATCTAGACATGCACCTTTTTCTCACACCCATTTTGCCATGTTCCTTCTAATGTCCCAAACAGCACTACTCATACTCCAATTGTTCTAAAAACATAGTTAACATACTTTAGTACACCACCCATAACACAACTTTATTACCCCTTTCTCCCAACAAGCCCACTTACCTTTATGAATAGGAAACTCTCTTACTATATCTACTTCACCATTAGCACATATACCCACTAACTTTCTTTTACAATTACAGGAAAGAAGAAGATTCCCGAAGACAGCAATCTAAAAAGTACACTTGTCATATCCTACAAAGTAATTACATTAATATAGCATATATAACTCTCTAATTGTACAATGTACTTTCACTATGTAGTCGCTCAGAGTAGTCTTTTCAAATCACCATTAATGTAACTCAATGCTCATTACCATTACATTGCAACATTCACACTCTTTCTATTCCCATCGAAACACCACTTTATAACATACACTGTTTTCCTCAAAACATCATGATGTCCCTATTTATTCAATCACAGCACCACTCCCTTACTCAGCAACCTAAGTCTGTCATGCCTGTACAGACTCTTACTCTTACAACCTTCCCAACCACACCTACCATCCCACTACAATATCAAAAAGCACTCTATCTCTACAATCACACTCACACACCCATGCACAATACATGCAAATACATTCCACAACTTCCAGATCCAAACTTACTTTTTTCCCCAACAGACAAAACAAAATGCCTACTAAAAAGCAATTCTGTAGAAAACAAAGAAAAAATAGAGCTGATAAGACTACAAGCAAGCCATGTAGTCACCCACCTCTAAAACTATTTATAGAAAACATTACAAAAAAGCTAGTAACTTCAATAAACAAAACAGAACCAGCCAGCACTAAAACAAGTAAGACCCCTCTTTCAAAAACTAAAAGTAAAAAAAGATGTAAAAGCAAAAGCACACCTACTTATGAACCGAACACTATATCTACCAATGTTAAAATAGCTGCTGTAAATCGTTCAAAAAAATTGAATTACAAAAAACTTTTCACCGTAGAGTTCTTCACAGTCTTATAAAAACAGCTGAAAAGTCACAATCTACTGTAAAAAACTACCCCAGGAGACTAATCCTCGAAGCTCTAATTGACAGCATATTTCTACTTAAGAGAAAGTTGTTTACATTGACTTCAAACAGAATGAAACCACTGACTAAATGAATCAATGCATTACTAAAAATACTTCCAAACATGCAAAATGCCAATATAGATATCTTTTCAAACTTCTGTGACGGTGAATGGGTTCACAGAAGCAGCACAGAACCATATTTCAGTGAAGAGGCTTATAAACAAGAACAAAAAATAAATAATAATTGCCATAGACAGTAATGGGCGAGGGTATGAAATGGTAGGAGACACCATTATGGAAAAAGAAACCCTTAAAAAAAGGCCCCCCACACACTTTCAACCCAATATTCTTTTTGCCCAAACAAACCGTCCAGTCTACAAATGGACATGCAGCTCAATGGGCCTCATCATGACTTGGGCAGTAATGTTAGCGCTATTAGCGCGGGGGCTATTAGCGCGACCGCCATAGCCCCCGGCGCTAATAGCGCGGGATCACGAGTTGGACGGACTTGGAAGTCCCCATTCCCCATTGAGCCCATTCGGGAATGCCCCATTCCCCATTGGGCTCAATTGGGAAATTTCGCGCTCTTACCACCGGCAGATTTCCCGCCGGCGGTAATAGCGCAAATTTTCAGCGGATTTCCCCCGAGCTCAGAGCTGGGGAGAAATCCGCCGAAGTCCTGCTTTGGCGGACCGTTAAATCCAGCGGTATTAGCGCTACCGCCGGATTTAAGGGTTACCGCCAAAGTCGTGATGAGGCCCAATGTGTCATGTATGCCAACATTCCATGGACCCTTGTCCAGTGTGCAGCCATACTGGATTACAAAGACATTCATTAACCTGCAATTCAGGAACTGCTTGCAAAAGCACCTTCCACACATCAACATGTTAGCGACACACCATTCCACTATATGGAATCTTGTGCACAGACTTTACTATGCATAAAGTCCAGTTCTAGAACTGCTAAATGTAAATAACATTCTCCCACATAGAACATGCAAAGGAATCCTTTGAGAAATAGAGCACATCCAAAGCAAATACTTTGGAACTGAAGTTGACTTAGAAATTTCGGTAACTTCAGAAAACATTAGCGAAAACCTCACAAAAACCAAACTCCTAATTAACACATACAAGACACGCATGTGGTGTTCCCCTGGGCTCTATCCTTTCATATTCACTCTTTAACATTTATCTCTCCCATCTTGCTCACCTTTGCACCATTTTCTCCCTGCACTTCCAGTGTTATGCAGATCACACCCAACTCTTCTTCAGACTACCCTCTGCATCTCATCCAATTTCCTCTATATATCCTGATTACCTGTCTACCATCCAGCCTTGGTGCACCTCCAATGATCTCTGTCCCAATGCCAGCAAGACTGACATTCTTCCTATCAGGAATTCTGTTTACTCTTTTCTCCCTTCACTCTGCCACCATCGATGGACTCTCCTCCCATTCCTATGAAACCAGAAACCTGGGAGTTACCTTCGACTCCTCTCCCTCTTTCATTTATCACATCATGGACCATTCCAGGAAGGCCCATTTCCAACTCTACCTCCTCTGAGGCATCCTCCCTTTACTCACTTTTCCCCAGAAGCTTAATGTCTACAGAACTCTGGTACTCTCCAGGATGAACTATTGTAATAGCCTCTTTCTCAATGTATTTTCTTCTTCTTTCCGGCCTCTTCAACTAATCCAGAATACGGCTGCAAGACTTATCCTTGGTCTCAAGCCCAGGGACTGTATCTCTCCAGTCCTAAAATCTCTCCACTGGCTCTTGGTTGCTGCAATGATCAAATTTAAATCCCTCTGCATCATCCATAAGGCTATCTGGGGCCAGTGACCAAGCTATCTGTAACTTGCTCTCACCAAATGCTCTCCTTTCAGATCCTTCTGATTCTCCTTCTCCAAATCTCTGCTTGTGAAGCGCTCCTCTAAGCAGAGAGCCGGTGGCCATTCTCTTTCCTCTGCTGGATCCCTCATCTGGGACAGCTTCCCCCTTACTCTCCATATTGATCCAGATTGTGTTAAGTTCCGCAAGCACCTCAATACCTTACTCTTCTCCCCCTCCTTCCATTTCTCCCTCCCATGCTAAACCCCCACAGTCGCTGTGATTGGTGTCCTGGGCCTTATGTGTCCTTTTAGGTCCAGGCCTTCTGCCCAATCACCAGCAGCATCCACTCTCACACTGCTTTTGCCTTTGGGCACCAACTGCCCTGTTATGTCTTACAGGCCTGCACTTATTGTATAGGCTGGTGACCCCTCTTCCACCAAGTGGTTACTACCTGGCACTAACCTGTTGCCTTGCAACTGGATCTCTTGCACTTCCGCCCTCTGTGGAACATCTAGCACTTACCCCCTCCCCTGTTCCTTTTCTCTCTCTCTTCACTTGCACACTCTGAAATGCTCACAAGGCCTAGTATGACCGCTTTTGTATTTTGCTCATCACCACTATCTTATTACATGGTCTTGCTTTCCCTTGTTCCTTTCCCTATGCCCTATGGGCACTTTGAAACACAACTTCTCGGTGTTTAATCACCTTACAAATGCCCAATTAAATAAAAAGAAATACAAATAAAAAAGAAATAACTAAGTTTAAAAGCACATCTACTGAAATACCCAACCAAGTATGTGACTGTTTTAGCAAAACCTATTATAAAAAAAACACAAAAATAGCAGATATGGCCTACAAAATAGAGGACAAGGAGGAATCCCAATGGTTCCAATTAGCTTCATATCGAACAGCAGAAAATAAATACAAAATAAGTGACCCCTCAATACAAAGCTTGGCAATAACCAAATGCATAACGTGCTATCACTAATACCTTAGAAATATTCCCACCTCCAAAGACTTTCCAACAATTTAACTTGTTTGAGAGCATTATAATCCAAACAATACACACATTTCAATCTATAATATATATTCAACCGAATGCCAGCCAAATTGCCTCCATCTGAGTTACTAAAAGGCATCTGTGGCAAAGTAGTACATATGCCATTAGATCATAAAGGAAATGTAGACACTCTAGGATTAGAACGGCCAATAGATCAATATTTGATGGTACTAGTTAATGGTGTACCAACAAAAGACAAAAGAATTTGGCAACAACGTGTTGTCTTAAACAAAGTTAGACAAACCCTACAATATGTGAAAGAAAATAATGAATACTACAATGATACAAAAATAGAGGAAAACTTAAAGAGAAATGACCCAAATAATTCAAAATTCACCAGCAACTGGCGTAGATCCTGTTACTGCAGCCCGCATTTTAGACCAGTATACAATTCCCCCACTACACTCCATTGAAGATGCATTAGAAACATATCAAATGCATGAAGCCAAAGTATCCCAAATGACCATATGGGTGTACAAGCCCATTCTTTTCCTCTACTCTTTCCTACAGTAACAGGAGGAAGATATGATGAAAGATCCACACACATGAGTTAATCAGAATATCACTCTTTACAAATATATTCTGAAGACCCAGATTCAGACAAAATGTAGAAAATATTTTCCACCTCATGTTTGAACGTGAAATAGCAACTCTAGATTGTGGAGTTGCACACATATTAAAAACAGGCTCTAATGTTTTAAACATGTCCGCTACCCAATTGCTTCCAAAGACAGCCAAAGATGACGTTTTGCAGTCACACATCTCTTGCCAAACATGTGTGGTACAAACCAGTGCTATGTTCCAATGTCACGTTGATGTATGTTGTATGCTAAGGAAGCTAGGCCCACCCACATGGTGTTACTTTAAGTTGTGCAGAAGACGCATGGGATGGCTTGCAAACTAAAATAAAGCAGGAATAGATGTAAACACACCAGGAGAACTCTGTTCTCTTGCCCCTGGCAATGTATCAAGTTTCTTTCACCATCGCTTCAGTGCCACACTGCACTTCATCTGCCATAAAAATACCCTTTCAATCTTGGAGAAGTGCAACATTTCTTTTGGAGAAAAGAATATCAATCCAGAGGAGTACCACACATCCACATGCTTTTGTGAATAAAACATGCTCCCAAATTTGGCAATGACAGTGATGGCACTTTTTTCCAGTTTATTGAAAAATACATAACCTGCAACATTCCTTTCAGAAATCATACATAGTGACCTACACACACAAATTGTATACTTCCAAAAACTTAAGTGTGGCAAATACTGCCGACATAGATCTAAAAACAAAGTTAAATACTATACCAAATGTCGCTTTGACTTCCCTAGATCAGTTTTCAAAAATGGACAAGTAAATAGCATGATGTCTTCTGTGTAAAAGACAAATCCCCGAAAAAACATACAAAATTTAAAGGGACGAAGCACATCAATGATTACAATGCAATCATTGCCCTCTTCTGGAATGCAAATATAGACACACAAACATTGCAGACAATTCCACTGCTGTTGCAAGATTCCTCAAAGACTATCTCACCAAGTCTGAGAAAACAGAGCAAAAAGATCTCTGGGATGACATATGATCTGACAAAACACTGTCACAGAAATTTGGTATCAAAATGCTTTCCCATATTAAATGTGGGTGCTACAAACCTGGAGACCGTATAATAGGTACATCCTTATACGGAAAATCTGAATACATTGTCTGGCTGAAACTTGGACAAGCTTCATCCCGAAAAGAGTACTAAAATCCTACCAAGAGATAGAAAAAGTAGCCACAAATGATCCCAAAAGCCAGGACATTTTTTAAAAAAAAGAAAATATATAATTGACACATGCTACCCAAACAGAAGTACTGCTTTGGAAAACATGTGCCTGTACGACATAGCCCAACATTACTCCAACAAAAACAATGTCACACCATATGAGAAAACTGGTGAATGGTCTCAACTTGTGAAGGACGCCTAGTGAAATTTACCAAACCCAGCCTAATTAATCATATAAAGTTATAATTTAAATCTCTGAAACATGCCCTCAGGACAGCTCTGAACATTCCTCGCAGACAACACATCTATGCCATAAGAAGGGACCACAACTGGCTCTCCATTAAAGAAAGAATTCAACTCAAAACTTCATCCCTAACCTACAAAAGTCTTAATAACTCAGCCCCACAATACCTTTCTGACAAATTTGCCTTGAAACAATATGCCTGTATTGCTAGATCAGCCAGTTCTGGCCATTTACAAATTCCCAGATATAAACTCAAAAAAGCATGAGGTAACAGTTTCCATGTCCTTGCCACCCAACTCTGGAACTCTCTCCCTTTCAGTTTTAGAACCAATCAAACACTTCATTGCTTAGAAACAATGTGAAGAACTGGCTTACCAATGATGCTCTTCATCAGCACACATGCCTTCCTATGTATATATGTAATATTCTCTACACCTGTGTATTTATGTGATAGTCTCTACACCACTCTTCTTTTGTAACTGTGAATAATTAATGTTACTTTATATGTACACATGTTAGATTCTGTGTGCCTTATTTTTTATGCTGTGTAATTAAGAAACTGCATTATATCGTACTGCGCCCAGATACCCTTGTGTGAGGTGTGCATTATAAATAAATAAACTAAACCAAATCAAACCAAACCAAATAGAGAACTTTATTACATGGCCCTACTGGAACTTTTTAAAACTTGGAGAAAAGAAGAATTATTAGGTGACTATGGGGGTCATCACGAGTTGAAGAGAGCAGTAAAATTTGGCAGTAATGATATTACCACCACATTACTGGGGTAGAAAATAACGATCTAAACAATCTGAAAAATACTTGTAAGTGCTCACATCACAGCTAAATGATGAACAACTCATCATTTATCTAGAAGTCACTGAAAAAATGTACATTTAAACATGAAACTAAAACTTGTAGCTGTAAACATTATAAACCTCTGCTCCTGTATGTAAATTTTGAAGCTGGTTCTGGCAAAACATTTTTGAATAAAACAATCAGCATATTTCTACAACACTTAACAAACAACAATTTTCCAACAAACAACAACCTTCCAGCTGTTGTAACAGCCCCCACAGGTTTAGCTGCCTACAACATAGGAAGTGTAACATTACTCCGACTACTTCTCCCCCTAGTAGAACACCAAAACAAATGAGAATATTACAAGTTAACAGCAGAAGCTGCTAGTGAAGTATGCAGAATAATTAAACAAATTAAAGTGCTACTGATCGCTTATTGCATTTTATTATTTTAAAACCAAAAGATATACAAACTGCTCAAGGTCAAAGACCATAGCTAGTGGCCCATTTATATGTAAGAATATGTAGTGGGCACAGCCAAAGATTATGGCCAATGGCCAGTTTTGTGCTAAAGTCCACGGCCAGTGCCTGATTAGTGTATATAATATACAGTGGACACGGTTGAAAGCTGTATCCTCTGTTAAAGGCCAACAATCTATAGAGTACAGCCTGTTAGTGTTTTAAAATAATCAGTGCACATGGGTGCAGGTTGTGACCACAGTCCATAAATGAAGGCCATGACTAGTACCCTTTCATGTGTTAAAATATATTTGTCCATGCACAGTTAGCATGGCTGAAGGCCATACTTAATGCCAGTTACTGTTGTAAAGTAATTAGTGATGCCATTAGTGATGTTGCCGCCACACAAAGTATTATGCAACCACTTGGGACTTACATTGATTTCATTTTACAACCCATCATCCAAGCTACGCTTACATATGTCAAAGATACTACCTATTTTCTTAAGATACTCGGTGGAATTGTATTAACAGCAGACAACATACTATACACGATTGATGTTGTAAGTCTGTACACAGATCCCTCACGATCTGGGACAAGAAGCTGTTGGAGCTTTACTGCTAGAAACAGGGGCAATCGGAGCAAAGAGTTTTTGATGATTCTTTTGGACGTTATTTCTAAGCATTCATATTTCAAGTACTACCAGGTATCTGGGACAGCTATGGGTGCAATCATGGTGCCAGCATATGCAAACTGTTTCATGTATCAATTTTGAAACCACACACATTCTTAACAACCAAAGATGGAAGCAACATCTAAAAATATGGGTGCGTTACATAGACGACATCTTTGGGGTGTGGACAGGAAACAGGAACAAATTGGAAGGATTTTTAGTGTACCTCAATGGCATTGACAGGTGGATACAATTCACATTGTAAATAGGTAATCCAGACATACATTACCTCGATGTACAAACAGTAATGAAGGACAACAGAATCAACACCACCCTTTACACCAAACAAACCGATCGGAGCAATCTTCTACATTGGATGAGTTTTCATCCTCCTACCTCCTTACTGAAACTCCTATATGGACAAATGTCGAGAATAAAAAGGATCATCAGTGATCCTGAAGATTGTCAAATACAGTTGCAAAAATTGCAAGAAAGATTACAACTGAGAGGGTACAGAGAAACTGACCTATCTCTGGCTTGTGCAAAAACAAATACTCAAGATTGTGAACAACTTTTAACTAAGAAAACCAAACGCAAGAGTCCAGCATTAGTTTTTGTAAACACATTTTCCATTCAAAGTAGACAAATCAAGACAATCATCCAAAACAGATGGAATATACTCACCAGCAATGAAAGAACAAAAGACCTATTCCCGCAACCACCAGTGTTTTCATACTAGTGCAATATGTTAGTCAACACTGGAGGCAAAGCACTCACAACCAAACCAGATAAACATCCAGGAACATATCCATGCATGAGCTGTGGCAACTGCAACAATGTCATCAAAGGCAGTGTGGTGAAGCATCCCCGAACCGGAGAAAGAATAAAACTTAAACATCACGCCAGATGCTTAACCGAAAATGCGATCTATGCGATTAAATGTCCTTTTGGGAAGTACTATGTGGGTGAGATGTCACGCATGGTACGAATCCATATGAATGAGCATAATCATACATTAGAAACAACAATCAGGCCTTAGCAGTCGCAAGACACTTTAAGGACAACGGACACTCTATTACGCAGCTACGGTTTCTGATATTGGAAGTGATACCAACCAAAGGACAGAATAGAGATATGAAGAAATGGCGAGCACAGAAGGAAGCCTTTTGGATTGAGGGATTAGACTCTTAAGCACCAATTGGAATGAACGAGGAACTGGACTTAAGCTGTTTTCTAAAATGATGCATACATTTTGTCAAACTTACGTTTGGAATTAAGACAGACACAGTAATGTGCATACCAAAGTATGGTTACCCATTGCAAATGTACACCAAAGTCTATGTCCCAGATTGCTAATATGTGAAACTTAATGATAATGGGTATCAAACTGTATTTGATGTGACTACATAGAGCGGTGCATACAGAATGGTAATATGCGAGACTGAATAATATCAATGCAACATGTTCTTGCTAAACATGTCATGAAGAATGATAGTTTCCATTGAAAGGACCAGGGCAGAGTAACATAAGTTCCACCACAATACGAGATTTGGTATGGATTTAGATAAATAGTAGGGCGGTTTGCAGGATTCCTTTATGAACAATATTGGCACTAACAATTATACTTACCTGAATAAGCCTTCCGATGTAATACTCATCTCTGATGCAGCACTAATGACACCAAGAGACACCAACAGGACAGTATACAACATGTATTTCTCACAAGCCATGTTTTCACATTTTTTCACAGTTTGGACTAAACACCAAGAAGTTCCCAAGAAGTTTGAAATTTCATTTCAACACAATGTTGTAACACCAATACTTAGCAGATTAACAGGGTAATTTATGGAATTTCGCAGAAAAGTGTCGCAAGCGTCTGGCGCAGAGTGTCCGCGTGCGATTGTCTGCGCCAGGCACGTGCGCTAAAACCGATTTCCGTGCACAGCGTATTCATGGATTCTAGGCTCCCAAACCAGCCGTGGCGCAGAGTATCGCAGCGACCCTGCAGCAGCGCCAGTAACGCCCCCAAGAACGCCCTCGCGCAAGGAAAAGCCATCAAAATCGCAAAATCATCGCAAAGGGCTGCGCTAACCATGGACCAGTTTACAGGGCTGCCAAACAAGGAACGCAAAGCGGGTAACGTTCATATCAGGGGTACGCGGGAAGTTTTACACGCGATTAGCCAGGGTACGTGTATTACAGGGGTACGCGGGAAGTTCAACACGCGATTGGCCAGGGTACGTGTATTACAGGGGTACGCGTGAAGTTTTACATGCGATTAGCCAGGGCACGTGTATTACAGGGGTACGCGGCAATTATCACACGTGATTTGGCTGGGTACGTGTATTACAGGGGTATACGGGAAGTTTTACACGCGATTTGGCTGGGTACGTGTATTACAGGGGTGCACGGGAATAATCACATGCGATTTGGCCAGGTACGTGTATTACAGGGGTGCGCTGGGATTATCACACGCAATTTGGCTGGGTACGTGTATTACAGGGGTGCGTGGGAAGTTAAACACGCGATTAGGCTGGGTGGGTCCTCACAGGTGTACCCTGTACACCCTCCACGGCCCCTGCAGGCCGCCCACACCACAGGGGACTACCCTGCACACCTGCTCATGTCCCCCTGCACCCCCACCCCCCAGCAGTGCAGGGGCACCCTCCACCAGGCCCCCACCCATGTCCCCTATCACCCTCACCCCCCAGCCACCAGGGGCACCCACCACCAGGCCCCCACTCATGTCTCCCACCACCCCCACCCCCCAGCCACCAGGGGCACCCACCACCAGGCCCGCACCCATGTCTCCCACCACCCCACCCCCCAGCAGTGCAGGGGCAGCCTCCACCAGGCCCCCACCCATGTCTCCCACCACCCCCACCCCCCAGCAGTGCAGGGGCACCCACCACCAGGCCCCCACTCATGTCTCCCACCACCCCCACCCCCCAGCCACCAGGGGCATCCTCCACCAGGCCCCCACCCATGTCCAACCCATGTCTCCCACCACCCCCACCCCCCAGCCACCAGGGGCACCCACCACCAGGCCCCCACTCATGTCTCCCACCACCCCCACCCCCCAGCAGTGCAGGGGCACCCAACACCAGGCCCCCACTCATGTCCCCTATCACCCCCAGCCACCAGGGGCATCCTCCACCAGGCCCCCACCCATGTCTCCCACCACCCCCACCCCCCAGCAGTGCAGGGGCACCCACCACCAGGCCCCCACTCATGTCTCCCACCACCCCCACCTCCCAGCCACCAGGGGCACCCACCACCAGGCCCCCACTCATATCTCCCACCACCCCCACCCCCCAGCAGTGCAGGGGCAGCCTCCACCAGGCCCCCACTCATGTCCCCTATCACCCCCACCCCCCAGCCACCAGGGGCACCCTCCACCAGGCCCCCACCCATGTCCAACCCATGTCTCCCACCACCCCCACCCCCCAGCCACCAGGGGCACCCTCCACCAGGCCCCCACCCATGTCTCCCACCACCCCACCCCCCAGCAGTGCAGGGGCAGCCTCCACCAGGCCCCCACCCATGTCTCCCACCACCCCACCCCCCAGCAGTGCAGGGGCAGCCTCCACCAGGCCCCCACCCATGTCTCCCACTACCCCACCCCCCAGCAGTGCAGGGGCAGCCTCCACCAGGCCCCCACTCATGTCTCCCACCACCCCCACCCCAGGGGCATCCTCCACCAGGCCCGCACCCATGTCTCCCACCACCTCACCCCCCAGCAGTGCAGGGGCAGCCTCCACCAGGCCCCCACTCATGTCTCCCACCACCCCCACCCCCCAGCCACCAGGGGCAACCACCACCAGGCCCCCACTCATGTCTCCCACCATCCCCACCCCCCAGCCACCAGGGGCACCCACCACCAGGCCCCCATTCATGTCTCCCACCACCCCCACCCCCAGCAGTGCAGGGGCACCCACCACCAGGCCCCCACTCATGTCCCCTATCACCCCCACCCCCCAGCCACCAGGGGCATCCTCCACCAGGCCCCCACCCATGTCTCCCACCACCCCCACCCCCCAGCAGTGCAGGGGCACCCACCACCAGGCCCCCACTCATGTCTGCCACCAACCCCACGCCCCAGCCACCAGGGGCACCCACCACCAGTCCCCCACTCATGTCTCCCACCACCCCCACCCCCCAGCAGTGCAGGGGCAGCCTCCACTAGGCCCCCACTCATGTCCCCTATCACCTCCACCCCCCAGCCACCAGGGGCATCCTCCACCAGGCCCCCACCCATGTCTCCCATCACCCCCACCCCCCAGCAGTGCAGGGGCAGCCTCCACCAGGCCCCCACCCATGTCTCCCACCACCCCACCCCCCAGCAGTGCAGGGGCAGCCTCCACCAGGCCCCCACTCATGTCTCCCACCACCCCCACCCCCCAGCCACCAGGGGCATCCTCCACCAGGCCCGCACCCATGTCTCCCACCACCCCACCCCCCAGCAGTGCAGGGGCAGCCTCCACCAGGCCCCCACCCATGTCTCCCACCACCCCCACCCCCCAGCAGTGCAGGGGCACCCACCACCAGGCCCCCACTCATGTCTCCCACCACCCCACCCCCCAGCAGTGCAGGGGCAGCCTCCACCAGGCCCCCACCCATGTCCCCTATCACCCCCACCCCCCAGCAGTGCATGGGCAGCCTCCACCAGGCCCGCACCCATGTCTCCCACCACCCCACCCCCCAGCAGTGCAGGGGCAGCCTCCACCAGGCCCCCACTCATGTCTCCCACCACCCCCACCCCCCAGCCACCAGGGGCACCCACCACCAGGCCCCCACTCATGTCTCCCACCACCCCCACCCCCAGCAGTGCAGGGGCAGCCTCCACCAGGCCCCCACTCATGTCCCCTATCACCCCCACCCCCCAGCCACCAGGGGCATCCTCCACCAGGCCCCCACCCATGTCTCCCACCACCCCCACCCCCCAGCAGTGCAGGGGCACCCACCACCATACACCCCACCAACCTGGATGACTCTGTGCCATCTTCCCTCGTTGGGCCCTGTGGGGTCCCAGCTGCCTCTTCTGCTGCTGAGGAGTCCAACTCCGACCTCCGCCTCTTGGACCTCCCCTTGCCTGCTGCGGCCTGGGACGCGGCACCAGACTCCTCACTCCCCGACGAGATCACAACTTGGGAGGGGATCTGGCCCTTGCGTCTCCGGCTGGTGGTGCGACCCCTGCCGCTGTGCTCCACAGCACCTGCTCCGTCCTCTTCATCAGTTGACGGTGCAGACAGGGAGAAAGAAAACACAGGCATCAGGGCACTGTAAAATGGACTCATACACACATGACAGTTATACATGAGTGGCATAGGTAAACCTCAGACATGGCATCACAATCCCCAACACACATGTCATTTCAACTTGCACACATGAGCCATACCACTGCCATGATGCAACAGCCAGCACCATCCATTCACATACAACAGCATGTGCAGCCAAAGGTCATCCACACATCACATGCAACATAGGGAGTACACTACACATGCACACACAACACCAAACCTGCATGCATGTGTACACCTCCGCCAACTGTCGCAGTGTCTCCATCGACATCCATGTCACACCTGACAATCATTCCTCCACATCCTGTGCCATGCAAGCCCACACACACAAGCACCATCCATGTGTCACACATGAGACCCCTCGCATGTGTCACCCTCACAGCCCTGTACACCCCCCCTACTTGGCCACATAAAAATACATGTTCAACCTGCACACTCCTGGCACACCACCACACGCACAACTTACTATCAGTATGCATGTACACTTACCGCTCGACTCCAGACGGGTCTGCTTCTCAAGGACATGGATGTGGAGCGCAGGGGATATGCGTTCCAGGACCCTCATCTGATCTTCCGACAAGTGGCCCCGCCCGCCCCTTAGCATCTGCTGCCATTATGAGGCGCCGGGCCTTGTTGAGGGTGCTGGACCTGAAGTCCTCCCAGCGCTTCCTGACACATTAGTAGTGGCGGACTGCCACCTCCTCCGCGTTGATGGCAGTCACGACGTCCATCGGCGCGCAACCTTCCGAAGAGGGCATCATACTGCCCCACGACATGCTCCACCAGGACAACAACTTCCCTGGCACTGAAGCTGGTGCCCCTCTGCCTCCTTGGCCGGGGGTTGCCACTGGTGCCAGATGTCGTAGTGCCCGACATGGCAACCCCAGAGGCAGGAGTGGGTGGGCAACTGGGTCCTGGTGCTGGGCTGTGGGGTGACAGTCGGGAGCCTTTGGTTCCAGCAGGGGTGGTCACAGCAACAGCACCCCTGGCTGATGTGCAGGCAGCAAATGGCAGGGCACGTGGCCAGCAGGCAGTCAGGCAGCAGCAGATGGCAGGTGGGAGCGTGATCAGGGCTCTGGGGGGCAGTAATTTGGCCTCCTGGGCAGGAGCGTGGTCTTTCGTGTGTGAACGCGTGGACAGCCTGATAGGGAGTGATTTTGAACGTGAAAATCCCACACGTCTCCGTGTGAATCGAAGAAAGGCCCTTAGTGCGTAAACCCATCAACAGAATATGCGCGTCCATGAAGTCACGTGCACGTGCAGGAAAATGTTGCGTGACACGTCCGAGTGTCAAAGCGTGTGATTGGAGAAAATAGACCTACACGCAGAAGTCACAAAACGTGTAAATGGTTAAAATGGACCTACACGCAGAAGTGACAAAGCGTGTGATTGGTGAATATGGATCTACACGCAGAAGTGACAAAGCGTGTGATTGGTGAAAATGGATCTACACGCAGAAGTGACAAAGCGTGTGAATGGTGAAAATGGGCCTAGCACGTACACGCCGCGTAAGTGACGCTGTACGTGTGGGCCTGTATATAAGGTACGTGTAGAACACCATTTCCTTGTACGTGCTTTTCGTGGAGAGCAAGTGGGTGAATTCTGTACTTCTTGTCGTTTCACACGCGATTTACTTCACGGCGTTTCCAGTTCGTACTCCCTGTTACCTCTGACAGCTTTTTCTCTTTTTTCTCTCGTACTGGTTTACCTGGGCCTGTTCCCTCAAACAGTGTCCCCTTCTACTGTTGTCCTGTCTCCTCAGACAGTGTACATATCTTCTTTTGGCGGGGGTGTTGCCAACCAAACGCGCTCATTTTTCACGCTCTTTTACCTGGCAGACGGTGAGTCACGCACGTATCTAACTTCTGTGCTTGCCCCGTGTGTAGCCTACCCCTTCAGAGGTCATTCTAGGCTGCGTGTGACACGCATACGTTCATTCTTGTGTTACTGGGTGCCACAGCGTAGTGCAGGTTTTTCTTTCTGCACACGTGGTCTAGGAGGGGTTGAGTGCACGTCATCTCCCTTTTTTGGGCCTCCTGTGCGTTGCGTGACCCGTCATCTTTCCCCAGGGGTTACAATCAGCCTTGCTAGAGCACTAGGGTACAGTTACCATCTGGTACCCAACCCCTTTGACCCCCAATTGCCCAGGACTATAGTCTACAGCCACTCCCATACGCACATTAATATCAGTGCCATGGCTGGGAGGCGAGGATTCCGTAAGGGTGGCAAAGGTGGAAGAGCCACAAGTGGTGGCCGTGGTGGATCCGGTAGGGGACGTGGTCGTAACTTGCAGGGTGAGCCTGTCCCCCCATGTTCGGAGGACCAGTCAAGGGCACCCATTATCCCCCCCCCTCCCGTTGAGGCTGATGTGGCTGACACCATCCATGCTCAGCCCTTGTTGGACCAGCCCATTGTGGCACCACACCTGGCTGACTCCATGGCTGACTTCCAGGTCAGCAGGGCTACCACACGTGCGCTGGTGCACGTTGATGCCATCATGCCACGTGGATCTGGGGCAGCAAGGTCATCTGCTGCCCCAAGTAGGCAGGGCGGAGAGGCTGCAGGGGCAGCTGCGGCTCCATCCACCCCAGCTCTCACACACCCAGCCAGGACAGTGTCCGTCCTAGTCCATTCTGCTGACATTCCCCATGACACCATTACACTTGAGCCAATGCCTGCACCAACTCCCATGCTGAGTGTGCAATCCCACACACCTGATACAGAGCCCACCAGGGCTCCTGCCCCTAGTGTCCAGAACGGCGCAGGACACTCAGGATCACCACCACCTTCCAAGCGGAAGAGGAAGAGTGCTCGTCCGGCACAGGCTGATGCCCCAGACACGGCTACACAGTCCGGTCCGTCGAGGAAGCCCAGCTTCACGGATGACGAACTGAATGCACTTGTCGAGTATGTGTCCGGACATGATAACGAGATGGTCATTGTTGCAGGATCAAAGACCACACCTGCACAACGCCAGGCACACTGGCAGACCGTTGCGGACATCGTAAGTGCCCTTGGAATCGTGAGGCGCACAGCCAATGATTGCTACAAGCGCTGGAATGACCTAAAGCGCAGGGCAAAGAAGAAGCTGGCCTCAAGTCATGCCGCAACTCTAGTGACTGGAGGTGGGTCTCCAGTAGAAGACATGGAACTCACTCCACATGAGTCAGTCGCTGGGACCTACGTCACGGAGGAACAGATCCAAGGCGTGGGAGATCTGCCTGATTACGAGGCATTGTCCGGTGAGTGCACATGCATGTGTGTGTCATCCATGTGCATGGTGTGTGTGTGAGGGCATCTGTTTGTGTGCCAGGTGAGAGTGTGTGCGCCTGAGTCGAATGTGTCAGCCATGTGCTTCATGCAATACATCCTGCACAGCTGCAATTGGCCATTGCAGTATCCCTTCTGCCAACAGTAGACATCTAGCCCAACAGCACCCCAGTTGCCCTTGAAGTGTCACCTTGCCACAACATTGTTGCTTATTTTCCTATGTTCAATCAGACAGATTGTATGCATTCCACCACTTATACTAGGCATTCCTCAGTCCTCTAGTCACATGTCTGGCATGGCCATGGTAAAGTGGAGTGACTTTGTTACCTGGATATCATATGTTCACACATGTCCCTGTGCAATTGGACCATATTGGACTGGCAGCTCCAGGTGATAAAGCAGACCTGTTTCAATTAGAAAAGCTATTGCATGTGGGAACTGGACAGAATGAATAAGTGCTGCCCTCCTCTCCATCTACACTCAATAGCAATGGCACATGCCATCTGTGTGATGGCATGTGTGTGTCACCTGGCAATCACAGGGCAGTGTATGATGCCACTGCCAGGCAGCATGCAGAAAATGTGTTCATCTTCCATCTTTGTGTAATGAGTGTGTGCCATTTGCCTGCCCTTCATACGCAGTGAGGGTGCATGCATGGGAGGGTCTTAGTCATGTGGGACATGTGTCAATCAAGTACTGGTTCTCTTGCTTCTCAGCCCTCATTGTGTGCCATGGTGCTAATGCGGGTTTCCATTTCTTTGTTATTATGTCATTGCAGGGGAAGACGCACCTGATACTGCTGGGGTTGTGGAGATGGTGCAGAGCCAGGAGGGGTCCGAGGGCCGACCAACCACCAGTGAGGGACCTGGTGTGCTGGTGGGTGAAAACCCACAAGTGCTACAGGTTGTGCTCTCAAGGGGTGTCTCTGGCTGCACCTCCCCCGAGCTGTACTCAGCTGTTGACTCGGATGATGAGACCTACGTGCCGTCACAGGTGAGTGTTCCAGGGTGGGAATCTGTTCTGTCCCACCCACCTGCACCAGGGTCAGAACCCTCAATGGGGATGTCAGTGTTGGCAGCTAGGCCTTTGGTGGTTACGGATGCAGGGTCACACTCCGCGACATCTGATCCTGTTCCTGGGCCAGCAGATCAGAGGGGGAATGCAGTCCTGCAGCCTCAGGCAGTGCCGGCACACCAAGGCGCAGTCCGCCTTGCCCCAGACAGGTGTGGTGCCCGCCGACGTGGTGGCCGTACGCCACATGGCAATACCGCATGGGAGCAATCCATTTACGGTATGGCTACCCAACAGGCAGCATCATCCGAGATGATGGCTCAGGCCATGGATAGGGTGGCCACTTCCATTGTCCCCCCTGAAAGGCTGATGGAGCGACTAGAGCAGGCAACCAACTCCATCTGCCAGTCACACAGGGAGGACATGTTGGCGTCCAACAGGGACAGGCCGGCGGCACTGGCGACTCTGCAGGAGGCCATCTCCATAGAGTCCCAGGGCCACAGGGAAGCCCTGAGGCAGGAGCTACATCAACTCAGGACGACTCTAGTTGAGCTTGAGGCTTCAACACACCAAAGGACAGAACAGCAGCTGGAGCGTCTCACCCGTACGCTCTCAGCTGAGATGCAAGCAACGAGGGCGGAGGTCCGGGCATCCCGTGAGTTGTTGCATGGGGACCTCCGCACCCTCATCCTCCAGAACGAGACCTACCACACCCGCATGCTTGCAGCCATGGAGGAACAGAGTAGGGCCTTGCGTGGGCTGCCTCCCATAGTGCAACCACCTCCGGATGCAGCTGCACAGGGTGATAATAGCGACAGCAGTGATACTCCCACAATAGGGTAGCCGTGTGGGCCATGAGCCCATGGAGGTGTTTTTTTTTCCCAGGATCCACACAGGTGGTTTCTGGTGTGCACCCTGACCTCGGACCTCCTGGGTGGCCTCCCCAACCCCCCCGGGCCCTTTAATGGCCATTTTTGATTTTTTTTTATTTTTATTTTTATTTTTATATTTATTTTTATATTTTTCCCAATTTTTTTGGGACAATTTGTTGGCTTCCGTGGTTCCTGTGGGCATACGCTGCATTGTGGCTGGGCACATGCAGGCTTGTCATGTATTAGGTTCAGATGCCTGGGTTTGAGTCACACACACCCCTCCTGCTTCCCGTTTCCATGGGCTTGCAAAGGGTGTGCCCAAGTGACATTGAAGTACATGGTGACATTGGACTCCCACTACATGTGTGGGTAGTCTAGTCAATACTGTGTATACATTCCTAGTGCATATTGCTGTTGTGTTGTACACTGCATGTTGCATTGATGTGTAACTCATCATCTGTGTCTGCCTCCTAATTTGCAGGTCCCTTCCTCATGTCTACACAAGGCCCTCTAGTCTGGAGATGGGGTCCTTGTTGGCAGCAGTGCACCTACAACTCTACATGGCACCAACACTGTTCAGTTGGAAGTGGTGGGAGTGCAGGCATATCCAGGTGGTGAGACAACTGATTTATTACATTACTGAAGTCATGTTAATGGTAGTACCTGCTCAAGTTTGTTGTTGGTCCTGCATTACAGTGAGCATTTCAGGTGTAGGAAGTTTCAATTGGGGACACTGTACATTGCAACACTTGTCATGTTGTGGGGATTACTTTGTTTACCTGCACATAGCATGACATGGCACGGTGTGTTGTGTGGCGGTGCTGGGGATGGGTTGGGTGACATGGCACTGTCCTCTTGCTGCATTTAGCAAGTGGGTATTCATTTTGGCTGCTTGAATGTGTTTCTTCACAAAACTGCATTGGTGTTGTGTGTGGGTAGGGATGCACACATTGTAACACTTCCAGGTGAACAATCTCAGGCTGATATGCTTTTCACGGTTGAATCTCCAGACATTCAGGATCAGTGTCAGGTTGAGTCATCATTGACTGTCAGATGGAATGTGCCAGGCCAGTGTGCACTCCACAGGGGAGTGAATACTATGTGAAGTAATTAGCCACTAGCTGTGTACGGGCTGCCTCCCCCCGTGCCCTTTCCCCTCCCATGCGCAGCGGCTGTGCATGTGGTTGGGGATGTGGGGCCACCACCATGTCCACGGGCAGGCCCCGGCGTGTTGCAACGTTGTGCAGGACACATGCTGCCACTATGATCCTGCACACTACTGGGGGAGCGTATAACAGCTGCCCGCCAGAACGGTCAAGGGAGCGAAAGCGTGACTTTAGCACTCCGAATGTGCGCTCCACTATGCCCCGGGTTGTAATGTGGGCTGTGTTATATCTTACCTGGGGTGGCGTGGTGGGGTTCCGAATTGGCATCATCATGTGGGGGCTGAGAGGGTAGGCACTGTCCCCTGTGGAGGTGGTGATTGGTATCATTGGTGGGGTTGTGACCTTGCTCAGTATCCAACATGCATGCATGTGCAGTGGCATACATACTCACCAAGCAGCCATGTATCGCCATGCCGCCCAGCATCTATGTCCCGGCATAGGGTGGACATTCGGTAAATGAAGCTGTCGTGGGTGGACCCGGGATAGTTGGAATATACTGAGGTGATGATTCCCTTGGCATTACATACTACCTGCAAGTTGATGGAATGCCAGTGCTTGCGGTTCCTATAGATGTGCTCAGATGTCCTGGGGGGACGTAGAGCCACATGGGTGCAGTCGATGGCACCTAGCAATTTGGGGAATCGTGCCACACCATAAAAATCCTGGGCCGCAGCATGCCTTTCTGCAGGTGTTCTGGGCAGGTATATGTGCCTGCGGACTGATGGGCGTGCAGTGATGATGTCCAAGACCTGGTGTAGGCAGCGTGACTGGGTGGCCTGTGACACCCCACCCACTATGGCACTTGTCCGCTGAAATGATCCAGTGGCTAAGAAGTGCAGTACATTGAGGACCTTCTCCAGGGGGCTGAGTGCTTGGGAGCACAGGGTGGGTGATGTGAGGTCATCCTCCCACTCACTCACCAGGTCCAGTATTATGTGTGGTGGAAACCTGTACCTTCCACACACCTGGTCATCAGGCATCCCAAACAGGCTGGTTCTGGGTGTGAATATTCTGGCCCTGACTCTCCTCCTCCTCCTCCTTTGGTAGCCCACTGCCACTGCTGCTAGGAACGGTATGTTCATCCTGGCATCTGGCTTGTCATTTGATAAGTGCGCAAATTAATGCTTTGCGCGTGTACTAGGCGAGCGTGTGACCCGCGCACCCCTGGAATCTAGTTCCCAGTCCAATAGCGTGTGGAAATTCCCACGCACCACGGGATACAGGTGCGCTGACGTACTTGCGTGTGTAAGTGCCCGCGCACCCCAGAAATACACGTACATAGGCCAATCGCGTGTAAGCGCACTTTTGTCCAATTACACGCGATGACACTCGGACGTGCAGTATTTTCACGTGTGCTCCGTCATCACGTGCTGAGTGGGGAACACCCGTGCGGGTCACGTCACAGACGCGCTTACGCGCTGAGGGACTCTGGTCCAATAGAATCGCGTATGCGTGCTGACGCGCTTACGCGCTAACGGCCTTTCCTCGGATTTCACGCTGACGTGCAGGATTTTCACGTGCCAAATCACTCCGTATCAAGCTGGCCACCCGAAAACACACGGAAGACCACGCTCCTGCTCAGAAGGCCGAGTTACTGCCCCCCAGTGCCCCGAGCAGCCTCCCACGTGCCATCTGCTGCTGCCTGCCTGCCTGCCTGCCTGCTGCCACCGTGCCCTGCCATTTGGTGCCTGTACATCAGCCATCTGCAGGGGTCCAGTTGCTGTGTCCACCCCTGCTGGAACTGAAGACTCCCAACTGGGATTACATCGCTCCACAGCCCAGCCCCAGGACCCAGTTGCCCACCCACACCTGCCTCTGGGGTTGCCATGTCGGGCACTTCCACATCTGGCACCAGTGGCAACCCCAGGCCAGAGGGGCAGAGGGGCACCAGCTTCACTGCCACCGAAGTTGGTGTCCTGGTGGAGGATGTCCTGGGGCAGTATGATGCCCTCTTTGGATCGTCCCGCGCCAGCAAGGAAGGACGGGAGAGGATCTGGGCCGACTGTGTGGTTGCCATCAACGCGGAGGGGGTGGCAACCCGCAACGTCCAGAAGATCAAGAAGCGCTGGGAGGACTTGAGGTCCAGGACCCTTGTGAAGGCCCGGCGCCTCGTGGAGGGGGGCCGGGGCCACATGAGTTCCATCCAGAAGAGGGTCCTGGAACGCGTACGCCCAGCGCTCCACGCCCAGATCCTTGAGAGGGAGGCCCGTCTGGAGTTGAGCGGTAAGTGTCCAAGCATTACTGTGTGAGACAGGGCATGTTGCGGTGTGCTGGTTCTATGATACTTGCCTGTATGTGTGCCATAGGCCATGTATGCATGTATGTGTGTAGGGACATCATGGTAATGCATGTGCGACCAGTGATGTGTGACCCACGTGGTTGTTGCATGTGTCCAAATGCGGCATGGGGAGCCCTATGCAGATTCTGAACATGAGAGCATGCCAGTCTCTGTACCTGGACATGGGTGGGGGTGAGGGATGGGTGCTGATGCCAGGTACATATATGGTAGCCATGTCTGTGTGCCTGACCTGCGTGTCTGTGACTTGTGCATGCCATGGATGCATGACACATGTGTGTGACAATGCACAGATTCAGTGAAGCAGCCAACTTACCCTTGTTTTGGCTGTGTTTGGTGTGTTTGGGGCCAGATGGATGTGACTGAGGTGAAGTGTGTGCATGTGATATGCATGAGCCATGATGCATGTGAGTTGCATATCATTGAATGTTTCAAGAGTCCATTGGACATGCATGGAAATATTCATGGCATGCAGCATGCCTGTTACTGTGTGTGTTTTGCCTGGACTGACCCATGTGTTGTGGAGGGACATGATGGAAGTGTACTTTGACAGTGGTGCTCATCTGCTATTGCTTCCTGTCTAGGGGACCATTGTGCAGTACCCTGATGCTTGTGTTCTTTGTCTCCCTCTACGCAGCGGATAGTGAAGAAGAGGGCAGAGACGGCGCTGTGGAGCAAGGCGGCGGGAATGCACCCACGGCTGCAGCGGAAGGGATGGGTGAGCCCCCACAGGGGCCTGCTACGGCGGGAGACGGTGAGGAGCCATCCAGGTTGGTGGTTTGCACAGAGGAGGAGGAGGCCGCCACTGGGGCACACATGGGGCCTGGTGGGGGCATCCCTGCTGGTGCAAGTGGTGCAGTCCAGGGCCAGGGGCAGGAGGCAACACAGGTCACCGTGGAGGGGCCTGTGCATGTCGCTGTCCCTGACCCTGTGAGTGCACCACCATGCACCAGCAGGGATGCCCCGTCCCAGGCCCGTCCGCAGGTAGTGGGGATGTCCATGTCACCTGACTCCCCTCCACCTGCGGACGTGGGAACCCCTGGCCGTGTGGAGAAGGTCCTGATTGGGGTCGCGATGCGCACGGCTGTGATTTGTGATGCCGTGCGTGCTTCCCGGGAGGAGCACGCACGTCATCACGAAGTGCACCGTGCCGACGTGGCCCAATTGGGATCGGCCATGTTCGGGGGTTTCCTGCATGTGTTGGCCAATGTGGCGGCCCTCTCCTCCTCTGTGCAGGCTATCCACCAGTCGTTCTCCTTGCCGTCTTCCGGGCCAGATGCCACCAGGGCCCCCTGTGGACCTGCCCCGACCAATGCAGCCAGCTCGGTGGGGATCCCATCCCTGCCACAGTTGGGAGTCGGAGGTCCAGCAGGGGTGGACAACACTGCAACTGGACCCCAGCAGATGGAAGATGTGACAGCATCATCAGGCAGGGCACGTGCACGACGGCGTCGGTAGTTTCCATCAGCCTGGATGCCGTCGTGCTGGCATAGGCAGTGGCGTCAGAGGCAGCAGCGGGCTCGACGTGGGAGGCATAATGGCTCGGGGCCATCAAGATCAGAGGGGCAGCCATCGGCCGGAGGGCAGGGCAACCCTGGGATGGTGGTGTCTTCCGTGTGGGAGGAGTTGGTCCAGCGGATAGGTGCGGAGCGGCAGCGGGCGGAAGAGGAGCGGCTCGCCATGGTCAGGGCGGAGTTCTCCATGCGTCGGGCATTGAGGCGGGCTGAGTGCCTCGAGGAAGCTCGCAGGGAGTTTGAGCTGAACATGGGGTTATCCCTGCGAGACCTCGGGGCCAGGACAGAGTCCCGCCTCCAGGACATCGACATGGAGTTCGATAATGCCCTGGCCAGCAACATCAACAAGTGAGCCGCAGGACTTGCCCGCTGCCTTTGTATATAGTTATTTAGTTAGTTAGTGTTAGGTTTCCTTTATTTTGTTTTATTATTTTGGACCGCTCGGACAATGGCCACTTTTAGATTAGGTAGTAGTAGGTTTCATTTATGGTGTTGGGCTCATGGACCCTGGAACATTCCTGTATATAGTTTGCTTTTTGTAGATACTTCTTTTTCATTTCTTATTGTGTTCACCATGAGGAAATGGTTTTTCATATATTTTCTTACTACATGATATTGCTTTGGACGACAATTTTTTTTTATTCCTTTTTTTTTTTGATTAGGACTTTTGTTCTCGGACATGGACCATTAATTTGCTTATCCACATAGTTGTATGTTTGATTTGTTTACTTATGTTTAATCTATAATACATTTTTTATTTTTACTTTCACTTGTGTTATTTTCTCATTGGTTTCATACATGTCATGATATGTGTTTTGACATTCACTTGCACCCATTGTGTATGTGTGTGTGTCGGGCATGTGTCCATTTACATTGTTGCCATTGGGGTTGTATCATGTAATTGCATTCACTATGTGGGTGGATGCTATCCTTGCCTGGGTGTTTGTGCTGGGTATGCTGCCCATTACTGCCATGATTGTGTATCGTCAGGACCTGGGGCCAGGGGGACATGTGTGGGTGCCTGGTGGAGGTTGCCCCTGCACTGCTGGGGGGTGGGGGTGGTGGGAGACATGAGTGGGGGCCTGGTGGAGGTTGCCCCTGGATGGTGGGGGGTGGGGGTGATAGGGGACATGAGTGGGGGCCTGGTGGAGGTTGCCCCTGCACTGCTGGGGGGTGGGGGTGGTGGGAGACATGAGTGGGGGCCTGGTGGAGGTTGCCCCTGGATGGTGGGGGGTGGGGCTGGTGGGAGACATGAGTGGGGGCCTGGTGGAGGCTGCCCCTGGATGGTGGGGGGTGGGGGTGATAAGGGACATGAGTGGGGGCCTGGTGGAGGGTGCCCCTGGATGGTGGGTGGTGGGGGTGATAGGGGACATGAGTGGGGGCCTGGTGGAGGTTGCCCCTGCACTGCTGGGGGTGGGGGTGGTGGGAGACATGAGTGGGGGCCTGGTGGAGGCTGACCCTGCACTGCTGGGGGGTGGGGGTGGTGGGAGACATCGGTGGGGGCCTGGTGGAGGCTGACCCTGGATGGTGGGGGGTGGGGGTGGTGGGAGACATGAGTGGGGGCCTGGTGGAGGCTGACCCTGGATGGTGTGGGGTGGGGGTGATAGGGGACATGAGTGGGGGCCTGGTGGAGGTTGCCCCTGCACTGCTAGGGGGTGGGGGTGGTGGGAGACATGAGTGGGGGCCTGGTGGAGGCTGACCCTGCACTGCTGGGGGGTGGGGGTGGTGGGAGACATGGGTGGGGGCCTGGTGGAGGCTGACCCTGGATGGTGGGGGATGGGGGTGGTGGGAGACATGAGTGGGGGCCTGGTGGAGGCTGACCCTGGATGGTGGGGGGTGGGGGTGGTGGGAGACATGAGTGGGGGCCTGGTGGAGGGTGCCCCTGGATGGTGGTGGGTGGGGGTGATAGGGGACATGAGTGGGGGCCTGGTGGAGGTTGCCCCTGCACTGCTGGGGGTGGGAGTGGTGGGAGACATGAGTGGGGGCCTGGTGGAGGCTGACCCTGCACTGCTGGGGGTTGGGGTGGTGGGAGACATGGGTGGGGGCCTGGTGGAGGCTGACCCTGGATGGTGGGGGGTGGGGGTGGTGGGAGACATGAGTGGGGGCCTGGTGGAGGCTGACCCTGGATGGTGGGGGGTGGGGGTGGTGGGAGACATGAGTGGGGGCCTGGTGGAGGGTGCCCCTGGATGGTGGGGGGTGGGGGTGATAGGGGACATGAGTGGGGGCCTGGTGGAGGTTGCCCCTGCACTGCTGGGGGGTGGGGGTGGTGGGAGACATGAGTGGGGGCCTGGTGGAGGCTGACCCTGCACTGCTGGGGGGTGGGGGTGGTGGGAGACATGGGTGGGGGCCTGGTGGAGGCTGACCCTGGATGGTGGGGGGTGGGGGTGGTGGGATACATGAGTGGGGGCCTGGTGGAGGCTGACCCTGGATGGTGGGGGGTGGGGGTGGTGGGAGACATGAGTGGGGGCCTGGTGGAGGCTGACCCTGGATGGTGGGGGGTGGGGTGGTGGGAGACTTGGGTGGGGGCCTGGTGGAGGCTGCCCCTGCACTGCTTGGGGGTGGGGGTGCAAGGGGACATGAGCAGGTGTGCAGGGTAGTCCCCTGTTTTGTGGGCTGCCTGCAGGGGCCGTGGAGGGTGTACAGGGAACACCTGTGAGGACCCACCCAGCCTAATCGCATGTGTAACTTCCCACGCACCCCTGTAATACACGTACCAAGCCAAATCGCGTGTGATAATTCCCGCGCACCCCTGAAATACACGCGCCCAGGCTATTCGCGTGTGGAAATTCCCGCGCACCCCTGAAATACACGTACCCTGCTGTAATCGCGTGTGGAACTTCCCGCGCACCCCTGAAATACACGCGCCCAGGCTATTCGCGTGTGGAAATTCCCGCACACCCCTGAAATACACGCGCCCAGGCTATTCGCGTGTGGAACTTCCCGCGCACCCCTGAAATACACGCGCCCAGGCTATTCGCGTGTGGAAATTCCCGCACACCCCTGAAATACACGCGCCCAGGCTATTCGCGTGTGGAACTTCCCGCGCACCCCTGAAATACACGCGCCCAGGCTATTCGCGTGTGGAAATTCCAGCGCACCCCTGAAATACACGTGCCCAGGCTATTCGCGTGTGGAAATTCCCGCGCACCCCTGAAATACACGCGCCCAGGCTATTCGCGTGTGGAAGTTCCCGCGCACCCCTGAAATACACGTACCCTGCTGTAATCGCGTGTGGGACTTCCCACGCACCCCTGAAATACACGTACCCTGCTGTAATCGCGTGTGGGACTTCCCGCGCACCCCTGAAATACACGTACCCTGATGGAATGGCGTGTGGAACTTGCCGTGCACCCCTGAAATACACCTACCCTGATGGAATCGCGTGTGGACCTTCCCGCGCACCCCTGAAATCCACGTATCCGGCCAAATCGCGTGTGAGACTTCCCGCGCACCCCGGTATACACGCACACGTATTTTTTGTCAGCGTGTCCGTGTTTGTGGGTACCCCTTTGCACGTCATTTGTCCTGGAGGGCCACAGTATAGGACATTCATCATGGCAGTATATGGGTGCTATTTGTTGGCGCACCTTTTGGCGCACATTTCTTACAGCCGCAGAGACGCTACCGCCTGCTTTCTTGTGGCGGTCGTGTTTGTGCCTGTGCGCTGGTTTGAGCGTGCGCTTTTTTGCCCTATTCTATTCCATGAATACGTGTTGTAGGCGAGCGTGTGGGCGTTCCGCGCACTTGTGCCCTCTGCTTCCCCCGTGACGCCCATGTTTTTGCAAGTTGTTCCCCATTCCGAGTGTTACGCCCGTGTTCCGCCTACTTTTGTTGCGTGCGCCGCGCTTTGTGCAAATTTCGCTGTGGCCTGTGCGATTTTCGCTGTGACCTGGCGCACGCTGTTAGATGGCCTGTGCGCCAACGTGCGCGGGGCACTTTTTATCGCACATCCGCTGGTTTTCTCGCGCACGGACTTCCATGAATCGACGTGCGCTGCTTTTCGTGCGATTTTTGCACTTGCACTGCGATTTCCGCTATTCCACTGCGATTCGCACGTTTTTGCCCACTTGCGCCGCGCTAATTATTCCATGAATCAGCCTGTAAGTCTTTCAAGCAGCGCTCATCTCTAATGCGGCACCAATAGTACTAGGAGCCACATATGGGATAGTATAGTATACATATTCTTCATAAGCTACGAGTATACATTTTTCCTACTGTTTGCTCTAAACATAACATTAGCTTTAATCTTTGCTTTAATATAATTTGGTTTAAATCTTTAGAGTGGCACTTGGAATAGTGCAATTTGCGAGTACTAATATGCATTTTTGGTAGCAATTTGACATGGTTCTAACTCATTTAAGATGGCCACCGTCTTCACATGCCCTTAAGCGTTCCCATGGTAAACTCCAAAACACTTTTATGAACACATTAGCGAAGCAGGCACACCTGTGGCGTCTCTGTAGACAGTTACCAGTTGCTACGAGGTAAGAGAAAAACACTGCAGTACAGCAGTATAGAATGAAACCAGCGTTCTGATCCCTATTTTTTATTATCTTTTGCAGCGCATGGTTCACTCTCATAGCAAAGAGAATTTCGTTTTCACAAGTCCACGTTTGAAATACACTGGTAAAACGCACCATTAATCCATTTGCACACTGGCATCTAGCAAAGTTAAAAATGACAATTAGGATTTACTGCCTCCATCTATATCCTATTTCCTCACAGCACCATCCTACCTAGCTGACACACTGTCTAGATCCCAATCCACAAGACCAACCAGATCCACATACGCCAACTGTCTCACCATACCACGCATCAATAGATCCAAGGCAGGAGGTATAGGCTTCCCATACCTGGCACCTAAGCTTTGGAACGCACTGCCCACCAACCTCAGAGCAGAATCATCCCTCCTCTCCTTTCGGAAACAACTTAAAACTGCTCTCTTCAACTAACTTGTGCACCTGACCACCTCTGTGTTCTCTATGTGCATGTACTTAAGCATAACCATTGCCCAATGTAACCAAGGGTACAACTGCGTGTAACTAAGTTTAAGAAACACTGTAACCAGCGCCACGATGCCTTCGGTCTGATGTGCGCTTAACAAATGTGAATAAATAAATAAATAAATAAATAAATACATAAATAAATATCTGTTTTAGATCACTCATTGGCAGAAACATATACAGGTTAGTACTTATGTGGAATATTATGTTAATACTTATGTGGAATATTGCAACAATATGTTCCTTATAAAGAAGCAACCTTGCCAATTTCGGTCACCATTTCTTCTTTACCCCGTACTCCTGACACTACACGTGGCAACATGAAAACACACATGTACGTGTTTAATATACTTTATATGAATGGGAAAAGACTGCTACTGCATGTATATACAACACTATGACAAAAATGAATTGATTTTATGCATATATTACTGACTGCCACTATTGGATTTTGACAATGTGGGATGGCAAACCGGTGGTAACAATGAACTGGCCCTATGCACAATTCTTTGACCGTTAACTAATGGAATTTGGCAATATGGTATTGATTACCTGTACATATGTGAATGATGGCTTCTATGAGCATTATGTTTCGAATATCATGTGAAATTTTATGTATACTCAAGTGTAATTGCTGGCGTTTTCACGAAGGCTGGGGCATTATAAAACTTGATAATTGGTTATAAAAGCTACTGACCAGCATGAGCTGGCCCTGAGGAAGGATAGGAATCAGAAATGCATAGGCCATTTGTAGCTCATTTGGTGCATCTGCCTAAACAGCGATTCCCAACTGCAGAACTCTAATGTGGAAATAAATAAGCATACTTTGAAAAACCACCCGAAATGGAGATAATTGTTTGAGAAATTAATCTGAAAGATTATATATACAGAAATTGACCACATCTCTGGTATTTGGGAGTGCAGCCCACACCACTGGCTTCCCGGCCAAGGTCCCTTTTTTTGCCTGTGATCTGTGATGTCATCATTGTGATCATGTGCAACAGGGGGCACAAAGTTAAGGTGGCTTTAGCTGAATTTATGAGGTTTTGTTGCTTTAAGTTCTCAACTTAACATCCCTGCATCTAAAGTGTTTTCATTGAATATTTATATATATATATATTGTAGAAACAAGAGGACAAAGGGGAGACCGCACTCTCCGCGGATCCTGAGGCAAAAATCCACACAAAAAATACATGAGCGCAACTCACACGAGGAAGGTCATAGAAAAGAATTTAATGAGATAAACACAAAATAGTGTCACAATACGGCTGGGAAAGCAGCAGAAACAGAGGCAGGATGCCCGTGAGCACGACCTGCTTACAACGTGTTTCACACTCAACTGAGCGCTTGGTCACATAAAGGAAAAAAGGACCAAAGCCTAGATATACAAACATGTAGTCTTTTTACTGTATCAGTGGAAGTAAGGGTCTTTGAGGGCATGGATTAAATGGCAGCCATGTTGGAATGGAGAAACAAATACATATACCCATAATGGAACCAGGGAAGTTATATATAGTGGCCGTGTAGTTATGGTTAAGTTGCTGTTTCCATAGGAAGAGTACTTTTTGGGCGGCTTATAACTTTGCTCTCCCTGGACGAATCCTCACCAATCTTTGCAAAAAAAAGTATATGGCCCACTCTGAATTTTTTTGCAAAGGGGGGGCAAAGTTATAGGGGGGGTCCCAAAACTTCTTTTTTTCCCATAGACTGAAAGGGTAAAAAACTTTGCTCGCACCTACAGCCCAAACCGCTGGACGGATTTTCACCAAATTTGGATCAGGAAAGCGTGCTTTTGTAGATTTGGTGAAAATCCGTCTAGTAGTTTTTTAAAAAATGAACAAAAAGTAGGTCATAAAAAATGAGTGATATCTGTGTTCGGTCCGCAGACACACTTCCCTGTTCGCTCCGCGGACAGTGTCCTGATTGGCCAATCAGCTTGCGTCATGTCCATGCGACGTGTTTGCTGATTGGACGGCGTAGAGCGTGAAGCGCGTCAGATTTTCGGTAGCGCCCACCATCTTGGAATCGCGGACGTCCGCGGACAGCGCAGTGAAACTTGGTTTAAAATGTGTATTTAGTAGAGTGTGCTAGTGTGTAAGAGGGAGGGTTGGAGAGTATGAGATATGTTAAATGTTGTATTTATTTATGTGGTAGACCCTCTTGTTGTGTTTGATTTGTCTGCGGACATTAAGGCTGTTCTGAAATGTTCTAAATAAACTAAATGGGGGGGGTGTTCTGAGGACGCAATATGTGTCAGTTTTGTTTGCAAGTAAGCTGAAACTGTTCTAAGAACATTCGCGGTGTCCTGAAATGTACGTAAATAAACAAAATGGGGGTGTCCTAAGGACGGTGTCCGTATTGTTCGCTGGCAAGTTGAATGTGATCTAAGAACACTTGTGGTGTCCTGAAATGTTCGTAAATAAACAAAATGGGGGTGTTCTGAGGACGCAGTCCGTATTGTTCGTTGGCAAGTTGAATGTGTTCTAAGAACACTCGCGGTGTCCTGATATGTTCGAAAATAAACAAAATGGGAGTGTTCTGAGGACGCCATCCGTATTGTTCTTTGGCAAGTTGAATGTGTTCTAAGAACACTCATGGCGTCCTAAAATGTTCGTAAATAAACAAAATGGGGGTGTCCTGAGGACGGTGTCCGTATTGTTCTCTGGCAAGTTGAATGTCTTCTAAGAACACTTGCGGTGTCCTGAAATGTTCGTAAATTAACAAAATTTGGGTGTTCTGAGGACGCTGTCCGTATTGTTCGCTGGCAAGTTGAAAGTGTTCTAAGAAATCTCGTGGCGTCCGTTAAATGTTCGTAAATTAACAAAATGGGGGTGTTCTGAGGAGGCTGTCTGTATTGTTCTTTGGCAAGTTGAATGTGTTCTAAGAACACTCGCGGTGTCCTGAAATATTCGTAAATAAACAAAATGGGGGTGTCCTGAGGACAGTGTCCGTATTGTTCGGTGGCAAGTGGAATGTGTTCTAAGAACACTCGCTGTGTCCTGAAATGTTCGTAAATAAACAAAATGGGTGTGTCCTGAGGATGCTGTTCGTATTGTTCACTGGCAAGTTGAAAGTGTTCTAAGAACACTCATTCTGTCAGCGGACATTAAAAGTTCCCATAGGCCATAGTTGAAATGTTTGACTCTATGGGTGTGATATGCTGCGGTGGTAGTGGCCATTTGGCTATGCACCCAAGACTCTATGCCCTGGCCACAACCACCAACAGCATATCACACTCATAGTGGCTTATAACTTTGGGATCAAAAACAAATTTATAAGGAACAAAGTTATAAGCCATTATGGGTGTGATATGCTGCGATGGTTGTACTTATTATAATATACTTACTGTTTGGTTTAGTAACTGGAGTACATGTATTTCTTGTTCATTTCTGTGATAAAAGAAAAGAGCATGTTAGTATTGGTATTTTGTAATGACTTATTACATTGAATAAACAACATTTTTTTTTTTACCCTCATATTTTGTTGATTACAAACTAGAGTACTGTGCAATTTGCTCAGTTTCTGTGTTTGTTGCTAAAATCATTGGGTCTGTGGGAGAAAAAAAATCCATGTTGGATTAAAAAAAAAAAAACTTTTTCTGTTATGCTATAGTGTATTTGTTTGTTTGTTTTCAGTGTTCACTTGTTTCTGGCTAATGCTGTATATATTGGCCTGTTGCAGTTTTTTGGAGCATTAACATATCATTTATTTGTAGCAGTTAGATACCAGTTGGCGTATTCTAACTGTCTATTTTTTTTAATATATTTTAGTGCTATTGATTTATCTGTTTGGATATTGTACAATTTTGGGACAGTTAGATACCAATTGGCATATTCTAACTGTCTATTTGTTGCTCTAATTTAGTGGTATTCATTTATCTGATTAGTTGTTGTAGAATCTTTGGGCAGTTAGATAGCTTTAGGAATATTCTAACAGTTTATATTTTTTTTACTACAAGTTTACTTAAGGTTTAAGTACAGTTTAGTTATAAAATGTTGGTTTTAAGAACATTAAATAACATTTGAAAGATTTGCTGGTAATCTCTGCTTTAGAGTAATGGTACTATCATTACATTCAAACCATCCACATTTCTTTTTTTATATATGCAGTATAGTGCTCTGATTTGGTTGTGGCTCCTGCGTGGTAGATTATACCTATTGTTGTGAAGGTTTTCATACCAAGTGATACTTGACCATGTGTGAATGAAGTCAGCTTGCAGTTGTTTATGGTACCATCTGCATTGTATCGTAGAAGCATTAGTATTAAGTATTTACTATGTGTTTGTATTAGTAACGTGGAGCGATTATCCGAATTGCAGGTAGAACACAATCTACCATGGTTTGCATTTTTCTATAAAGATGCTGAAATGGAATGAATTCACAATTAGGTATTGATATATATATATGAAGCGTTCATTGGGAATTTGTTCTTGTGTCACATTGTTGCAGAGAGTGCATGTATGTTTCCACATGTATGAAATCTGAAAGATTTCATTTATAGGTATGTTTTTATTTTCCAGCACTTGTAGTATGATTGTGGACCTTCCTGTGAGTTTATAGTGAATTTAACCATTCCAGCACAGTAGTCCAATTGTTGTCTTATTCCGTAAACACTATACGTGTTATCAGGGTTATTTGTTGCATTTCTGTGAAGTACTAACATTTGCAAACACAATTGGTCTGTACTGTGTAAGTAAATGTTGTCAACAATTGGTGGCAATTGAAATAGAATATTCATTGCTACATTTGCGTAGCAACTTACTCCAACTATATTTGTGAGTTTAAATGGACCAGGTAGTTCTGTATCTGATTGATTTTATTTTAGTTTGTCTTCCTTTTTTGATGAAGTACCTGGTTTACTTTCCCTAATGGGTTCTTTTATGTTTGTGGTGCTTTATGAAGTTTTGGTCTCTTTTACTCTCTTTGGAGGATTTGCAGTGATATCCTGTTGCATTTCTGTTTGATTTAGTTTTCTTTTACAACATTTTACTTTTTGAGGTACAGAATATGTGTTTAGATGGGGGGTGTATAGTGAACGAAGTCTATTGTATTCTAAAATGCAAGGAATGTCAGCGTTTACTTTACTTGCATCAAAGTTGATTAGAAATAGTACGTAAGCGTGATAGTGGTACGTGGCTCATGCCTTCTTTAAAGACTGTTTTACCAATGTCTATCATTGCTTTGTCTAGGGTAAGACCTTGTGATTTATGAATGGTGACTGCGTATGCAAGAGTTAGAGAAAATTGTTCTCTGCGTACATACATGTCTTTGAAGAGAAGGAATCGAGCTGTTGAGCATCCTATCCTTTTTACTTCTGAAAGTTTGTCAAAGAGAATATTGACAAACTGAATTTGCTTGTCACGTGGGTATGTTTGAAAGTCAGCAACTGTACCCAGTGCTCCATTAACTAGTCCTTGGTCCACGTCAAGGTTACGTTTAAGCATTACTCTGCAATTTAAGGATAATTTTAATATCTTTTCCAAGCCTGTTGTTTTTGAGATTGATTTTTCTAAACTATTTACAGGGTAATTCATAGAATTTCGAACAAAAGTAATGCACGCAGCTGGCGCATGCAGCTGGCGCACAGTGTGCGCGTGCCAATGTCTGCCCCAGCCGCATGCGCTAAAATTGATTGGATTTTAGCCTCCAAAACCAGCCGTGGCGCAGAGTGGTGCAGCGACCCTGCAGCAGCGCCAGTTACGCCCCCAACAACGCCCTTGCGCAAGGAAAAGCCATCAAAATTCCCAATTCAGCGCAAAGGGCTGCGCTAACCCTGGACCAGTTTACAGTGCTGCCAAACAGCAAACTCCAAGCGGGGAATGTGTATTACTGGGTGCGCGTGAAGTTTCGCACGTGAAAGGGCCTGTGTGAGTGGGGTACGTGTATTACTGGGGTTCGCGGGAAGTTTCACACGCGATTTCAGCAGGGTACATGTATTACGGGGTTCGCGGGAACTTTCACACGTGAAAGGGTCTGTGCGAGTGGGGTACGTGTATTACGGGGGTGCGCGGGAAGTTCAACACGCGATTGGCCTGGGTACGTGTATTTCAGGGGTGCGCGGGAAGTTTCACATGCGATTGGCCTGGGTACGTGTATTTCAGGGGTGCGTGGGAAGATTTACACGTGATTGGGCCTGGGCGAGCGGGCTACCACTCACCGTCTGCCTTGCGTGTAGAAGAACGCATAGCCAATGCCCACCAGCTGTGAAGTAATAGTGTGTGAACCCCAACGCCTGGAAAACACACGCACCGCACCCATAGAAAAGCTCATACAGAGCAATGGAAATCCACGTGGGATCTTCAAGCCCTGCCAGGGCAGCGCCCGTGCGCGATACGTCAAAGACGCGCTTACACGCTAAGGGACTTTGGTCCAATGGAATCGCATGCGTGCACTGACGCGCTCATGCGCTAAGGGCCTTTCCTCGAATTACACGCTGACGTGCAATTTTTTCACGTGTCAAATCACTCCGTATCAAGCAAGCCACGCGTAAACAGATGGAAGACCATGCTCATGCCCTGACGGCCATTTTCCTGCCCCCAAGAGCCCCGAGCACGCTCCCACCTGCCATCTGCTGCTGCCTGCCTGCTGCCCACGTGCCCTGCTATTTGCTGCCTGCACATCAGCCATCTGCAGGGGTGCAGTTGCTGTGACCACCCCTGCTGGAACTGAAGACTCCCGACTGGGATACCATCGCTCCACAGCCCAGCCCCAGGACCCAGTTGCCCACCCACGCCTGCCTCTGGGGTTGCCATGTCGGGCATACCACCATCTGAGACCACTGGCAACCCCCAGCCAGAGAGGCAGAGGGCCACCAGCTTCACTGCCACTGAAGTTGGTGTCCTGGTAAAGCAAGTCCTGGGGCAGTATGATGCCCTCTTCGGAAGTTTGCGCGCCGACAAGGAAGGACGGACCAGGATCTGGACGGACATTGTGACTGCCATCAATGCAGAGGGGGTGGCAGTCCGAAGATTCCAACATGTCAAGAAGCGCTGGGAGGACTTCAGGTCCAGGACCCTCAAAAAGGCCCGGCGCCTCTTGAAGGCAGCGGATGCTAAGGGGCGCCGGGGCCACCTTTTGGAACTTCAAATGAGGGTCCTGGAATGCATATGCCCAGCGCCCCACGTCCAGGTCCTTGAGAGGCAGACCCGTCTGGAGTCGAGCGGTAAGTGTACATGCATACTGATTGTAAGTATCTGCACCGTGTACATGTGCATGTGTGTGTATTTCACAAGGGTGCAACAGTGATGCAACATGGATGCTTGGGACACGGATACGTAGAAGACTGATTGCCAGATGTGACATGCCGATCTCATCACTGCGACAGTTGGTGGAGGTGTACACATGCATGTAAGTGTGGTGGCATGTGTGCATGTCTAGTGCACTCCCTGTGTTTCATGTGATGTCTGGCTCACCTTTGGCTGCTCATGCTGTTGTATGTGTATGGATGGTGCTGGCTGTTGCCATATGGCTGTGGAATTGCTCAGGTGTGTGAGTTGACATGCCATGTGTGTTGGGGATTGTGTTGTCATGTATGACGTTTGACACTTCCACTCATGTGCAACTGGCATGTGTGTATCAGTCCATTGTACAGTGTCCTGATGCCTGTCTCCTATCTCTCCCTGTCTGCAGCGTCAACTTATGAAGAGGGCAGAGAGGGTGCTGTGGAGCACAGCGGCTGGGATCACACCACCAGCTGGAGACGCAAGGCCCGGCTCCCCTCCCAGGTTGTGATCTCGTCAGGGAGTGAGGAGTCCGGTGCCGCGTCCCAGGCCGCAGCTGCCGAGGGTAGGTCCAAGAGGCGGAGTTCGGAGTTGGACTCCTCGGCAGCAGAAGGGGCAGCTGAGACCCCACAGGGTCCGACGAAGGAAGATGGCACGGAGTCATCCAGGTTGGTGGGGGGTTTGGTGGAGGAGGAGGCCGCGCAAGGGACAGAGACGGGCTCTGGAGGTGGGGATTCCACTGGTGCCAGTGGTGCAGTGCAGGGGAAGGGACAGGAGGCAGCACAGGATGCCACAGAGGTGCCTGTGTGTAATCCTGTCCCCGATCCTGTGACTGCATCATCCCGCACCAGCAGGGATGCCTACGTCCAGACCCGTTTTTAGGGAGGGGATCCGCTTACAACAACTGGCCTTCCTCTCCCTGCGGACGTGGCTATCCGGGACCAGGTTGAGCCTGTCCTGGGTGGGGTGGCGTTGTGTCAACGGGACATGCGAGGTGACCTGCAGTCTTTTCATGGGGAAACTGCACGTCGTCTCGAATGGCTCGTTGACCACGTCAGCCTACTGGGACAGGTCACCCAGGCCGGATTCCTCCGTTTGCTGAACCTTCCTTCGACCCCCTCCTCACCTGAACCCCCTATGCGCCGGTCATCCTCTGTGCCATCTTTCCACCCATGTATCACCTGGGTACCCTGTGGAGCTGCCACTGACCGTGCGGCCAAGCTGGTGGAGGGCACATCCCTGCCACAGTTGGGAGTCGGACATACAGCAGTGGTGGCCACCTCAACAACTGCACCCCAGCCAGAGGAGGATGTGCAGGCAGCAGGAGCCAGGGCACGGGCACAGGCACAGCAGCAGCAGCAGCAGCAACAAGGTAGGAGCCATGATGGCTCGGGGCCTTCGACATCGGAGGGGCAGGCATCGGCCGGAGGGCAGGAGGACCTAGGACGGGAAGTGTCTTCCATGTGGCAGCGGTTAGGCCATGCTATAGATGCGGAGCGGCAGCGGGCGGAAGAGGCACGGCTCACGATGGTCAGGGCGGAGAACTCCATGCAAAGGGCTCTGAGGCGGGCCGAGTGCTTCGAGGCAATTCACAGGGACCTGGAGGTCCGGATGTCATCATCCCTGCGAACCCTCAGGGCCTTAGAAGTGGACCGCCTCTGGGACATCGAGCAGGAGTTCGATGATGCCCTGGCCCGGGAAATCAGGAAGTGAGCCGTCAGACTAGCCCGCTGACATTGTATATAGTTAATTAGTGTTAGGTTTCCTTTTGGTTTTCATTTCATTTGGGGCGCTTGGACAATGCCCCACCTTTTTGTATATAGTTGTTCATTAGGTAGGGTTTTTGCAGGTTTCCTTTCAATGGTTGGGCTCATGGACGCTGGATTTGTAATTTGTATATAGTTCTATATTGGATTTCACTTCATTTAAGTATCTTTTTTACCATGGATCAATGGATGTGTCTTATTTTTACACTTTGGATATGGTTGGACGGACAGACCCTTTGGACTCATTTGCTTTTGGATTTATTTGGATTCTGGTTTCACACATTTCTTTTTAATATTTTCGACATGCAGCTTTTTCTTCATTTTTTCCATTATTGCATGATTTTTTTTTTATTCATTTGGTTAATTATTGAATACACATTTATTATATACTTTACTGATGTGGTCTTATCTCATTTGTTTTGTGCATGTCACAATGTTGATCTTTTCACAGTCATGTGTCACCATTGCGTGGGTCCGAGAGACATTGATTCATGGCCATGCTGGTTATGTATTTTCTATCATGACTTTGGGAATTCAATGTGGGGTGTTTGGACTGGGGTGGGATTTGGGTGGCCATGAGGGGCATGGGTCTGGAGTGTGATGACCTGTCGGGGGGGACATGTGTGGGGGCCTGCTGGCAGGTGCCCTGCACTGCTGGGGGGTGGGGGTGCTGGGGGACATGTGTGGGGGCCTGCTGACAGGTGCCCCTGACTGCGGCGGGGTGGGGGTGCTGGGGGACATGTGTGGGGGCCTGCTGGCAGGTGCCCCTGACTGCTGGGGGTGGGGGTGCTGGGGGACATGTGTGGGGGCCTTCTGGCAGGTGCCCCTGACTGCTGGGGGGTGGGGGTGCTGGGGGACATGAGTGGAACATGAGTGGGGGCCTGCTGGCAGGTGCCCCTGACTGCTGGGGGGTGGGGGTGCTGGGGGACATGTGTGGGGGCCTGCTGGCAGGTGCTCCTGACTGCTGGGGGGTAGGGGTGCTGGGGGACATGTGTGGGGACCTGCTGGCAGGTGCCCCTGACTTCTGGGGGGTGGGGGTGCTGGGGGACATGAGTTGGACATGAGTGGGGGCCTGCTGGCAGGTGCCCTGCACTGCTGGGGGGTGGGGGTGCTGGGGGACATGAGTTGGACATGAGTGGGGGCCTGCTGGCAGGTGCCCTGCACTGCTGGGGGGTGGGGGTACTGGGGGACATGTGTGGGGGCCTGCTGGCAGGTGCCCCTGACTGCTGGGGGTTGGGGGTGCTGGGGGACATGAGTGGGACATGAGTGGGGGCCTGCTGGCAGGTGCCCCTGACTGCTGGGGGGTGGGGGTGCTGGGGGACATGTGTGTGGACCTGCTGGCAGGTGCCCTGCACTGCTGGGTAATGGGGGTGCAGGGGGTCATGCTTGGTGATCAGTAGTGCAAGGTGATATGTGGCTTCGCTGGGGGGCATGCCCATTGTGGATGGGCTGCCTGAAGGACATGACCAGGGGTGCAGGGTAGTCCCCTGTGGTGTGGACTGCCTGCAGGGGCCGTGGAGGCTGTAGAGGGAACACCTGGGAGGACCCAAACTTCCAATTCACGTGTAGGACTCCCCGGCACCCCCGAAATACACGTACCCTGCTGAAATCGCGTGTGAGACTTCCCCGAACCCCAGGAAGATACGTACCCCACTCGCACAGGGCATATTGCGTGTGTAACTCCACGTGTATCCCAGAAATACACGTACCCCACTCGCACAGGCCCTTTCTCGTGTGAAACGTCCCGCGCACCCCAGAAATACACGTACCCCACTCGCACAGGCCCTTTCGCGTGTGAAACTTCCTGCGCACCCCAGACATACATGTACCCGGATCCAATCGCGTATGAAACTCCAAGCGAACCCCAGTTACACACGGCCCATCGCGTGTGAAACTTCCCGCGCACCCCCAAAATAGACGCACAGGCTATTTTTCACACAGCGGGTGTCCGTGTTTGTCGCGTACCCCTTTGCACGTCATTTGTCCTAGATGGACACAGTATGGGACATTCATCATAGCTGTATGTACGTGATTTTTGTTAGCGCACATTTTTTTAATGCGCAGGGACGCTACCGCCTGCCTTTGTGTGGCGGACGTGTTTAGGCCTCTGCGCGTCTTTGCCCGTGCGCTGGTTTGCCCTATTCGATTCCATGAATACGTGTTGTATGCGAGCGTGTGGGCGTTCTGCGCACTTGCCTCCTGTACTTCCCCCGTGACGCCCACATTTTCACGAGTTGTTCCCCATTCCGTGTGTCACGCCCCCTGTTCCTCCTACTTTTGTTGTGTGCGCCGCGCTATGTGCGATTTTGCTGTGTGCTTAGCGCACGCTGTTTGGAGACGTGTGCGCCACGCAGAATTTTGGCGCACATCCTGGAATTTCCTCACGCACAGACTTCCATGAATCGCTGTGCACGGGTTTCGCTGCGATTTTCGCACTGCGATTCGCACGCTTTCGCACGCTTGCGCTGAAATTTTCAGCGCACATTAATTCCATGAACCTGCTCCTTAGTCTTGTTGTGGCTTGGTCACAGATGGGTAGTGTCATACCATGTACATCTAGTTTGTCTGTGGCGCTAATTTCCATTATTGGTTGCATTTCTTTACTTAACATTATTTCATTGAATTTGAAACAGCTTGCAAGAGTTGGCATTAAGGCCATACAATTGACATTTTTGTGGGCTAATTGTTCCATAACATCTGTAGCACATGCATTATCACCATAAAATGCATGAATGTGCCGGGTTTTCAATATTGCTTCTGCTTCTTTAGAAAGTATACCTACTCTGATACTTTTTAAGATGTTGGCATAAGTGAGATCTGCAGATTGCCACATGTTTTCTGTTAATTCTCTGTATTGGAAATTTTGCCAAAGGTTGACATTTCCAATGCCAACTTTCTCTACGACACTAGATCTCTTGAGCCCCAAAATCAACAATATGGTTCCCCCGATCCCGACTAGAAGCAAGAAGGATATGACTACTGAAAATATCATCCCTCTCCTCCTTCCAGCCATACTGGACTAGAAAGCAACAACCCTGACGCCTTAGTAAATACTTTCAATGATGCTATGAAGAAAGCACTAGACGCAACTGCCCCAATCAAACTACGCAAAGCTAAACAAGCAGCCCACCTAAATGCCTGGTTTACGCCCCACCTCAAATCTCTAATATTACAAAAAAGAAAGCTCCAATCAATCGGGCCACTCACCCACCGTAGACAACAAAAATAACCTAACTGAATTTGGCAAATCTTACAAAAAAGAAATAATCAAAACTAAGAAGAACACATTTAACGCCAGGATCATGAAAGCTAACTCTAGTACTAAAGAGCTATTTGCCATCCTCAGTGAACTGGAATCCCCTATTCAACCCATAGACAATGCCCCCAAAAACAAAGTCTGGTGCACCAACATACAAAATACCCTCTCTAACGAAATGTCCTTGCTTCAATGCAAAATTGCAAAAAAAAAGGCCACACTGTCACTGTCGGACCAACAAATACCCCAACCTCAAGTGAATAAGTCTACTGCACCCTTCAGATTCAAGACTATCTCCATAATCGACACAGAAAAAATAATACTGTTCCTCAAACCATCAAACTGCAAGGGCGACTCCTGCCCAGCACAAATAATAAAGGACACAGCTAGGGACCTAGCTCCCTTCATTACCAAGCTCATAAATTCCTCCTTTAAATCCAATACGGTACCCACCAACCTCAAAGAATCATGGGTCCTCCCATTACTGAAAAAACAAACCTTAGACCCCACTATCCTCACCAACTACAGACCTATCACCACTGTGCCATTTTTACTTAAAATCCTAGACAGAGCTGCCTACATACAAATCCAGGACTACCTGGAAGCCAACCATCTGCTTGGCTCACAACAATCTGGCTTCCGCCCACTCCATGGTACGGAAACAGCTCTGCTAGACCTCAAGACACAAATTGAGGAACTAAAGGATAATGGAAAAACAGCCCTACTCCTCTTACTGGACTTGTCGGCAGCTCTCGATTTGGTGGACCATGCAGTCCTATCTAACCACCTCGAATCTGCCGTCAACTTCACCGCCGACTCTGCTGACCCCATCAAAATAACATGTTGTGTCCCACAAGGATCCTGTGTCTCCCCCACCATGTACAACATCTTCACCAAGCCTTTGTTTGACAAGTTGGACAGACTGGGTGTCACCTACACAAACTACGCAGACGACACCCAGATCCTCATACCCCTTTCGGGCGACTACAAGACAGACTCAGCCTTGGTGAACAAGATATACACCCTCATTCAGGCATGGATTGCCTCACATGGCCTCTGCATGAATGACGATAAAACGGAGATACTAATCCTAGGCTCTGAAGCTGGTATCCAAAAACTAACCCCAAACTACACATCCTTCAGCATTGATAACAACCCTATCACGGAGATGCCTGTGGTTAAAACCCTTGGATTCTATTTGGACTACTCCTTCACTCTCAAGAATCAGGTCAACTCCCTCGCCTCCTCCACCACTTACACCTGCAAACTTATCTGCGCATCCAAACCGTACCTCTCCAGCGCTAGCTGCATCACTCTAGCTAACGCTCTCATCATGTCTAGGTTAGACTACTGTAATGCCCTGTACTCAGGAGCTAACAAGTACATCACAGACAAAATTCAAAGACTGCAGAACAATGCCCTGAGAGCAGCACTAAACATCCCTCACAAAGAGCACGTCACCAAATTCAGGAAAGAGGTTAATTGGCTAATAATAACGGACAGAATTTTACTCAAAATAGCGTCCCCCACCTCTAAACGTCTGAACAACCTAGCCCCCCCATACCTAATGGAAAAAATCACGAGGAGAACTTCCATACGACCCACAAGATCTGCTAACTCCTTTAAAATTGAGACTCCTAGGTTTAAACGCTCGACCACGGGAGGATATAGCTTTCCCGTCAAAGCTACTTACTGCTGGAACAAGTTGCCACTCGACCTCAGAACTGAACAACCATACCCCAAATTCAGACACAAGTTAATCAATTGGTTGCGGGAAAATGACACATAACTTGAACAATACCCTACCCACTCCCACCCTAACCCCCACCATACCTCTTGCCTCATGTATTTCTCCATATTAAGATAGCCAACCATGCATACCCACCTACCTAGCCCATATATAACACTTAGATTTATAGCCTGACCTATTTACCTGATTATATATTTCCATATGTTAGATAGACAGAGTGTTCGGGACTTTTTCCTAGTTATGCCATGTGCCTGTACATATGCCTGTACATATTTTTGTATATATATATATATATATATATATATATATATATATATATATATATATATATATATATATATATATATATATATTGTGTTGCATATATTCTTGTCAAACATTGTAATAAGCTTATGATTTCTTGTATACTGGGCTACCCAAGGGTTTGGTGCGCATTACCAAATAAATAAACAAACAGACAAACAAACAAACAATGCTGCCAACAGTTTTACGGCAGAGTTTGTGTCCTAATGTTTTAAAAATAGGCTCACCTTTTACTGGTGTCAATTGAAGAAGATCTCTGAAAACAATAATGTGTTTTCCTGCAAAGATCACTCAATAGTTTGTTTTGAGTACTTCTTGTAATCTGAGGTGAATCAAAGCCAACATTAGGTTGGACACCATGCTCACTTCATCTATTAGGAGCATTTTCATTTTTTTCAATACTCTGCGTAGTTCCATTGCAGCTTCTGTAGAAAGTTTGTAATAGTCTAATTTGTTTTGGTGTTCTACTGGCAGGAATAGTAATCGGTGTAAAGTGACACCACCTATGTTGAAGGCAGCTAAACCTGTGGGGGCAGTGACAACAGCTGACAGTTTGTTGTTTGTCAATTGTTGAAGGAACTTACTGATGATTTTGATTAGGAATGTGTTGCCAGAACCAGCTTCACCACTGACGTACAGTAGTATAGGTTTGTAATTTTGGCAGGTGCATTCTTTGTTTTCATGTTGTACACCATGTGCAATTTCTTTTGTTACTTCTTGAAAACTGCTACGTTGCTCATTGTTTAGTTTATAGATTGTAGTACAGTTAAGTCTTCTTTATCTTCATACTGACACATGGTGTTTTCTACTTCTATCATAGCTAATTCTGCCTCATTTGTTATTAGTGGTTCTCCCAGTGGTTCTTGGCTTCCTGTTACAGAAGGTTGACTACTGCCAGGAGTGTCCTTATCTAGTTGGGCCAGCAGTTCTTCTTCGTGTTGCTGTTCATTGTGCAACATTGTTTTGTACTGTGTAAAGTTTACATCAGTTATAGTGCTTTCATTTGCTTTGAAAGCGTCTTCATATGAGTCATAGTTATCTAGTATTTCTTCTTCTTTTCTCCATGGTTTAAAGAGTTGTAGCAGGGACATGTAATATACTGCTTTATGTTGAGGAGTCTTTAATGACAATTTGATATGTTTAATTAAATTTGATATGATGAGTTTTACTAAGCTGCCTTCAGTTTGTCACTCTGTATTTACCTTTTTTTTCATCAGGTTTTATATTATTTTTGTATGTGTAGTTTTGGGCTATGTGGTATAGACACATGGTTTCCAAAGTGGTACTCCTGTTTGGGTAGTATGTGTCCAATAAATTGTTTTTTAAAATGTCTTGGCTGTTGGGATCATGTTTGGCTATTGTTTCTATATCTTCGTATGATTTTAGAACTCTTTTTCTAGATTTAGCTGGACCAAGAGTTAGCCATACTATATTTTCAGATTTACCATACAATGCAGTACCAGTTAAACGATCAGCTGCTTCATAGGATCCACATTCTCTATGGGAGAGCATTTTTATGCTCAAGCTGTATAATTTCTGAGACACTGTTTTATCTGATGACAGGACATTCCAGAGGTCTTGCAGCTCTGTCTTTTCTGCTTTGGTTAAGTATGCTGTGACATATCGTGCAACTGCAGTAGAATTGTCTGCAATGTACTGCACATCTATGTTTGCATTCCATAAGTGGGCAATGATAGCATTGTAATCATTGATATATTTTTCTTCTTCTTTTCTTTTTATGTAATATGTATTTTTAGGTGACTTGCCTTTAACACTATGTCTAACTGAAGACATGAGGTTGTTCACTTGACCTGTATTTGTAACTGGTCTAGGGAAAGCAAATCGGCATTTGGTGTAGTATTTCCCTTTGTTTTTGTATTTGCGACAACAATATTTGCCACATTTGTGTCATTGAAATTGTAAAATTTGTGCATGAAGATCACTATTTGTGGATTCTGATGGACAAGTGACATATTTTTCAATAAACTGTAAAACAGTGACATCACTGTCTTGACCAAATTTAGGAGCATCTTTAACCAATAAAAGCATGTGGATATGTGGTGCTCCTCTGGCTTGGTATTCTTTTCTCCAAAAGAAGTGTTGCACTTCTCCAAGGGGAGGAACAGATTTATTACAAATAAAATGTAGCATAGCAATGAAGCGATAGTGAAAATATCTTGAAACATTAACAGGATCCAGAGAACAAAGTTCTCCAGGTGTTAGTATATCTATGTTTGTTTTGTTTTTGTTTGATATGCGTAGGAAATCATGTAAATCTTCCCATGCATATTCTGCACAACTTAATGTAACAAACCAAGTGGGTGGGCCAAGGTTTCTGATCATACAATATACATCTCCATGACGTTGAAACCAGTACTCTTTAGTACCACGCATATTTGCTAATAGATTAGGAATATTTGATTGTAAAATCTCATCTTTTTGTTGAACTTTTTGTAATAATTGTGTAGCTGTCATATTTTGAAAGTGCGATCCTGATTTTAATAGTGTGCAACTCCGTAACATCACGTTACTAGTTCACTTTCAAAGAGTAGGTGGAATATGTATTCCACATTTTGTCTAAATCTGGGATCTTCAGAATACATCCATAATGAGCGGTATTCTGATGCTGATATTTGAATAGGTCTATCATCGTACCTTCCTCCTTTGCCAGTAGGAAAGAGTAGAGGAAAAGCACGTGCTTCTATACTTTTTTCCCATATGCTGATTGGTGATCCTTTTGTTTGACGCATTTGGTACGTTTCCAGTGCATCTTCTATGGTGTCATTAGAGTGCAATGGATACATTCTATAATGTTCTAAAGTATTTGATATTGTAGCAGGATCTAGGAGCTCAAATTTACCAGCTTCTTGTGTCTCTTGAATTATTTCAGTTGTATCCTTCAAGTTTTCTTCAATAGTAATTTCTTTGTAATATTCATTATTCTCTTTAAGATATTGCAAGGCTTCTCTAACTTTATGTAAATCTACCAGCTGTGGCCACATTTTTTTGTCTTTTGTAGGTACTCCATTTACTAAGATAATTAAAGATTACTGTATTGGACGTTGCACTCCTAGAGTGTGCACATTTTCTTTTAGATCTAATGGTAAATACACTACTTTTCCACAAATACCTTTCACTAATTCAGGGGGAGGTAATTTTGCAGTTTTGGTTGAAGGCGTATTATTGCTTGAAATGGGTGCACTGTTTGAATTATGATGCTCTCATATAAAGTAAGTTGTTGAAGGGGTTTTGGTAGTGGATATAATTCCAAATTATTTGCGATAGCACTGAAGGAGTTTGGTTGTTGTCAAGTTTTGTAGTGCAGTAACTGCAAAGTATTAAGGGGTCAGTTATTTTGTATTTGTTTTCTGCTATAAGGTAGAGAGCTAATTCAAACCATTTAGAATCTTCATTGTCTTCTATTTTGTATGATAGGTCTGCAGTTTTTGTGTTACTTTTATAAAAAGTTCTGCGGCAACATACACACACATGGTTTGGTACTTCAGTTGACGTACTTTTAAATTTTAGTATTTCTTTTTTGTATGTGTGTAGTAAAAGGTTGCCATGTGTAGAATTGTTACTAATTTGGTTTACAGCTATTTCATTCTGTAAGTGGCTTTCACTTCCAAAATATTTTTTCTGGATATAGTCGATTTCTTCAAGTAGGTCTTTTGCTGTACCATGTAGAAGAATGTTATTTAAATTGGCTAGTGCTAAAGCAGGACTTTTAGCATAGTACAGTTTATAAACTAGATTTCTTATAGTTGAATGATGTGTTGATATCCTTTTGATATCATGGAAGGTGGTTTTGCGAGTAGATACTGTAATGCAGGCCAATGAATGTCCTTGTAATCCTGTGTACTTGAGTACTGGACAGGTATCCATTTTTTGCAGTAGTTTAATTTTGATTTTGTCTTTGCTTTTCACATATTGATTGAGGAATTGGCGTAAAGACTTGAACATTTTTTTGGGAATGTTACACATTGACGTGCATGGCCATTTGTAATAGACGTTCTGGTTCAGTTGAATGGAGGGGTAATTCTAAGTTTTCAAAGCATATTTTTGTAAGGAGTACTTCTTGTTCCATTATGGTATTATTAACTTTTTCATAACCTCGACCACTGCTATGTATGGCAATTGTATTTGTTTGCTTTTGTTTGCATGCTTCTTTATTAAAGTATGGTTCTGTGCTTGTAGTGTGACTCCATTCACCTCCGCAGATACTTAAGAAGTTCTTTCTGTTGACATTTAGTTTATTGAGAAGTCTTTTTTGTAATATAGTTATTAGTTTTGTTAGTGGTTTCATTTTGTTTAACACTAAAATAACTCTACGCTTCTAAGATTAATTTCCTACGATAGGTTTTAAGGGTTTAACCTGGTTTCTCTCCTGTTTTTACAAGATTTTGAAGGACTTTGTGACGGAATATTTCGGCTAAAATACTTTTCTTGGTGTGCTTACTTTGCAGTATATCAAGATTTATAGAAGCAGTTTTATCTGTATTGATAGCTGATTTTCTGTTAATTGTTTTCTGTTTTTTTTTTACATTTTTATAGTGGAGGCAAAGTTTTTGAACTTGAAACTTCTTTTGTTTCACTAAATGACTGTATTAACTGTTTTGCTTCAACTTTTTACAAATTCTGCTAGAGATGGATGCTTATGTTGGACACTTTTATTTTCATTTGCTCTACTTCCGCGTTGCTTTCTACGGACTTGATTTTTGGTAGGCATTCTTTAGGGTCTGTTGAAAAAAAATAAAGAAGGTATGGGTTGGGGTGTTCTGCAATGTATGTGTGCTGTGTGCATGAGTGTTTGAGTAAGATGATAAAGATGTATGTAATGGCATTTGATTGTGCATTGGGTAAATACAACTAGTAGGGATGGGTATTCTTGAATTAATGTGTTACTAAACTTCGGTTCAGATTACAGAAAAAAGTAAGCTAGTGGTGTGGAGAAGTACAAATAGTAAATCTAATGCTATACAATTAAAACAGTTGTTTGTTCTATAACATCAAAATTCTAGTGGCTGAGTTGGGTAATTTTTGTGTCGAAAAATAGGAATTAGTGGGTCGTACTGGCTGTAAATCGCTGTTTAAGAAATGGGGATTTTTGGACAGAATGGTGCAGAATCTCTATTTTAAGGCACAGAAATAGCATGAATTAATCTTCCAGTTTGTTTGAATAATTATAGAAATATTATGGTGGTATTCAACTTACTTTTTTTCTAAAAAATGAGCAGGTTACTTCTTAGTTGTTCTGTGTACTTCAAAATCGGCTGCTTCTTTTCAGGAGAATGGTCTTCACTGCAATTGTAAAATAAATATATTAGTAATTTTGTTTGTATATACCACTGTTTTTAATTTAGACATTGATTTTTTTAATTGACATCCTCAGCGCCTTCCTCAAAACCGTTAAAACGATCTTATTCACATAAAATACATCGCACCAGTTGAATACAAATCATATGTTGTTAATGAATAAACTGTACTGCAATGACTAACTGTAGCAAACAAAATATCTTTAGTATGCCTTGTGGAGTTCATAATGTACCATTGAATACCACTATTCCTGTAACTAAGCTTTTTCAAGTAATAGTGCCTCAAAGTCATGGGCTGCTTGACCTATATAAATGTAAGTAATTCAATAAATAAAAAAATAAAACAAATGTTTATGTAATTGTTGTTTGAGATTTGAACATAGAGTGTGCATGCAATTTGTTTGACTATATGTAGTCTATATATTTTATTTCAAAAATGTTAGATCAACATGATTTGAGTGTGTGTGTGTATAAAGATATTAAATAGTATATAGTATAAAGGTTTGTAAGTGACAGTTGATTTTAGGAGATTGAAAAAAGACAGTAGATTCATTTTACAGATTATACAAGCTAAAAGTCAGTTAATCTGTTTATATGAAAGTAGAAAATGTGTTCATGTACTTTACACAAAATATGCATACCTGTAGTTTGTGTTCATGCATATGGATATGCATGGAGCTGCAAGTAGAAAACTTGGAGACTTGTACAGTATTTCTTGAAGAAGGTGCTTTCTAATGAAATGACACTTGTACTCAGAGAGATTCACAGTACATTTGCAGTGCTGATCTATGATGATGCAGTTAGATGTAGAGGTCTTGGATGTGATTGGTGGATGGTCATGTGACTTCTTAGCTACATACAATCATGGAATGGCACAGAGAGTGAAGTGGAAATGGTAGAAGGGCTGTCCATGTTACGATATGTCCGCGGACATGGCGGTAGTTTGCGGACATCGGGTGTTACATCCGGGGATTTTTGGGTTGGGAAGCCATGCAATTGAGAATGAGCATAGAAAGGGATTGGTCAGGAAAGTTTAGTGGGTGTGTTGTGCCAGGAGAGAGTTTCTCCGATACTCTTTTTGTTGAGAGAAGAACAGATAGCTATGGCTGTGTGTTTCAGAAAACAGATTGTTTGGATTTTGGGAGACTCGTGGATACATTGGTTGAAGGTGCATGCAGAAAGCTGTGGAGTAGCTGTAGATCTTGGATTCCCATATGTGGAAGTACACTGGCATGGAGTACGTGGAATGAAGTGGTTGGACTTGTTAGCTCTCTGTGCTACTTTGGAGACAGAGCAACATCCAGATATAATTATAATTCATTGTGGAGGGAACAGTTTAGGACATGTGTCTGGAATTTCTTTGCAATTTGCAATGAAAGAAGGACTTGGGAAGGTCATGGACATGTTTCTAAATTCCCAAGTAATTTTTTCACGGATTCCGCAGAGACAAATGTGGCTTCATTCTTCTTCATTTGGTCCACAAATGGAGAAAGCAAGGTGCAATGTCAATAAGGGTGTTTGTGCCTTTCTAAGAGATTTTGGCATGTCCTCTTTTCACAATGAAAATATTATGTTTCGTAGTACATACATTTTTCACAGAGATGGAGTACATCTAACTTATGCTTGCAATCAGATTTTTCTAAGAAACATACAAAATGCATTGCAACCTTTTTTAGAATTACAGAATCCATTTTGAAGTAGGTGTTGAGTATTTTTAATTTTTCAAACACAAACACTACCCAAAGGCACTTTTCAGAGCCACCACTTCCTCCCAGAGAAAATTGCAATGGTTATGATAGGGCAGCACCCCAAAATTTTAGATGTCCACGGACTGTCCGCATACTTCTAAAAAATACAAAGGGCCTTGCTTCATTTATTTTCACTTCTATTTTTTAACTGTGAAAGGCGGTTCTGAAAAGATTCTTATTTATTTTTGATTTTTGTTGGGTTTTTTTTGGGGTTTTTCATACACAACACACTAGGAGAGGAGGGGAAAGGAGGGTAAAGGGCGGGACACCAACCACAGGGATAAGAAAGGGTGAGCTGAGAGAGGAAGATGTAGAGTGGGTTTTATTTGGGTAGTGAGCAGATCTTCTCGTGCTCTGAGACAATAGTCTCAAAAGCACTTCGAAGTCGCTCCCCCCTGCAAAGTACTGCGTCGCAGTACATACACACAACTGTGACCATCAAAAGGTAAGGGTCATCAGCATTGCGTATGGCCTGTGAGGCAGCTAAAGGAAGACGCTGTCCCACAGGAATGTTCCTTGTGGTGACAGGATCAGAAACGGAGGATGAAGTAGAGGAAACCAACCTGCTACGCACCTCACAAGGTACAACCTTGCGAACGGCCCCAGTGTGGAATGACTTGAGGTGTTGCTTCATGGTGGTGGTCCCAAAGCTATACGAACCATGCCTCCCGCGACTGAGTACCATTTTGCACTCATTGCAGGTGACTCGGTTCGCAGAAGCCTTAGGACCATTCCCATGAATGGTAATTAACCTCCACACCCAAGACTCAAGCCGAGTGCGGGTAGTAGGGATTACCACTACCTAGTTCTCGTCATCCTCTTCTTCCTCCTCTGCATCCTCACTCCGGTTTCCCTCTTCAGGCCCTTGGGGAGGTGGTGGTGGTGGAGGGGGTGGGGGTGGTGCTGAAGCAGGTGCAGCACCAGGTGGCAGTAGTGCAGTCATAGATGCCATCTTGATGAAGATATCAATCTGCAAGTGGCAGGAAACATCGCTGTGCTGTGAAGAATAGCCAGAAACACAATGAGAATAAGGTCTAGGGTGTGGTCTTTTATAGGGGTGCTTGTTTAGTTAAGTTTATTATTTGATAATGTGCTCCAAACCCAGGGGTAGCCGGGCGCACCAGTCACAAGAATACTTAAGCTTAGGTTACATACATAGGATACATACAGAAGATACAAAAGATACATTACATGTGTTATTAATGTATTTGCAATACAGGTATACAAAATATGCAAGCTGTGAATACAAGATAGAAGATACAGGTCCCTATTTGAGATCGTCTGATGTCAGGTTTCAGAAGTATCATGGTCATTAAATGAGATAATAAATCCCGGCCTAGCACAAAGGCACAGATTGTAAGTCATCATTAGTCCAGAGCCAACTTTTCACGTTACATCTAAATCTATTGTGGGTAGGTTGGCTCTCAGTGCGGTGCGGAGTGCATTCCAGGCACGGGCAGCTCTGACCGAGATATAGGGGGGTGCAGTATTGTTCAGACCTTTATAGGTGAGGGATAACGTCTTGAGGAGAACTCTGTCACTGATTTTTAACCAGTGCTGGTCTTTCCTGATATTGGATATGTGAGCTCTGCGGGGTATGTCCAAGGCTGCTCTAAGAGCATTGTCCTGCAGTATTTGCATTTTATTTATGACAGTTTTGCTGGCGCCTGCATAAAGGGCGTTACAGTAGTCCAGTTTGGACATTACTAAGGCATTAGCTAGTGTAATACAATTGGTTTTGGAGAGGTAAGGTCTGCAAGCCCTGATTAATTTGCAGGTGTAAGCTGTGGAGGAAGCTAGGCTATTAACTTGTTTTTTGAGAGATAATGTAGAGTCGAGGTAGAAACCTAGTGTTTTTACCTCGGTTGCCACTATAATTATATTGCCATCTATGTTGAAGGCGAGATAATTAGGGCTAAGTTTTTTGAGGTTAGAGTCGGAACCCAGGATCAGTATCTCTGTTTTGTCATCATTCAGGCAGAGGCCGTGGGTGGCCATCCATGCCTGAATGAGGAGGTAAATCTTATTTACTAGAGCTGTGTCTTCGACAAAGTTGCCAGATAGTGGTATGAGGATCTGCGTGTCGTCCGCATAATTAGGATAAGTTACCCCTAGTCTGTCAAGTTTGTCGAAGAGTGGCTTAGTGAAGATGTTGTACATTGTGGGGGAGACACATGAACCTTGTGGGACGCCACAGATGATTTGTATTGGGTCCGCTGAGGCTAAGGGGCAGAACACTCTCATCGTACAGTTGGCTAGGAAGGATTGTACCCAGGCTATAGCTTCACTTGGGCGGCAGACGCTAGGTGGTTGCATAACACTGCATGGTCCACCAGGTCAAAGGCTGCCGATAAGTCAAGGAGGAGGAGCATAGCTGTTTTACCTTTATCCTTCAACTCATCGATGTACGCGGTTCGCGGACATGCGCACTGTCCGCTGACAGATCGAACACAAAAAAAAGTTCAAAAAGTTTCAAAAAGTATGTAGAAACTCATGATTAGTATGTGGGACTTGTGCTATGGTGAGTTTTTATTGAAAAATATTGTGGATTACTTGAAAATGTACTTTTAAATTGTTTGGGGACATGAACAGTGTCCGCATTTTAGAACAGGCGATCAGCATGGGCACGGTCACATGATCGCTTCGCGAACATGTCCGCGAAGGGAGCGGCTGTCCGCAGGACACCAAATGCACGGAAATTGGTTTGCGCATGTGCGTTGATGTTCTACGAACAATGTTCGGGTCCTGAAGTAATTGAAAGTGCGTCACATGTCAAATGAACAGTTATGGACAGGCGTTTGTTCTTAGAACAGTTTCAACTTGATAGTGAACAGTACGGACAGGTATAATGTTCTTCAGGACACCTCCATTTTTGTTTATTTACGCACATTTCAGGACACCGCGTGTGTTCTTAGAACACTTTCAACTTGGTTGCGAACAGTACGGACAGGTATAGTGTTCTTCAGGACACCTCCATTTTCGTTTATTTACGAACATTTCAGGGCACCACTTGTGTTCTTAGAACAGTTTCAACTTGCTACCGAACAGTATGGACAGGTATAGTGTTATTCAGGACACTTCCATTTTCGTTTCTTTACGAACATTTCAGGACACCGCGTGTGTTCTTAGAACAGTTTCAACTTGCTAGCGAACAGTACGGACAGGTATAGTGTTGTTCAGGACACCTCCATTTTCGTTTATTTACAAACATTTCAGAACACCCGCGCTGTATACAACACAATATAAAAAATGTACTTTATGTAACATATATTAACAATTTATGACAGAGAAGGTGAGGCAGAAACGGAAACAAAAACAGGAGAATTAGGGGTTTCAACAGGATTTGTATTAGGTGAAGAAGGGATGGAAGTCTCATCAAATTGTTTTGGGTCATGGAGAGGGTTTGGGGATAATTGACTGGGATATGGTGAGGGGGGATAAGTACATGTGGGACAATGTTATGAGGTTTTTGGTTTAAAATGATCTTCAACAAAAGTTTTCAAATTATTAAAATTGGTCAACAATAAATCAATTTTTTCTTTTATGCTGTCAAGAGTGTTATCCATAACAGCTTCTTCAGAGGTATTTTTTATTTGGTATGCTCTGTACAAAAAAATATATATGTTAAATGTGTATAAAATAATAATAATGAAATGCTTTATATTGTGAAGTATCTACCATTTGTTTCACTATATTCTGACATTTCCTCATGTGGGAAATGCTCCTCTAGCCATTCTAGAGTACTAGACATTTCTGTGAGAAAAAAAAGATAGTATCATTTTTTTTTTAATCTAATACAGAAAATGTATAAATATATGAGTAAAATGCGGTACACTTACTATTTCAGGTAAGGTATGTTCTGAGTACTCTGAAGGTCTGCTCTTGCTCTTAGTTGTGGAGTGTCTGTGAGGTAATTATGTTGGAAGCCTATTTATCTTCTTTTGGTATATTCCATTTTAGAACATATTGTATTTAAATGAATGGTTAGTGTGTTACACATATGGGTTACACTTTTTATGCATTACTACATATAATGTGTATGTGTGCTGGTTTGTGAATTTGTAAAACTTTCATATGTTAATATATAACAATCAAACATTCCCCCCCAGAGTTTTTAGGTAGTGGTACTGTTGTCCGAACATGTCCACGGACATTAAAAGGGTTCGCAGACATCAAAATAGAGAAGGTTCAGTATGTTCAATTTTACATGTAGATAAAATCAGAGTTATTATTATTAAGTTGTGCTACTAAAAACCTATGAAATTCAGTGAAAAAACTTTGTTAAAGGGACTTTATTGGTTCCAAGTAAAACCGAAAAACCCCTGAAATTCGCCAGTTATGGTAAGCTAAGCAACCATAACTCGCGCCGCCACCGTGCACTGCTAAGACTTACACCCACAACATTAAAGATAACATCACAAATGTCATTGATGACTTTACTGATGACATCACATGTGTATTAACTTTTCATGAAATGTGTGTACAAGGGATTCTTATTATAATGTTGAGAAAAAACTGTCAGGAATCAATGGAATAAATGTCATGAGCTAATTAGTGCATTAAGCAATGCATTGATATAAATAGCATTCTATTATGAAGTTCTATGCAGTATACTAACCTACTCATGCAGAAACATAGGCATTATGTGCAGCATATATGATGAAGGTACAATATTCATAATGTTGATATGTTGAATAACGAAATGATAACTGTTTTCAATTAGAGTTTTGTGTACTGTGAAATATGTAATAAGTAGCTAATAAAACCCAAGTATTGCATAATTGAATTATTACAAACAAAACACAAAGAGACAAGAACACATACAGAAATGGGTACATACAGGGAAAGTGAAGTAAGCAAAAAAGCAGAATTAGTAGCAGCAATAATTCATAACCTAACTGAATATCTTTATGCAAATAAATGATTGCTCTGTTTGAAAGCTGCTATTTACCCTATGTATATGTATCACATGATGTGACTGGACCCTAAGGAAAGTAATGTGAGTACAATGTATACAAATATGAGCATATACAGGGAAAGTACAGTAATAAAAAAAACAACAGAACTTTCAGAAAGTGCTGATAACTCTTCTGATTATCTTCATGCACAGAAAGGAGTGCTGTCTTTCAAGCTTGTGTCTTCCCCTATGTATATGTTTCATATGATAGGACTGGACCCTAAGGGAATTACTATAAGAACATACTTGAAGGATAAGTCTAGAAATATAGTATATTTACAATGTTTAGTTCCTGGCTGTTACTGAAGAAAACCATGTGGCCTAGATATGTCAGTAAAGGAAAAAGGAGGGAGCCAGACATGTGATCTCATCAGTGATGTCATCAATGGTATTTGTGATGTCATCTTTGTCCATGACCTTTCCAAGTCCTTCTTTCATCGCGAATTGCAGACACATGTCCTAAACTGTTCCCTCCACAATGAATTATAATTATATCTGGATGTTGCTCTGTTCCAAAGTAGCACAGAGAGGTAACAAGTCCAACCACTTCATTCCACGTACTCCATGCCAGTGTACTTCCACATGTGGGAATCCAAGATCTACAGCTACTCCACAGGTTTCTGCATGCACCTTCAACCAATGTATCCACGAGCCTCCCAAAATCCAAACAATCTGTTTTCTGAAACACACAGCCAAAGCTATCTGTTCTTCTCTCAGCAAAAAGAGTATCTGAGAAACTCTCTCCTGGCAAAACACACCCACTAAACATTCCTGACCAATCCCTTTCAGTGCTCATTCTCATTTGCATCACTTGTGAACCCAAGAATCCCTGGATGTAACACCTGATGTCCGCGAACTACCGCCATGTCCACGGACATATCGTAACATGAACTGCCCTTCTACCATTTCCACTTCACTCTCTGTGCCATTCCCTCATTGGATGTAGCTAAGAAGTCACATGACCATCCATCAATCACATTCAAGACCTCTACATCTAACTGCATCATCATAGATCAGCACTGCAAATGTACTGTGAATCTCTCTCTAAGTGTCATATTATTGGCAAGCACAATCTAAAAGAAATACGGTGCAAGTCTCCAGGATTTCTACTTGCAGCTCCATGCATATCCATATGCATGAACACAAACTACAGGTATGCATATTTTCTGTACAGTACATGAACACATTTTTTAACTGACTTTTAGCGTGTATAATCTGTAAAATGAATTTGTCTTTTTTCCAATCTCCTAAAATCAACTGTCACTAACAAATCTTTATCCTATTTAATTTCTTTATACACACACACACTCAAATCATGTTAAACTAACATTTTTGAAATGAAATATATAGACTACATGTAGTCAAACAAAATTGCATGTACACTCTATGTTCAAATCTCAAACACTAATACTTGTACAATTACATGTTTTTTTATTTCTTTATTTATTTAATTACTTACATTTATATAGGACAAGCAGCCCATGACATTGCAGCACTATTTTTTGGAAGAGCTTAGTTACAGGAATAATGGTATTCAGTGGTACATTATGAATTTCACAAGACATAGTAAAGATATTATGTTTGCTACAGTTAGTCATTGCAATACAATTTGTTCATTAAGAACATATCATATGTATTCAACTGGTGAATGGTTTTGAGGAAGGCGCTGAGGATTTCAATAAAAAAAATCAAATTCATATTTTTCGACACACAAATTACCCAACTCAACCGCTAGAATTTAGATGTTATAGAACAAACAACTCTTTTAATTGTATAGAATTAGATATACTATTTATACTTCTCCACACTATGAGCTTACTTTTTTCTGTCATCTGAACCCCAGTTTAGTAACACATTAATTCAATAATACCCATCCCTACTAGTTGTAGTTCCCAATGCACAATCACACACCATTACATACATCTTTATTATCTTACTCACTCATGCACACAGCACACATATATTGCAGAACACGCCAACCCATACCTTCTTTATTTTTTCAACAGACCCTAAAGAATGCCTACCAAAAATCAAGTCCGTAGAAAGCAATGCAGAAGTAGAGCAAATGAAAATAAAAGGGTCCAACATAAGCATCCATTTCCAGCACAATTTCTAAAAAAAGTTGAAACAAAACAGCTAATACAGTCATTTAGTGAAACAAAGAAGTTTCAAGTACAGAAACTTTGCCTCCTCTATCAAAATGTAAACCAAACCAAAAAACAATTAGCAGAAAATCAGCTATCACTACAGATAAAACTGCTTCTTTAAATCTTGATATAGTTCAAAGTAAGCATACCAAGAAAAGTATTTTAGCCAAAATGTTCCATCACAAAGTCCTTCAAAATCTAATAAAAACAGGAGAGAAACCAGGTTCAACGCTTAAAACCTATCATAAGAAATGAATCTTAGAAGCGTTGATAGTGCAATTCTTCTCAAAAGAAAGTTATTTATTTTAGTGTTAAACAAAATGAAACCACTAACAAAACTAATAACTAAATTACAAAAAAGACTTCTCAATAAACGGAATGTCAATAGAAAGAACTTCTTAAGTATCTGCGGAGGTGAATGGAGTCACACTACGAGCACAGGACCATACTTTAATGAAGAAGCGTACAAACAAAAGCAAACAAATACAATTGCCATACATAGCAGTGGTCAAGGTTATGGAAAAGTTAATAATACCATAATGGAACAAGAAGTACTCCTTACAAAAATATGTCCTGAAAACTTAGAATTACCCCTCCATTCAACTGAATTAGAACGTCTAGTGTACAAATGGCCATGCACAATGTAACATTTCCAAACAATGTTTCAAGTCTTTACGCCAATTCCTCAATCAATATGTGAAAAGCAAATACAAAATCAAAATTAAACTACTGCAAAATATGGATACCTGTCCAGTACACAAGTACACAGGACTACAAGGACATTCATTGGCCTGCATTACAGGACCTACTTGCAAAACCACCTTCCATGATATCAAAAGGATATCAACACATCATTCAACTATAAGAAATCTAGTTTATAAACTGTACTATGCTAAAGGTCCTGCTTTAGCACTAGCCAATTTAAATAACATTCTTCTACATGGTACAGCGAAAGACCTACTAGAAGAAAATGACTATATCCAGAAAAAATATTTTGGAAGTGAGACCCACTTACAGAATTAAATAGCTGTAAACCAAATTAGTAACAATTCTACACATGGCAACCTTTTACTACACACATACAAAAAAGAAATACTAAAATGTAAAAGTACATCAGCTGAAGTACCAACCATGTGTGTGTATGTTGCCCCAGAACTTTTTAGAAAAGTAACACAAAAACTGTAGACCTATCATACAAAATAGAAGAAAATGAAGATTCTAAATGGTTTGAATTAGCTCTCTACCTTATAGCAGAAAACAAATATGAAATAACTGACCCCGTAATACATTGTAGTTACTGCACTACAAAACTTGACAACAACCAAACTCCTTCACGTGCTATCAAAAATAACTTGGAATTATTCCCACTACCAAAACCCCTGCAACAACCCAATTTATATGAGAGCATCATAATTCAAACCGTGCACCCATTTCAAGCAATAATAAACCTTCAACCAAAAACTGCAAAATTACCTCCCTCTGAATTAGTGAAAGGTATTTGTGGAAAAGTAGTGTATTTACCATTAGATCTAAAAGAAAATGTGCACACTCTAGGAGTGCAATGTCCAATGCAACAATCTTTAATTATCTTGGTAAATGGAGTACCTACAAAAGACAAAAAAAAATGGCAACAGCTGGTAGATTTACATAATGTTAGAGAAGCCTTGCAATATCTTAAAATCTTAAAGAGAATAATGAATATTACAAATAAATTAATATTGAAGAAAACTTGAAGGATACAACTGAAATAATTGAAGAGACACAAGAAGCTGGTCAATTTGAGCTTCTAGATCCTGTTGCAATATCAAACACTTTAGACCAGTATACAATTCATCCATTGCACTCTAATGACACCATGGAAGATGCACTGGAAACGTACCCAATGCGTCAAACAAAAGGATCACAAATCAGCATATGGGAAAAAAGTATAGAAGCACGTGCTTTTCCTCTACTCTTTCCTACTGGAAAAGGAGGAAGGTACAATGATAGACCTATTCAAATATCAGCATCAGAATACTGCTCATTACGGATGTATTCTAAAGATCCCAGATTTAGACAAAATGTGGAATACATATTCCACCTACTCTTTGAAAGTGAACTAGCAACTTTATGTTACGGAGTTGCACACATATTAAAATCAGGATCACACTTTCAAAATATGACAGCAACAGAATTATTACAAAAAGTGCAACAAAATGATGAGGTTTTACAATCAAATATTACACATCTATTAGCAAATATGAATGGTACTAAAGAGTACTGGTTTTCAACGTCACGGAAATGTACGTTGTATGATCAGAAACCTTGGCCCACCCACTTGGTTTGTTACATTAAGTTGTGCAGAATATGCATAGGAAGATTTACATGATTTCCTACGCATATCAAACAAAAACAAAACAAACATAGATATACTAACACCTGGAGAACTTTGTTCTGTGGATCCTGTTAATGTTTCAAGTTATTTTCACCATTGTTTCATTAATATGTTACATTTTATTGGTAATAAAACTGTTCCTCCACTTGGAGAAGTGCAACACTTCTTTTGGAGAAAAGAATACCAAGCCAGAGGAGCACCACATATCCACATGTTTTTATGGATTAAAGATGCTCCTAAATTTGGTCAAGACAGTGATGCCACTGTTTTACAGTTTATTGAAAAATATGTCACTTGTGAAATTCCATCGGAATCCAAAAATAATGATCTTCATGCACAAATTTTCCAATTTCAGAGACAGAAATGTGGCAAATATTGTCGTCGCAAATACAAAAACAAAGGGAAATACTACACCAAATGCTGATTTGGTATCCCTAGACCAGTTACAAATACAGGTCAAGTGAACAACCTCATGTCTTCAGTTAGACATAGTGTTAAAGGTAAGTCACCCAAAAATACATATTACATGAAAAGAAAAGAAGAAAATTACAATGCAATCATTGCCCACTTATGGAATGCAAACATAGATGTGCAGTACATTGCAGACAATTCTACTGCAGTTGTACGATATGTCACAGCATACTTAACCAAAGCAGAAAAGACAGAGCTGCAAGACCACTGGAATGACCTGTCATCAGATAAAACAGTGTCTCAAAAATTATACAGCTTGGGCATAATAATGCTGTCCCATAGAGAATGTGGATCCTATGAAGCAGCTGATCGTTTAACTGGTACTGCACTGTATGGTAAATCTGAAAATATAGTATGGCTAAGTCTTGGTCCAGCTAAATCTAGAAAAAGAGTTCTAAAATCATGCGACGATATGGAAACAATAGCCAAACATGATCAAAAGAGCCAAGACATTTTAAAAAACAATTTATTGGACACATACTACTCAAACAGGAGTACCACTTTGGAAACCATGTGTCTATACCACATAGCTCAAAACTACACATACAAAAATAATATAAAACCTGATGAAAAAAACGGTAAATACAGAGTGACAAACTGTGAAGGCAGCTTAGTAAAACTCACCAAACCAAATTTGATTAATCATATCAAATTGTCATTAAAGACTCCTCAACATAAAGAAGTATATTACATGTCCCTGCTACAACTCTTTAAACCATGGAGAAAAGAAGAAGAAATACTAGATAACTATGACTCATATGAAGAACCTTTCAAAGCAAATGAAAGCACTATAACTGATGTAAACTTTACACAGTACAAAACAATGTTGCACAATGAACAGCAACATGAAGAAGAACTCCAGGCCCAACTAGATAGACACTCGTGACAGTAGCCAACCTTCTGTAACAGGAAGCCAAGAACCACTGGGAGAGCCACTAATAACAAATGAGGCAAAATTAGCTATGATAGAAGTAGAAAACAACACTGTCAGTATGAAGATAAAGAAGACTTAACTATACTAGAATTAAAACTAACCAATGAGCAACATAGCATTTTTCAAGAAGTAACAAAAGTAATTGCACATGGTGTACAACATGAAAACAAAGAATGCACCTGCCAAAAGTACAAACCTATACTATTGTACGTCAGTGGTGAAGCTGGTTCTGGCAAAACATTCCTAATCAAAATCATCAGTAAGTTCCTTCAACAATTGACAAACAACAAACTGTCAGCTATTGTCACTGCCCCCACAGGTTTAGCTGCCTACAACATAGGTGGTGTCAGCTTACACTGCTTACTACTCCTGCCAGTAGAACACCAAAACAAATTAGACTATTACAAACGTTCTACAGAAGCTGGAATGAAACTACGCAGAGTATTGAAACAAATGAACATGCTTCTAATAGATGAAGTGAGCATGGTGTCCAACCTAATGTTGGCTTTGATTCACCTCAGATTACAAGAAGTACTCAAAACAAACTATGAAGAGCACACCCCAGAGCTGATCCTCATCCTGCTTTTGCATTTCCAAGATTTACAACAGGACAATTGTGCAGGTATCTGTTCTTGGTTCCTGGTTCCTGGTTATTAACCTTCTAGATGGCATCCCAAATTGCTTATGCTGCTTCTGCCTCGGCATCAGCAGCCCCATCAGGGCCTGCAGAGATGAACAGGCGTGAGGATGTAGAGGAGAGCGATGAAGAGGATGAAGAGGATGAGGTAGTGGAAGTCCCTACTATTAGCACTCATCGTGAGTCTTGGGTGTGGCGGTTATTTACCACTGTTGATGGAAAGTCAAAAGCTGATGCGAACAAGGTGATCTACTCAGTGCCGCATGGTGCTCAGTTGTGGCAAGTCTGGTTCGTATAGCCATGGTACTTCAATCAATGAAGTGACACCTAAAGTCGTTCCACGATGGGGCTATTCGTAAGGTTGTACCTTGTGATAAACGTAGTAGGTTGACTTCCTCTGCAGAATCCTCCATTTCCGCTCCTGTCACCACAAAACACACTCCTGTGGGAAAACGCTTCCCTACAACTGCCTCACAAGCCATCCATGATGCTGTTGACCTTTACCTTTCAAAGGTCACAATATTATGCATGTACTGTGACGCAGTACTCTGCAGGGTGGAGTGCTTTCGAGACTGCGGTCAAGGAACATCAGAAGTTTTGTGACCTACCTCAATAAGGCCCACCCTACATCTTCCTCTTTCCACTTGTTCTTTCTTATCCTTATGGCTGGTGCCGCTCCCCTACCCTCCTCTCCCCTCCTTTCCTTGTGTGTTGTGTTTAAAACGTCCCAAAAAATATAAAACAAGAACAAAAAAACAAAGACGCCTTTCACAGTTTAAAAAAAGAAGTGCAAATAAATAGGGTAGGGCCCTGTGCGTTTTTCGAAGTCTGCGGAAAGTCTGTGAACATTTTTATTTTGGGAATACTGTCCTATCAGAACCATTGCACTCATCCATAGGGAGAAGTGATGGTTCTGAAAAGAGCCTTTTTGTGGTGTCTTCTTGTGTTTCAAAAACTTCAAATGGTCAACCAACACCTACTCCAAAATGGATTGCTGTAATTCCAAAAAAGATCGCAATGCCTTTTGTATATTTCGCTGAAAAATCTGATTGACAGCATAAATAAGATGTACTCCATCTCTGAGAAAAATGTGTCTGCTACAAAACATGATGTTTTCATTCTGAAAAGAGGACATACCAACTTCTCTCAAAAGGCACAAACAGCCTTGTTAACATTGAGTCTTGCTTTCTCCATTTGTGAACCAAATAAAAAAGAATGCAACCACAATACAGGAAAAAATTATTCTGGAGTTTAGTTACATTTCCATGACTTTCCCAAGTCCTTTTTTATTGCAAATTGCAAAGAGATTCCAGAGACATGTCCTAAACTGTTCCCTCCACAATTAAAAATAATAATGTATGGATGATGCTGTGTCACCAAAGAAGCACAGAGAGGTACCACATCCACCCACTTCGTTCTACACACTCCATACCAGTGCACTTCCACATGAGAGAATCCAAGATGTGCAGCCACTCCACAGTGGTCTGCATGCACCTCCAACCAATTTATCCAAGAATCTCCCAAAAATCCAGACAATCTGCTTTCTGAAACACACAGCCATAGCTATCTGATCTTCTCTCAGGAAAAAGACATACTGACAGACTCTCTCCTTACAGAACACACCAGTAAACCTTCTTAACCAATCCCTTGCTCTACTTATTTTCATCTGCATGCTTCTCAACCCCAAAATCCACGCAGACAGATCAAAAATCTGAACCTGTGGAATGAAAATTTAAACAGTGTGCCCCATTTCCCCTTTGAGATTGGCTCGGAAAATAACCTTTTTTGGTTTTTCTTGCAGATGCCTCAAAAACACCTTTTATTTTGTAGTTTTTTTGTTTTGTTTTTTCTTATTTTCTCCAAAAATCTTCACATTAGCTTTTCCAAACAACCCTTATGTTTCAAAACAGCATGGCATTTCCCATAAAAGATAAAGAAATGCCATCATCTTTAAAATGAACAACATTATCAGAATCAATGTTCTCATTATTACAAAAGAAGCATGAAAGCAAACATGCCTCTGTTGATTGCACAACTATCAATATTTTGCTGAGGACAAAAAACAAAACTATTGTCCCATACTGCCTAGGTAACAAAGCAGAAATAATAACCTTCGCATTGCAAGGACTTTCATGATTGCCTAAACCAAGTTTTGCAGATCTTTCAACAAAGTAGGGGCACTGACATAGCCCAAATGCACAGCACCACAGTGCAGGACAACTACATTTGGACTATTGAACCAAGCCATATCCTAACAAACTTCCAAAATAGCCTGCAAATGAAAACCAGGCACAGTACTCCACACCACCTCCAATCCTTTTACATCAAAATTCTTTGCCACATTCCTACATTTAGCATACGGCTCCAAACTATCAACAAACATATCTCCGAGCACCAACACCCTGACTTTCTCCACCTCTACCATCTTCACTACACACAGCCTAATTCAGCACAAACCTCAACATCTGATTGACTGATCTATACAGTCCCTTTTCCATGCTGGATTTGCTGAGCAACCCTGGATGTGGCACGCCCGGTCCACGGACAACCGCGGTGACCGCAGAGCGCATAACACTGGAGAAGCCCTTCTACCCTTTCCATTTCACTCTCTGCACCATTCCCTCATTGGCTACTGTTAAGCAGTCACACAATCATCCACCAATCACACCCATGAACTCTACATCTAACTCTCATCACAGATTAGCACTTTAGATGTACAATTGATCACTCTCAGTACAATTTGGCTGTGACTGCAAAGGACCGTCAGCAACAACACTATAAAATGCCCCAAGACTTCTACTTGCGGATTCATGCACATCCACATGCATGAACACAGACGACAGGTATGAATATTTTCTACACAGTACATGTACAGTTCTTCTAGGAATACAATACATCCTGGGAGCATAGCTCAGCAGCAACGTGCGTGCCTTGGAAGCAAGACGACACGAAACAACAAATGTTCGATCCCCGGGTCCTCGAATAGAAACCCCTGGTGTTTAAGCACGTTATAAATACGCAAATAAGATAAAATAATTACGCAACTAAAAAACAAACAATTCCTGTAACAGCACCTCGATGCCTGCAGGCTATGTGAGCGTTTTAAAAATGTAAAATAAAATAAATAAATTATAAACAGAGTAACTGCCACTTAACCTGTAAACACTGTAAAATGAACTTACTGTAATTTCTCCGATCTGCTATGATGAAGTGTCAATTGCAAACCTTTATGCTTTCCAAATGTGTGTTTGCACACACACACCTATCTAAAAAAATATGATGTCATATTATAAAGTGGGAGAAATAACATACAAAAAATTAAGTACAATACTAACATAATGTTCTAACTGTTACTCAAACACACTTGCATTTTAGTATTGTAGAACAAACAAGTGTATTTATCCATTACCATTGGATGTAGTATTAGTGATTCCCTTACCAGTTCCATACTTTATATTGTAGCTGAACCCAGTATAGTAACACACAAATACAAGAATACCCTTCCCAACATTATGTAGATGCCCATTGCACAATCACACACCTACACAATCATCCTTACCATCATACTCAGATATCCATACACAAAGCACGCAAACACTGCACAACAACCCAGCACACACTTTCTTATTTTCTCCAACAGACCCCAAAGAATGCCTACCAAAAAGCAACTCCATAGAAAAGAACGCAGAAGTAGAGCAAATCAAAATAAAAGTGTCCAAAATAAGCATCCATCTTTAGCAGATTTTGTACAAAAAGTTCAAACAAAACAGCTAATAAAGTCATTAAGCGAAACAAAACAAGCTTCCAGTACAGACACTTTCGCTCCTCTATAAAAATGTAAAACGAAACAGAAAGTAATTAACAAGACTTCAGCTACCACTACTGCTAACGCTGCACCTATAAATCTTGATGTAGTGGCAAGTAAGCATACCAAAAAGAATATTTTACAAAAAATGTTCTGCCACAGAGTCATTCAGAACCTTATAAAAACAGGAGAGAAATCATGCAAACACCCTTAAAACCTACCATCGAAAATGTATCCTAGAAGTTCTCATAGACAGCGCAATCCTTCTCAAAAGGAAGTTATTTATTTTAGTTTTAAACAGAATGAAACCACTTACAAAACTAACTACTAAATTATAAAAAAGACTTCTCAATAAATGGAATATCAACAAAAATAGCTCTTAAACATCTGTGGGGGTGAATGGAGTCACACCACGAGCACAGAAACACATTTTAATGAAGAAGCATATAAACAAAAGCAAACAAACCCAATTGCCATACATAACAGTGGACGGAGGTATGAACAACTTAATAACACCATTATGGAACAAGAAACTCTGCTCACAGAAATATCCCTAGAAAACTCAGTATCACCTTCCCATTCTACTGAACCAAAACATCCAGTCTACAAATGGCCTGGCACATCAATGTTTAGCATTGCCAAAAAATCTTTCAAATCTTTACGCTAGTTCCTTAATCAGTATGTAAAAAGAAAAGACAAATTCAAAATGAAACTAATACAAAATATGGATACCTGTCCAGGGCGCAAATACACAGAACTACAAGGACATTCATTAGCCTGCATTTCAGGACCTATTTGCAAAAGCACCTTCCATCTTATCAAAATGATATCAACACATCATTGAAGTATAAGAAATCTGGTCCAACACTCTACTATGCTAAATGTCCTGCTTTAGCACTAGCCAATTCAAAAAACAATCTTCTACATGGTACAGCCAAACAACTACTCGAAGAAATAGAGCATATCCAGAGAAAATATTTTGGAATTGAAAGCCACTTACAAAATGCAAAAGATGTACAACAAACTAGCAACTGCTGTACAAATAGCAACCTTCTATTAAACACATACAAACAAGAAATATTAAAGTTTAAAAGTACCTACACTGAAGTACCAAACCATGTGTGTGTGTGTGTTGCTGCAGGACGTATTATAAAAGTACCACAAATACTGTAGAAATACCGTACAAAATAGAAGACAATGAATATTCTAAATGGTTCCAATTATCTCTCTACCTCATAGCAGAAAACAGCAACATTACTGACCCCTTGATACTTTGCAATTACTGCACTGCAAAACTTGACAACAACCAAACACCTTCACATGCTAGCACAAATAACTTGGAATTATTCTCACTATCAAAACCCCTGCAACTACTAAATTTATATGAGAGCATCATAATTCAAACAGTGCACCCATTTTAAGCAATAATACGCCTCCAACCAAAAACAGCAAATTTACCTCCCTCTGAATTAGTGAAAGGCATTTGTGGCAAAGAAATGTATTTACCATTATATCTCAAAGAAAATGTACACACTCTAGGAGTGCAATGGCCAATAAATTAATATGTAATTGTCTTAGTAAATGGCGTACCTACAAAAGACAAAAAAAAAAATGGCAACAACTCCTGGACTTACATAAAGTTAGACAAGCCCTGCAATATCTAAAAAACAACAATGAATACTACAAATAAATAAATATTGAAGAAAGCCTGAGAGAAACCATTGAAGTAATTCAAGAGTCACCAGAAACTGGTCAATTTGAACTTCTAAATCCTGCTACAGAATCCAATATTTTAGACCATTATACAATTCATCCTTTACACTCTAAAGACAATATAGATGATGCACTGGAACTGACCAAATGCGACAAGCCAAAGGATCTCTAATCAGCATATGGGAAAAAAGTATAGAATCACGGGTCTTTCCTCTACTCTTTCCTACTGGAAAAGGAGGAAGGTATGATGATAGACCCACACAGCATCAGAATATCGCTGTTTACGAATGTATTCTGACGACCCCAGTGAACTAGCAACTCTATGCTACGGAGTTGCACACACATTAAAATCAGGTACCCATTTTCAAAATATGTCAGCTACGCAATTATTACAAAAAGTACAAGAAAAAGATGTTATTTCACAGTCAAGTATTACACATCTTTTAGTAAACATGCACGGTACAAAAGAATACTGGTTCCAACGTCACGGAGATGTACGCTGTATGATAAGAAACCTTGGCCCACCCACTTGGTTGGTTACATTAAGTTGTGCAGAATATGCATGGGAAGATTTACACAATTTCCTACGCATAGCAAAGAAAATTAAAACAAACATACATATAAAAACACCAGGAGAACTCTGCTCTCTAATCCTGTAAATGTATCAAAATATTTCCATCATTGTTTCATTGCTATGCTACACTTTATTTGTAATAAGACGGTTCTTCCCTTCAGAGAACTTCAACACTTCTTTTGGAGAAAAGAATACCAAGCCACAGGAGCACCACACATCCACATGCTATTATGGATTAAGGATGCTCCTAAATTTGGTCAGGACAGTGATGCCACTGTTTTGCAGTTCATCCAAAAATATGTCATTTGTGAAATCTCTTCACAAGCAACACATGGGGCCTCATTACGACCCAGGCGGTAAGTTACCGCCTGGGCCGTGACTTTACCACCATGGCGTAAACTACGTTTACGCCATGGTGGTTGGCGGACTTACCGCCCCAGTCCGACCTTGGCGGGGTGGTAAGTCCGCAATCCCCATTTACCCTTCCCCATTCCCATTTTTGCCCCATAGGGCATAATGGGAGTGGGGAAGGCGTTAATTACGCCACCGTAAATTACGGTGGCGTAATTAACTCCATGGTCCCTTAGCGCCATGGATTTTAACACCTGCTAAAAGCAGGTGTTAAGTCCGCCATGGCGCTAAGGGACCTCGTACTCAGGCGGTAAGGGTCGGCGCTGTTAACGCCGCCGTAAAACCCTTACCGCCTGAGTCGTAATGAGGCCCATAGTGACCTTCATGCACAAATTTTACAATTTCAAAGACACAAATGTGGGAAATATATAATAAAAATATAATATAAGAAAAAGGGAAATACTACTCCAAATGCCACTTTGGTTTCCCTAGACAAGTTTCAACAACAGGTCAAGTAAACAAATTCATGTTTCAGTCAGACATAGGGCCTCATCACGAGTTTGGCGGTAATGCAGTGGTTTTCCTGTCAAACGTAAATTGCGCTAACGCCAAGCCCCCGGCGGATAATCCGCCAGATCACAAGTTTTCGTGAACACCCACTAGGACATGGCGTTAGCACAAATAGCGTGCAACGGGTAGAACCCGTAAATCCGGCGCACCATGCGCTACCGCCATATCGCGCTAATAGCGCATGATGTGAGCATGCGCTATTAGCGTGCGGGAAACGCGTCACTGCCGGAATGGGAAAAAAAGTGGCGGCCTTCTTGGAAATCACAATTCATCGTATATCACAGCCCCTGGAAGCCATCCTCCCCATTGAACACCAAAACATGTCAAAGGAGCGCACTAGGGGCAAGACTGCCCTGGACAGGGTGAGAAAGCCCAAATTCAGCGACCTGGAGCTGGCTGTACTGGTGGAGGAGGCCGAGATCCATCATTTAGAGCTGCAGCAGCGCAAAACCAGTGGCCAGCGCAACATCAGCCAAAGGGTCACTGCTGTGGGGCGTGTGCCCCGGGATGGGCAGGATTGATGCAAGCGCCTCTATGACCTGTGTGTGAGATCCTGCAGCATCCTCTTACAGCACAGGAGTGCAAGCAGTGGCACTGGAGGAGGGCCACCACCACCCCCACCCGAACTCACACCTTGGGAGGAGAAGATGAGGGCCCTGATTGACATTGGCACCATCGAGGGAATTGGAGGAGCGGAGGCAGGCACAGGCATCGATCCAACTGCAGGCGAGTCCCACCCCGAATGCATGCAACTGAAAGTACCACACATGCAGACCCTGAGTGAATGAATGTGAAGAAATGTGTGCGAGTAACTGCAGATACCCATAAGTGAGCCCTACATCCATTGAACATTGTGCTCCCTAGACAACCCTGCATATGCAGTGCATCAATGTAAGGGGCAGGCGATAGACATCCATAGCCATGGGACAGCTACGTAGAGTTTGAGTGTGCAGGAATACACCCCCAAGACCCTGAGCGCAGTGCACCCCAACCACGCATGTAATCTTGTCACACAAACATTCCCATGCAGTGTACCTCCATGCTCACTCACACGAAGCACCACATGGAGACTGAACAAAATGCAAGTTGAATGCATGATTGATACTGTCTTCAATCCCACTTGATGGCATGAACTGCATGATACTAATGTAGGTTGCCTTGAACTCAAACCACACCCTATGTACCGCACAGGCACATGGCAAAGCCAACGGAATGAAGATGATGGGGAGGAGGCCACACCATCACGGGGCCCAAGGCAGAGAGCCTCCACCAGCACCACCACCCCACAAAGGGGCCGCACGGAAGGGAGCCGATGCAGGCCACCTCCCACTTCACCACAACGCAGCCATACCAGACAGCTGCAACACCCATATGCTTGCAGGGAGTCCACGGCCAGCTCGCCCCAAGCCACCAGGCATAGCCCCGATGCAGATGGACTTACCTGTGGATCCGAGCCCGACGTGGGAGTGACACCTCCACGTGCGTATCATGCAGGAGTTCAGCATTCACCCGGAAGCAGTGATGCAGAAGGGATGGTCACACCACAGGGGACCCCAAGGCCAGGCACACAGCAAGCACAAAGCCCACATGTGCATGTGCGTCGTGTCTGCACAACACAGCCGGACGAGGACACGCCATCATATGGCAGCCCTGAAGACCGGCACTCAGAGCACGGCAGCCCAATCCCAGCCGGCAACATGTCCCCATGCAGCCCCCCCCAACAGCGCACAAGTGGCAGGCCAGCACCTGCCACACCAGGAGTGCCCTTCATCACAAGGGCAGCAGTGATGGGCCGACTGGACGTGATTGAGGCTAAACAGGCCAAAGTTGAATCAATGGCCAAGGTGCACATCCGGCACATCAAGGCTATCAGTGCATCCATACGCCAAGGATGTAAGTACATAGAGCGTGACAATGCGTGAACATGCAGAGTTGTTGAGCAATGTACGCTGCCCTGAAAGGGTTTGGACAAAGGGTGAGGGAGTTGTGCGGGGCAGCGTCAGCACTTGCTGAGCAGACAGGTAGGGAAACAACCTTATCCGACAGCACATGCAGGCAACCGGGTCAGTCCCTTCAACCTCAACCACACCCACAGAGGGATCCCTTCAGCCATCTCCTAGGCGCCGTTCAATGAGCCACCTGAGGTCACACACACCAGAGGGGCCCGGACAAGGAAAGTGCCCACGAACATCCTTGTCGTACATGGCATTGTTGTGGGTGCCCTGATAACAAAAATGCACCTACCTGCACTGTTGTGGGGAGTTAACTGGGAGGAGGGGAGATTGTGTGCTGGGTGTTCACTGGGGGGGGGATTGTGTGCTGGGTGTTCACTGGGGGGAGGGGAGTTTTTTGCACTGCGAATAAATCACATTTCAAAAATCACAAAGCATGGACAGTAGTGATTGTGAAAAAGTTCTATTTAATGTTGAAGTGACATTTGTTGAATGTAGCCATCAACAGTTTAAAAACAATGCATCAATCAGTCCCTGTCTGGCCAACCTCCCCTCCCTCAGCCCAACCCTTTGTGCACGTGCAACACCTTCAGGCATGTCATCACCTTCACTCCCATCCTCAGGTGGCTGCACAAGAGCATCAGGGGGCAGTGGCACATTTCTGCGACAGCAGATGTTGTGCAGCATGGCACATGTCAGTACAATTTTGCCAACTTTTTCTGGTGCATACATCATTGTGCCTCCCGTCCTGTCGAGGCACCGGAAGCGTGCCTTCAGCAGTCCAAATGCCCACTCCACTCAGATCAGTGTACGAGCATGGGCAAGGTTGTATGCCCTCTCTGCTGCCGTGTGTGGTTGACGCACAGGGGTCATGAGCCACGTGTACTGGGGATATCCAGAATCACCTGCAGGGGAGAGAAAGCCGGTTTGGGGACAAGGTAAGTTCAGTGGGTGTACAGAGCTCAGTCATCAGTGTCATTTTGGCATACTTGTAATTAGGTCAATAACATTGTGGAGTGTGCTGTGCTACGAGCAGCATTGAATCAATGTGGTACTCTCAATTTGGTACGCCTCTGTTTCAGAATGTAACAGCACTCATTCACTTGTCACTGGGTAAGGGGGCCCTTCCATCTACTTGTGCATGCGAGAAGTGGCTGCCTCATGTGTTATTGCCATTCCCTTTGGCTGCAGTTGCATTTGCTGGTTGTCACTATTCTGTACTGTTCTCCATGCATTTCCTTGGCCATTCAGGGGACAGGGTTTGTGGGATGTACATTGCCATTACTCAGTCTGCTTATGTGTGGTGCATTTGTGGATGTGGTGACTTTTGTGCTACATTTGCATGACTGTCGGGTGGGCAGGGTGGTATGTCTGTACTGTGTCAGTGTTGGGAGACATAGTGCTACTCACACAGGAGGCTTTGTGGTGGTAGGCCTTCCATATGTCACTGTGCTGCCACATGTATTTTACATCCTGAATGGGTGTGTTATGCTGTGTTAGACATGTCCAAGTTTTCTCGTGCAAGTTGCTTCATTGGGAATGCTGCAGTAATGGTGCTGCTTATTGAGATTCAGGGATTTCATTGTGTGACCATACCCATCAGTTGTGGATTAACATGCATTCTGATATACATTTGTACTCACCCAGCAGCCATGTGTTTTGTCCTCGGTGCCTTTCCATGTACGCTGGCAGGGTACTGTTGCGCAGGACCATGGAGTCATGGGTGGATCCTGGGTAGTGGGCACAGCAGTGGCTGAAGGTGAGGTCAGGGCCACATGTCATCTGCACATTAAGGGAATGGTACTGTTTCCGGTTTCTGTAGGCTGCCTCATGTGCCTGGGGTGGTACGAGTGCTAAATGTGTTCAGTCCAGGGCTGCTATTACATTCGGGACTTGGGCTATGGCATGGAATTGACCCTTCAGCTGGTTCACCTGTGCCTGTGTGGCTGGCAATGCAATGTGCTCATTCACATGATTCAACAGTGCAACCAGCACCTGTCCCAGCATGGCACTGAATGTGGACTGGGCCATGCCATGCATCATGGCAACGGTGTGTTGGTAGCTGCCAGTCCCAAGGAATTGTAGCACAGACACAAGTGTCACTAGCGGGGGTACTGCTGTGCTGATGGCTATGCAGGTGCCAATGTCACCCTGGATTGTGTCCAGCAACTGGGTGATGGTTGCCCTGTCCAGCTGATATTCAGTCACCAACTGGCCATCAGTCAGGGCCCAGGGTGTTGGCCTGACCCTTGGGATGGCTGGCCACCTTGCTGGTGCTGCTCTCCTCGTCCTTCTCCTCATCCCCACCACCCCCTGCACTCCCAGGACCCTGGCCTGGTTGGCTGGCCTCTGCAGCTCCAGGCGCAGCAGGTAGAAGTCCACATCAAGGGTCCCAGCTCCAAATGGCAGCATGGCATTGGGGAGGGTGTGTTGTGCATGGGTGGGTCCTTTGTAGGCCTCTGATTTGCATTGGTTTCACCTGGGCCCTTATTGCTGTCTCCTCCCTGCTCCTACTAGTGTGATGGTGTTGGGGAGGGTGTGTTGTGCATGGGTGGGTCCTTTGAAGAGCTCTGATTTGCATTGGTTTCATGTGGGCCTTTTGCTGTCTCCTCCCTGCCTCTACTTGTGTGATGGTGTTGGGGAGGGTGTGTTGTGCATGGGTGTATCCTTTGTAGGCCTCTGATTTACATTGGTTTCACCTGGGACCTTATTGCTGTGGACTGTGTTCTTTTACCTCCAGCATTTTGCTGGGGTACTTTTGGCGAATTATCCGCCGCTTTTCTGCACTAATTGCGCCAATGCCAGACTCGTGATTACAAATGTTTTAGCGCAAATGGTTAATGGCGCTTTTACAGCTGACACTTGTACAGCCGGCTGTACTTGTGCCGGCTGTAATGGCGCCGGCAGTATTTGGACTCAGGATCCGACGGACCCTTAAAATCGGCGCTGATAGCGTTACCGCCGATTTTAAGGGTTACCGCCGAACTCGTGATGAGGCCCATAGTGTCAAAGGTAAATCACCTAAGGACACATATTACATAAAAAGAACAGAAGAATCAAACTTCATAAATGATTACAATGTAAGCATTGCCCTCCTATGGAATGCAAACATAGATGTGCAGACATTTTCACTGCAGTTGCACGATGTGTCACAGCCTACTTGACCAAAGCAGAGAAAAGAGAGCTTCAGGGCCTCGGGAATGACATATCATCTGACAAAACACTATCACAGAAATTGTACAGTTTAGGCATAAAAATGCTCTCTCATAGAGAATGTGGGTGCTATGAAGCTGTTGACCGTTTAACCGGCACTGCCTAAATCTAGAAAAAGAGTTCTCAAATCGTATGAGGACATAGAAACATTAGCCAAAAATGATCCCAACAGCCACAACAATTCCTTAGACACGTACTACTAAAACACGCGTACCACTTTGGAAACTATGGGGGTCATTACAAGGTGGGCAGTAAGGGCTACCAGGCACCGGTAAGAATACCGGTGCCGGTAATCCCTTACCGCCCTATTCCAAGGTCCCTTGGCAGGGACCGTAAGGAACGTGTGGTCCGAGCACACGTCCCTTATGGGTCCCGATAAGGGACCAGGGCGCTAATAACAGGCTTTCAAGTCGCAAGCCAGTGAAAATTACCAAACGCAGCTTAATTAATCATATCAAATTGTCATTAAAAACTCCTCAACATAAATAACTGTGTTCCATGTTCCGGCTACAACTTTTTAAACCATGGTGAAAAGAAGAAGAGTTACTGGTGTGTGGGAGGAGGGGGAGACAGATCCGCCCATCCATTCCGAGTCAACACACACATTTCCTGGGTGAGTGTTGGTGCAACTGCTTTGGGTTCAGGGGCCAGCCCCGGAGCACCGGTGTGGGAATACCCCAGATAACTGTGACCCTTGAGGACAGCCCAGACTAGAACTTAACAAGACTCCACTTTGTATGCCCACCAACTCCATTTTGTTTTCGTACCATGGGAGGCCCAGCACGGAACTAGAACACAGGCCTGCAGCTCTCCCCTTGAGACGCGCACAGCAAGCAAGCTACTTCCCTACCTCCTCCCCTCTGTCATCCCTGCAGCTGTCCGGTTCTCATGGGAGACTGGCCGCGTGAACTAAACAAACTTCACACTGTATCTTCTGGCTTCCATCTTACCTCACTGACCCGGCCGTGGCCCAGCTCAAGGCCTGGCTGCAGAAAGTCATGTGTCTCTATAAACTTGCCCCCAGTATACAGACCCAGACCATAAAGAATACCATCCCCATACTCTTTAAACGTGCCTGGATAACTGATAGCGACCCTTGCGTGTGTAATGTTTGCCCACGCGTCAATATGTGAAAGCACATTCCCTTCTAAACCGCACATTTAGGAATGGGTTGATCATGAACCGCTTTTTTAAATATGGAGTGTTAAGAGGAGGATGGGGAGTTCATGCTGTATGTGCAATTTGCTGCATGCACTATGTTTTATGTGTCAAGGTGTTGTTTATGTCTGTGAGTACTAATTAAGATGTTATGAAATGTTTTGAAAATATTTGTGCATTGACATAGTTTGCAAAAAATTGAGGTTTTGATAAAACAAGTTTAAGACCCAAGGCAGTGATATAGTGAAGTGGTCATCAAAGAGGTGTGAAGTTGACACGATTTTGCTTGGTTGAAAAACTTACGAGTTAATACAATGGGTGCAGAGACGCCTTTAGCTCACATTTGTAAGACGCTGTCAGGGTATGCAGACAACATTGTCAAGTACCAAGATAGTGGGTAACAGAGTTGAAAGGAGAAGGTTTACCCCAGGTTTGGCCACAAGGAGGATCATTTGATAAGACTGTATTAGAGATGATTGCTACTTGTCTGTTCATTAAATGTAAAGGAAAGCAATTGCAGAACAGGAGGGAAATATTAGACTTGTGGAGGCTTTTTGAAGAAGTCCCCCGGAGTAAAAGCAGCAAGTAGACTGCATCTCCACTGACAACAGCTGGCAGTGAAGGGCTCATGGAACAAAATGAGAATAAGACAGAGGTTACATGTATATACCCCTTATTAACAAAGCCAGTGCCTGCAGAGGGTTATAGCGACCCTGTATATGTGACACAATCTACATTACCATCCACACCTAAGCCATCTGCCACAGCGCCACACCCATATGAGAGCCAGGGCATGACGGGACAGATGAGTACCTCCACAATAGATATTGAGAAACTCACACAAGATCTAGATGCACGATTAACCATGGCTTGAACCGAGCTGTCCTGCCTAAGGGCCATGGGTGAGCAAGGGGGGCCACCCACCCCCAGGGCAGAACGGGGTATGATGCCCCAATCTAGTGAAGGGGTGGCAGAGGATGGGTGGAAAAAGGGAGAGATATTATTCCGAATAAATGACACCCCACAAGAATCATAGAAATAACTATAGCTGGTAGCGAACGTGAGGTAGAGAGGGAGGGGTGGCCTCGGACAGGGAGGAAGAATACTGGTGTGACATAGAGGAACTGGAAGAAGAAGAAAGGAGATTGGGAACTGCTACAGGTGGAGCCTCATTTGGGGAGGGATTGTCCCCCATGGAAGAATGGAGAGAGAGATTAAGGAATAGAACAGCACGCATGGCGGTAGTAGGGAAGAAAGGACAAAAAAGGTGAGTACCGGGAAAGGGGGAAAAATCTACAGCTGCCATTAATTCACTGGGGGGCGGGAAGGCCAAATTATATACCATGGGCCCAAATGGACAAAGCAAACTTGCTCAAACAGCTACCACCAGAGGTGGCAGTAAGTGGATATATGCATTTGAAAAACACACGGCGGGTGTGCCCTTGGTAGTAGGGGATGGTAAAAGCGTGCTTATATCTGCAGTGGGAGATCAGGCAAACCGGGTCTGGGCGAAGGCGGGGTTCCCTGGAATAACATTGGATTGTGAATGCCATGATGGGGCCTCGTTCAACACAGTACAAGTGAGAGTGTGGGATGCCCTAAGGGAAACATTTCCAGACACACCAGATTTACAGTCGGTAATGCAGTGTACAATGGGAGATTCATTCTCCAGGTGCAGGATATGTGGAGAGCAGAAACGGGCACAGCCTGAGACCAATCAGCCTCCCTGTTTTACTTCATTATAAAAAGGGGACTCCCAAAGGAAGTACAGAAGGCCCTTGACAAAATAGCTGGGATAGAAGCCAAGGGATGGCCGGAAATTCAAAGAATAATAGTACACTATTGCAAAAGGATCAAAGAGAAAGAGAAAGAGATAGGTCAGCGACGGCTGGCAGACAAGGCTAAATTAGTACAAAGCAAACTGTTGAAGGTCAGTCCAGTAGCAGCAACAAACACAGCAGAAAGAGAACGGGAGGAGGACGAAGGACAGATGGGAATACCGGTGTGAATGGCAGTGAACTGGACAGGTAATAACCAGGACTCATGGCCAGGGGCAAATCAGTGTGAGGAACCACAATGGCTGGTGAGGGGCGGCCGGGGTAATAGAGGAGGATTTAGAAGGTCAATGTGAGGGGGTATCGGGTATGAATGACCCCGAGGAGGAGGACAAGGGCAATGTTGGAATTGCGGGAGGTGGGGACATTTCATGAGAGAGTGTCAGAGCAGGCCCCCTAACTCATACTCAGTGTCGACGACCCTTAATGCAGCAGACGAACCACTGGTAGGGGTGGCGATAGGAAACAAACTGTTCATTTTTATGGTCGATTCGGGAAGGGAAAAATCATGCCTAAGAGAAGGCAGGTTTCCACTTTCTAATCGGACTTTGGAAACACAAGGGTTCTCTGGGGCAGTGGTCGAGGTTCCATACACTCAAGAATTAGACATAGCGGTGGGGTGGAAACTGTACGCGCACCCCTGTTGTATTACAAAGAATCAACCATTAATTTGCTGGGAAGGGACCTTCTCAGCAAGCTTAACATGACCATATCCTTCACTGAGAGAGGACTATTGTGCTCTACACCAGGGATATGTGCAATACATTCTATGTTACTGATACACACTCAAGCAAATGTCCCACAAACACGTGGTATACCAGTAGATCCAGACATGTTCATACAAGGGCTGAGGATACTAGCGAGAGTGGTGCCAGAGAGTTCATCTTCTGCCCAATCACAGACCCAGAGATAGCGCCAGCATCAATAGTATCTCTAGACATACATGCAGCACAGGTGTCATCGCAAAGAATGGCAGTGATTGCTATGGACATGCAGGGATGCCCGTGGAGAACAGTACTGTGCATAGACGCCAATGTGGCCCTGCAAGATCTAACAGATGAGGAACTCTTTAGTGACTCAGATGATGATGGCGAAATAGTGATGGAAATAGCAATCCCCTGTGATGTAATGATTCAAAAAAGGGAAGTGCCACTACCGCTTCTAGTGGTTGTTAAATCCCCGTCAGCATATTTCAAGGAAGACATGTCCCTAGCACCACAACAGTTGTGGAACACAGGCCCACACGATGTAGGGCTACTACACGAAGTAACAACTGTAAAGATAAAACTCAAACCTGGGGCCAGAGGGAATAAATGACACAATATATGCACTAAGGATACAGGGAATAATGTGCCATCCAATTCGCCCTGCAACACTTGCATTTACCCGATCAAGAAAGGGAAGGGAGGGGCGTGGAGGATGATACAGGACCTACGCCCCCTTAATGACATAATACAGTAAGAGTTTCCCCTTGTCCCAAATCCTGCTTCAATATTGTGCAGCATCCCAACACAGGCTACATATTTCACTGTGGTGGATTTGAAAAAATGCATTCTTTTCAATCCCGCTTGATCTAGACTCTTGGTACCTACCAGCGTTTACGCTGGGAGGGAAAAGGTAAGAACACTGCAGATTGCCCCAAGGATGCTGCGATAGTCCAAGTATTTTTACCAGAATTTTATACAAAGATCTTGGAAACATCCACACAACCAGTCCCATAATCCAGCACATAGACAATTTGTTGGTCTGAGGTAGAGATGAAAAGGAGTGTAGGGAAGATTCCATCATCCTGTTAAAATTGTTGGCACAGAAAGGTTCAAGGTAGACAGACAGAAACTGCAATATTGCTTGGCAGAGGTGTTATACTTAGGTCAGCTAATATCCAAAGATGGTAAGAGAATAATACCTGACAGAGCAGCAGCAATAAAAGCGGTAAAAGAACCCAACACAGTTGAAGAGATGCAGAAGTTCCTCGGCATGTGTAATTACTGCCGAGCCAGGATATTAGATTATGCAGCATACACAAGGCCCTTATTACAGGCACTGAAGGAAGCTCAGCGAGAAAACACTCAGATACGGTGGACATCAGAAATGCACACAGCCTTTGACACACTCAAAGAATTGATATCAACAGCTCCAGTTTTAGCAACACCCATCTATGATCGCAAGTTCTATCTGTTCTTGCATTTCAACAGCACACTTATGACTGCTGTGCTAACTCAGAAGACATCTCTAGGCCACAAGCCCATGGCATTGTATAGTGGAACACTGGATACAGTAATGCAAGGACATTCTGCCTGCGAACAGGCTCTCGCAGCCGCCATGTTTGCAATCAAAAAAAGCTCTACAATCGTGATGGGGTGCTCTGTCACATTGTTTGTAGAACACTCCCTTTTTGCCATCCTGGAGAGATCAAACAGTACACTTACCACACAAAGAGCAACAGTGTATGATATTATCATATCTAGCGCAAACATACACATTGTGCGGTGTAAAAATATAAACCCTGACACATTCCTCACAGAAGCATGCACTGTAGAGGACATGCAGCAACATGACTGTGCCACATACAGAAGTGACAATGTTGACACACCTACAGCACATGAAAACACACTAACAGAAGGAGACATTTATTTTGTAGATGGGTCAGCTTCCATAGATTGTGAAACAGGGAAAAACACGTAGGAGCAGCAGTAATTCGGGTGGAGGATAGGGAATTTGAAGTAATTGTCCAAAAAAGGTTACCATCCCATTTCTCATCCCAGGCAGCAGAGCTCGTAGCATTAATAGAAGCATTGCACACCTCTAAAGGATGCGCAGTGACAATATATACTGATATACTGACTCTGCCTACATTGCAGCGATAGTGCATGGAGGATTATCAGGATGGGGAAGGAGGGGGTTCAGGAGAGCAGATGGGTCCCCTGTCCAACATGCAGCACTGTTAGAAGAACTAATAGATGCATTAACAGAACCCACTGTTGTGGCTGACATGAAATGCCAAGCCCATACACAAGGTGATGATGTCATCTCGTTGGGAAATGTGGCAGCAGACACTGCCGCCAAAGAAGCATCCTATTTACAAAAAGAAGCAACAGGTGAGTGCATACTGCAAAAGTTAGTTGAGAAGGAACACCCAGTAGGGTTCAACTCACTGCCAATTTTTTCCAATTATTGAACTCCAGCAAGATGCACCAAGTGAAGAAAAAAAGATGTGGGTAAAGAGATGGTGGAGCCAGTCATCCACTGACCTTCTGTGTAGACAAAATAATGCTGGTAAGGTAGTAATGCCATAAAACTACTGGAAGTAGCATTCCAACTATTGCACTTTCCCACCCACAATGCAAAACCACATATCATTGCAGACATACAGGAGGACTGGTTCGCCCTGGGGCTGCCGGAGCAAATTACGAAGTTAATAATAGAATGTGTCATGTGCCAAACGGACAACTCTGGAATGACATTGCGAACATTGAGAGGGACATTACCAAAGCCAGAAGGCCCATTCAGAGAGCTGCATATAGATTATGCAGACATGGGAGAGCGATGCAATGGGTCCCGATATTTGATTGTTGTGGTTTGCCCCTTTTCTCAGTGGGTGGAGTCAGGCCCCTGTGCTCATCCGAGCACAGGGTGTGCGTCCACATTTTTGGTCAGGGAAGTATTCCCCAGCTGGGGTATCTGTGATGTTATACGTTCCGACAATGGGACGCATTTTGTAAATTACATGTTCAAACTCATAACCGCAATGCTGGGTATAACTCACAAGCTCTGCACGATTTATAATCCGTAATCGAATGGGGTTGTAGAAAAAATGAACTGTCAAAATTGGTCCAGACACTAAGAAAGAACTGGGTATATTGTCTACCCTTAGCCCCTTTCGAGATGAGGAACCAACCCAGCAAAGACCACGACTTGACACCCCATGAGATCGTGACAGGTAGGAGGATGCACACAGCCCACTCCCCCTTGTGCAGACAGTCAGATGCACACCAAAGTGCCACAATACTAGGAGAACAGTTCCATGAGTATCTAAGAAACCTCACAAGAGAAGCATGAGCCATTGCCAAGCAAATAGCACCTCCATTCACACAAGAGATAGCCACAGACACAACCACTCCAGCCACAGATAGCCCAGACTGCCAGTTGATGACAGGTGATATGGTATATGTGAGAAGCTTTGTGAGCAGGTGGAATGGACCCAAGTTACATGGCCCCTATAAGGTAATATACGGCAAGCCCACGGCAGTAAAAGTGCAGGGCCTGAGGTATTAGGTGCATCTAACAGATGTCCGCAAGGCTCACAGGAGCATGGACTGCACAGACCAAGAAAATGGCACAGATGAGCACGGAGCACAAACATAATGGAGGATGAAGCAAAATACAGGAAATGACCACACATATACAAAATAATAGGTGCATGACAAAAGAGATTGTTAGTAAAGATGCACAACCTTGATGGGTACAAGTGTTAAAAATGCAGTATACAAAATGAAGAAGCATTGTTAACTGTAAATAATTGTATGATGAAATGCTGGACATTCTCTATTATACTCTCTCTCTCTCTCTCTCTCTTTCTCTCTCTCTCTCTCTCTCTCTCTCTCTCTCTCTCACTCTCGGTTCTATGTCATTAGCCAATCGCCTCCTTCGATTCCTCTTCCTCATGTTCAAAATATGATGAGGGGGAAGGGACGGACGCAAAATAAACTCCTGCATTGGAGAACGAAAGTAAAGAAGAATAGCAGGCATATTTATAAATTGAAATTGTAAATAATTAAAATATAATGTGAATGCTTAACAAACACTTAGATCTTAATTGATAGGAGCTGCAATGGCCATGGAGGAGGCCCCAATGAAAAATGACAATAGAATAGATAGAAATAGGAGAAGAATGAATGGTTATCCTAGTTATTCGTATGAGTGCGTGTTGTTTGTGTATGCATTAGCGTTCTTTTTCCACAATATTTGGGCTGATATTGTATTGGGCCATCGCCTTTATTTCAATTGACATGAGCGAGGGGGGTGGTGGGATAAAATCGATTATGAAAGGGACTCATCTAATATGGGATGGCTTCAAGTTAATTTGGGCCCACGGGAGTCACAAGAATGAATCGCATGACAATAATAACACTAATGGTATGATTACACAGACCATTCAAGTCCCCCACCATGTTAATTAATCTGAGTTTAGTGTTTATTCCATTAATGACAGAACACCCTCAGAACTCACATGGGTACAGAACCACCCTTACCCAACCACAAATCTAGCTGCAAGGGTTTCATCATTAGGTAGTGTATTTACTAAGCAGGAGACACAACACAACCAACGCATGGCTGAGCACTACCTTAGGCTATACACAGAATGGGAAGAAAAATAAGATGGCAAGGTACTTCAGAGTAATAAAGGGAATGGCAATAGGAGGAAGAAAAGAGGGACTCAACAAGAGGAATGGGAAGAGCATTATAACATTAGCCTTGATACAGTAGATGATCCCCAGCACCCACACCAAACAAACAAATGGTATGCCGACATGAGCAACACCGCAAAACAGACAACAAATGAAAGTTGTTACGTTTTCTCACTTACACCCCATGCCTCAAGTACTCCTAAGGTATTGTTGCCACAAGAAATTCCATTTGCAGAGGCACAGTGTCTCCTACATCTCACGCTATGCAGAATCAAAAATACTTTTCAACCACACACTGTTTCATTTGAACTACTGCAGAACGAACATAAATGCTACTCCAGACCACAAGGGGTGATATGCATAAAAGAGCCTTTTTTGGTAAAAAAAAGGAACATTAAATTAGGACAATAAATGGCAGAACAAAGAGATACTATGGAAAGCAGAAGCAGTGCGAGGACTCTCCTAAGAAAAACTAACATGGGTACAAAGAACATGCGCTCCGATATGGACCAAACACATAGCAAAACTCACATGGATTTCAGCCCTCGAGAAGCCCTTCAAGTTACAAAAAGATATTCCATATGAATTGCGTTTCTCTGGAGAAGGGAAAAAGAAAACGGGAGAAAACAAGGACTGCAGCGAAACTCTGACCCCAACATGAAGAAAGGGACAGCTATAATGATGGACACAAACTGGGTTTGCGGCAAACTGGTGTACTTGCACCTCCCGCAATCATGGAGGGGCACGTGCTCCCTGGCAAAGCTGCACTCTGCCCTGATGGTGATCCCGGAAAGTCATATCAAAGAAGGAAAATCACCCATGGTGGCACCAAACCAACTGTCCCCGACTTCGACTGAAGGAGTTCCCGTGTATGTCCTACCAGAGGAAAGCCTGCAGAGCATGGTGCAGAGGAGGAAAAGATCATCAAACTACATCTCCACCAAATCCTCAGAACTTTTAGCACAACTCCCAGATCGATTCCGGTTGTTCAGCTCTGTTGAGACATTCTTTGCGTCCCTTGTTCCCAGCATACAGGCAAGGGAAAATGCAAAATGGCTTCAGATTACCAGATGGGAGCTGATCCAACTGGCCAACGACACAGAAGAAGGATTTAACGTCATCACAGTGGACCTCAGAGCTTTATGACTAATGACCATGCAGAACTGGTATGTGCTGGACCTTTTAACATCAATGGATGGAGGTGCTTGCTGAAAAATCAGGAGCGCATGTTGCACATTTGTACCTTCTGCAGACGCGGACAACGGCTCCCTTTCCCATGTCATAGCGGCGGTGCACGACCTTGGCAAACGCATGAAGGACGAAAGGGGAGCACAGCCCAGCACCTGGTTCGAGAATCTGTTTTCTTGGGTACCATCCTGGCTCGGAATGACTTTTAAACTACTGATAACCCTCATCATTTTTTTACTTCTCATTTTCTGTGTGTGCCAATAAGGTCTCAGCTGCTGTGCCTATGCGGTACCTAATGGTGCGTTAATGATGGTGACAATGGGACGTGCAAATGGAGTGGAGCAAATAAAACACGAGGTAGAAGTACAAACAGGAGACACCTCTGAGCCAAAATGTAGGATGACCGCAATATACAACACAGGGTACATAGTAGATAACATATATCATACGACCATAAAAGAACCAAGGGAGCTACAATGGTACAAGGAAGTATGGGTGGACCTGGAGGGAGATGGAGGGTGCATTTACATGACCTGCACCCCTGATGAATATGCTAGAAGAAGGGAATGCCTCAGATCAGTGTGTAGAGCAAGGATGCCAATAAAGGGAACCTCTGCATGGGACGAAGCAGTAGCTGAGGAAGAAGCATGCAAGAGATTGGGGCAATTACATTATTTGTTACTTAAGTAACAAAAGGGGGGAATGTGTGGGAGGAGGGGGTCCCAGATCCCCCCATCCATTCCGATTCAACACGCACGCTTCCTGGGTGAGTTTTGGCTCAACTGCTTTGGGTTCAGGGCCCTGACCCCAGAGCACCCGTGAGGGAATACCCCAGAGAACTGTGACCCTTGAGGACAGCCCAGACTAGAACTTAACAAGACTCCATTTTGTATGCCCACTGACTCCATTTTGTTTTCGTACAATGGCAGGCCCAGCCATGGAACTCGAGTCAGGCCTGCAGTTCTCCCCTTGAGAAGCCCACGGCGAGCAAGTCACTCCCCCACCTCCTCCACTCTGTCATGCCTGCAGCCGTCCGGTTCTCATGGGAGACTGGCCGCGCGAATGAAACAAACTTCACACTGTATCTTTTGTCTTACATCTTACCTCACTGACCCAGCCGCGGCTCAGCTCAAGGACTGACTGCAGAAAGTCGTTTGTCTCTATATACTTGCCCCCAGTATGCAAACCCAGGCCATAAAGAATACCATCCCCATACTCCTTGAACGTGCCTGGATAACTGAAAGTGACCCTCAAGTGTGTAATGTTTGCCCACGTCAATATGTGAAAGCACGTTCCCTTCTAAAACTGAGCATTTAGGAATCGGTTGATCATGAACCGCTTTTTCAAATATGGAGCGTCAAGAGAATTGTAGTAAATGACGGCCTATCGTTATGTTGCACGAGAGATGTATAATGGAGCACGGCCGCCAAGATCCATGTGTAAGAGTATGAAATGTAAGAGAATAGTATGATGTATATATTAGAGATGTGGTAGAATTATATTATAACAGTAGAATGTACATGCAAATATAAAACTGAACATGTAAGCACACGCTACCTCATTTTAGTTTAAAGCAACCATATGCTTCGAAGTGTTTAATAATAACCAAGTATTCACATGTCATGCATGGTATAATCTCACTGTAATGAATGTGTGTTAAAGCCTCTCATCTCTTCGTGCAACATGAGGCTGCATCTCAAACGAGCCCCACACGCCTCCCCTCAGCCCACCATGCCACGATGAACCAAAGGGGTTATACAATGGTGTTTGGATAAACCGATCATCATCTCGTAGTAAAGCCCACTACCATTGTGATATATGTTGTTCATGAACTGGTGTTTATTTGTGATGTATACTCCATTCCTGTGTCCCCACTTGAAGTGCCAGGTGAACATTCCATGTGAATCTGTTATTCTAACCTAAGGGCCTCTCAATTAATATGTCTTAGAGAACCATAACCTATTGTTGACCCGTCCACTAATAAGATCTAACACCAGACCCGTCAAGGGACCCTGTAACCTGGAATAAATAGTCTAAACCATATATTTACTCTCTTTTGATGCTAGATTAATGGCTTAGTAGATTTGCAAGACATGATGATTTGTAGTTGATAGATGAATGAGTATGTATGGCCACAAGGGCAAATGTTAGTAACTATTAGAAAACATAACATGTATCACTTTGAGAACTGTCTGGAGCTGCATGCCAGCCTGATGAGCCCAGCTGACCGATTGACCCAAGAAGCATCACCATAGCATCACATGAGCCTCCACCAATCACCAAGCCCTGAACCTATGGAGGCCATAGACGTCAGTCCTTAGTAACCAACCCCCATGTTTGATGTGCCCCCTAGGCCTCCCCATCACTGATGATGAAATTTTGCTTTAAAAACAGATTGTAACATGTTTTCTACAGAGCGCTCTCGGAGTTGGCAAAGTAGCTTTTGCTTGCTCTATTTTAGATAAACGATTTTTTGATATCACAAGCACTTGGTTTTGGTCTCATTCCCTTCGGGGATGTGTCCTCTTTGACTCTTATTGGGAGTGTTTAAGTGCAAATTGGGGATCTCTCACTTTCACTGGATACTTATGACTCCTATGAAGATGCTTTCAAAGCAAATGAAAGCACTATAACAGACGTAAACTTAACACAATACCAAACAATGTTGCACAATGAACAGCAACATGAAGAAGAACTCCAGGCCCAACTACAAGTGGACACTCCCGATAGTAGTCAACCTTCTGTAACAGGAAGACAAGAACCACTTGGACAGCCACTAATAGCAAATGAGGCAGAATTAGCAATGATAGAAGTAGAAAACACTGTGTGTCAGTATGAACAATCTACAGAAGACTTTGCAGTACTGAAATCACAACTGAACAATGAGCAGCATACCATTTTCCAAGCAATGACAAAACAAATTGAACATGGTGTGGAACATGAAAATAAAAACTGTACCTGCCAAGACTACAAACCTATACTGCTGTACTTGAGTGGTGAAGCTGGTTCAGGCAAAACATTCTTTATCAAAATCATCAGCAAGATCCTTCAACAATTGACAAACAACAAACTGTCAGCTGTTGTAACTGCCCCCACAGCTTTAGCTGCCTACAACATAGGTGGTGTCACTTTACAACGATTACTACTCCTTCCAGTAGAACACCAAAACAATTAGACTATTACAAACTTTCCACAGAAGTTGCAATCGAACTACACAGAGTTTTCAAACAAATGAAAATGCTGCTAATAGATGAGGTGAGCATGGTCTCCAACCTAATGTTGGCTTTGATTCACTTCAGAGTACAAGAGGTCCCCAAAACAGACTACGAAATGCTCTTTGGAGGGAAACACATTATTGTTTTCGGAGACCTTCTTCAATTGACACCAGTGAAGGCTGAACCTATTTTTAAAACCTTAGGGAACAAACTGTGCAGTAAAACTCTTGGCAGCATAGGAAATGTCAATCTTTGGAAACATTTCCAATACAGAGAATGAACAGAAAGCATGCGCCAGTCTGCAGACCTCACATAAACCAACATTAAAAAAAATATTAGAGTTGGTGTACTATCTCAAGAAGCACAATGAATATTAAAAACCAGGCGCATCCATGCTCTCTATGGCCATAACTCATATGCTACTGATGTTATGGAACAATTAGCACACAAACATGTCATGTCTTTGATGCCAACTCTTCAAGCTGTTCAAAATTCAATAAAACAATAGTGAAAAAAGAAATGCAACCAATAATTGAAATTTGCTCCACAGATAAACTGAACGTACATGGTATAACACTACCCATATGTCAACAAGCCACAACAAGACTAAATACCCTAGAAAACACTATCTCCAACACAGCTGGTTTGGAATAAATATTAAAATTATCTTTAAACTGTAGAGTAATGCTTAAATGTAATCTTGACGTGGCACAAAGACTAGTTAATGGAGCACTTGGTACAGTTGTTGGCTTTCAAACATATCCATGTGACAACAAGATTACATTTGTCAATATTTTCTTTGGCAAACTATTAGAAGTTAAAATGATCGGACGCTCAACAGCACGCTTCCTTCTTTTCAAAGACATGTATGTAAGCAGAGAACAATTTTCACTAACTCTAGCATACGCAGTTACCATTCACAAATCACAAGGTCTTACCCTAGATAAAGCATTAATAGATATTGGTAGCACAGTCTTTAAAGAAGGCATGAGCTATGTAGCACTATCACGCATACATAAACTTGATGGGCTACTTATAATCAACTTTGATGCAAGTAAAGTAAATGCAGATATTCCTTGCATTCTAGAACACAATAGGCTGTGTTCACTCCACACCCCCATATAAAAACCTATCCTTTTCCACAAAAAGCATAACGTTGTAAAATAAAACTACTTCAAACTGAATCTATACAGGATATCACTGCAATTACTCCAAAGAAAAAAAAGAAACTAATACTTCATCAAGTACCACAACCAAAGAAGAATCTACTGGTCAAAGTAAATCAACTACTTGTTCAAAGAAGCAACACACACTCCAAACAAATGACTTTGACACAGAAATGTAAGTCCATTACATTTTCAAATATAACTGCTGTAAATTATTACGCAAATGTAGCAATAAATATTCTATTCCATTTGCCACCAATTACTGAGAACATTTACATACACAGTACAGACTAATTGTGTTTGCAAATGTTAGTCCTTCATAGAAATGCAACCAACAATCCTGACAACTCTTTCAGTGTTCCTGGAATAAGACAAGAATTGGACTACTGTGCTGGAATTGTCAAATTCACTATAAACTCACAAGAAGATACACAAGAATTTCTAATATACTTACTATAAGTACTGGAAAACAAAAACATACCTATAAAGAACATCTTCCAGATTTCATACATGTGGAATCATACATGCACTCTCTGCAACCATGTGGCACAGGAACAAGTCCCCAATGAACGCTTTGTGTATGTATCCACACCTAACTGTGAATCCATGCTATTTCATCAACTTGTACAAAATGCAAAACATGGCAGATTATGTACTACCTGCAATTAAGATAACCACTCTACCTTACACATGCAGACACATAGTAAATACGCAATAGTAATGCTTTTACGTTACAATGCAGATGGCACCAAAAACAACTGTAAACTGACTGGATTCACACATTGTCATGTATCATTTGGTAAGAAAACCTTCACAGTAATAGGTATAATCTACCACGAAGGAGCCGCAACCAGTGCAGGTCACTACACTGCATATATAAAAAAGAATTGTGGATGGTTCGAATGTAATGATAGTACCATTACTCTAAAGCAGAGATTGCCAGCAAATCTTGTAAACGCTTACTTAATATTCTTAAAAACAAAATTTAATACGTAATCTGTGTATGAACATATGCAACGCTTCAACTTCAAAACACAATTAGAGTACACCAACATGTATGTAACTCCCCCAAGATTCTGCAACAAGCAAACAGATAAATAAAAACCACTAAAATATAACAAGAAATACACAGTTAGAATACGCCAACAGGTATCTAACTGCCTCGAGATTCTGCAACAAGCAAACAGATAAATAAATACCACTAAAATCAAACAAGAAATATCCAGTTATAATACGCCAACAGGTATCTAACTGCCCCAAAAAATCTGCAACAAGCAAACAGATAAATAAATACCACTAAAACCAAACAAGAAATATACAGTTAGAATACGCCATCAGGTATCTAACTGCCCCAAAAAATCTGCAACAACCCAACAGATAAATGAATAGCATAAATGCAGAAATAAACAATTAGAATACGCCAACAGGTATCTAATTGCCCCATAAATCTGCAACAAGCCGAAAGATAGAAGATTAGAAAGAAACAAGAAATACACAGTAAAACAGTGAAGAAATATATTGTACCAGCATGGATTTGTTTTCCCCCAGACCCAATGATTTAGAAAACAAACACAGAAACTAAGCACATTGCGCAGTACACTGGTTTGCATTATAGTAATTGTAAAGTACTAAATATGAGGGTCAAACAAATACAGAAATGTCTGTTATGCAATGCAATAACTCATTATGAACTATCTACTCTAACATATGATCTTTTCTTTTATCACAAAGATCGAAAAAGAATATCTGATCCAGTTACCATGTCATGAAAAAACTGCATACAACCACAAAAAACTCAACCAGTAACTATAAAATAAATAGACTTACAAACACTGCAGTCCTTGGTACAAACTCTACAATCTTAACTGCATAGCCTAGCCAAAACTTCACATACAAACTCTACAAATGAAACAGTACACAAACGTATGGGTTGTGGGTTGTGGATATTTGATGGGTGTTTGATTCTATGGGTTTGTTATGCCGCCCAAGACTCTAGGCCCTGGCCACATTCACCACAGAATACAACACCTATACTACCAAACATTTTGACTGTGGTATGTGGGCTTCTTATAGGGGATATTAATTACAATCAATCCTCTACTAACAACCCAAAACCAACATCATACTAAAATAAAATAGCTAGTAGTGCATTTAGTATGTCTGTGGACAGCTGCAGACACCACGGACATGGCAAACACCCAGGGGCACCTGCCACCTAAACAAATACAATATTTGACCCATCTCTTACTCCCCAACCCTCCCCAAGCACTTCTGCACACCAACACACTCCCCAAAATTGCATTTTGCTACTGTTCGCCATTGCACTGTCAGTGGATCCAAGATGGCGGGTGCATTGAAACAATGTGACGTACCTCACGCCTCAATCCAGCCAATCGGAGGACACATTGCATATCCACGGACATGACGCAAGACGATTAGGCTATCAGTGTCCTGTCCGCAGAGCGAACAGGGAAGTGTCTCTGCGGAGCGGTCATAGATATCACTATTTTTTTGCCTTACGTTTTGGTCATTCAAAAAAAAAAACTACTGGACGGATTTACACAAAATTAACAAAAGCACATTTTCAGGATTAAGCTGCCGCTCCTGCCGTGAATTTGGTGGAAATCCATCCAGCAGTTTGAGCTGTAGGCATGCACTAAGTTTTTTCCAATTATGTCTATGGGAAAAAAAAGAAATTTGGGACCCCCTATAACTTTGCCCCCCCCCGGACCAAACCTTACCAAAATTCAGAGTGGGCCATATACTTTGTTTGCAAAGTTTGGTGAGGATTTGTCCAGGTGGATCAAAGTTATAAGCCACCCAAAAAGTGCTCTTCCTATGGGATTACCTACTTAACCATAACTACACAGCCACTACTGTGGGCTGTATAATCTATATATATATATAACTTTGCTCCCTCTGGACGAATCCTCACCAACCTTTGCAAAAAAAGTATATGGCCCACCCTGAATTTTTTTGCAAAGTTTGGTGAGGATTCGTCCAGGGGGGGAAAAGTTATAGGGGGGTCCCAAAACTTTTTTTTCTCCTATAGACATAATGGGAAAAAACTTTGCGCACGGCCACAGGCCAAACCGCTGGACGGATTTTCACCAAATTTGCGGCAGGAGCGGGGTTGTGGTCCCAAAAGCGTGCTTTTCCAAATTTGGTGTAAATCCGTCCAGTAGTTTTTTATAAAATGACCAAAACGTAAGGCAAAAAAATGTGTGATATCTGTGCTCGCTTCGCGGACGGAATTCCCTGTTCGCTCCGCGGACAGCACCCCGATTGGCCCATGGCCTTGCGTCATGTTCGCAGACATGCGACGTGTTCGCTGATTGGACAGCGAGGGGCGTGGAGCGCGTCAGATTTTCTGTGGCGCCCGCCATCTTGTATTCGCCGTCGACCGCGTACAGCGCGGTGAAACGTGGATAAAAAATTGTATTTAGTGCCGTGTGTTGGTGTTTAAGAGTATTTGGGGAGGGTGGGGGAGTATGAGATAGGTTCAATGTTTTGTTTTTTTTATGTGCTAGACGTTTTTGTTGCGTTCGATTTGTCCGCGGAGAACATGGCTGTTCTGACATTTCGTAAATAAACTAAATGGTGGGGTGTTTAGAGGACGGAGTATGTGTCATTTTTGTTTGCAAGGAAGGTAGAAATGAGCTATGAACACTCGCGGTGTACGTCATTGTTCGTAAATACACAAACTGGGGGTGTCCTCAGGACGCTGTCCGTATTGTAATCTGTCTAGTTGAATGTGTTCTAAGAACACTCGCGGTGTCCCGAAATGGTTGCAATTAAACAAAATGGGGGTGTTCTGAGAACGTTGTTTGTATTGTTCGTTGTCAGGGTTAAAGTGTTTTAAGACCACTCCTTTTGTCCGCTAATAGTACAATTTCCTATGGGCGTCAACCGACTTTTTGTCCACTAAAGAAACGATAAATCCGGCTGGTGTGCGCCGACATTATGTGATAATCCTATGACTGGCGCTATTGACCTGGCTGACTTGCTTTTGCGACACTAAATCATATCTCCCGCCCCTAAGCCTGATATTATCAAAGCATTCATATTCCCCGCCTCTCTCTGTGACGTTACAGGGTGCGTCATCAAACGCGCCCAGTCCTCTCCAGTGCTAAGTGACTTTACACAGAACCCGGAAGACAACACATATTATGTCACAACACAGCGCGCCACAATTCGGAATATGAAACAGTGATTTAAAAGCAAACAGCAAGATTGTAAATTTTGTAAAGTACATTTATTTCACATGAAATGTTTACTGAATATTCAGCGATTTGCTATTGTCTCTGCTGTCGATCAGCAAACGTTTATTTTGAGCCACGCGTTGTTCCTTTGCGGTAGATAGGCTGTTGGTTTATGATAAAAGCAGTAAATGGTCACTCTGATAATCGGAAGGTTGCTCCAACAATGTGCCATTAGACCACCCTATTGGTTGGTATGTTGTTTGTAGCCGCTAGTACTGCGTAAGGGCATATTGGTCCTTGGCGATTGTCCCATAAAAATGTGAGGGTCATGAAGTTGCATATTTGGACCTGCACCTGGCAGTTGAAGACCCCATCCGCTGGAGTCTATAAATCGTGACATAGGCAAAATGGGGCCATGTACCTGTTTTAAAAAACATAAATTAGTCTCACCAGCCGATCTTCATTAAAAATCATCATTTTATTTATTAGGCTGTGAAACTATTTGCTATCGAAGATAGTGCAACGGAGTCTGTTAATAATAAAATAATAATATTTTCCCATTCATATAGCGCTAAGAACCGTGAGGTATCTAAGCGGTGCTTATTATTAACCACGGTGTGTGGTGCTCATTTATTCACCAAGGAAGGATGAAAGGCTGAGTTTGGCCTTGCCGGGATTCGAACTTGCATTAGCAAGCTGTGCACGGTAGTCAAAGCGAGCGTTGTACTCGCTGTGCCACTTGACAGGCTACAGTGAAGTGGCACAGCGAGTAGAGCGCTTAACCGCCCATAGACAGGTTAAATGATTTCTATTAACCCACCCTGTGTCGTCTGCCTTTTTCAGAGCCCTCTAAATGACAGGGGATCAATTTGGCGGTGATAGTGCGCAGTAGAAAACATTATGCCACTTTCAACGAACAAGTTCAACTTGAGCAGTCTTTAATGCTACGCTATTGTAATTATATTTGGTATAAAATAATCTAAAGGGTCACTTACAGTACAATTGCAATTTCCATTGTCTACGAATAGTGCAGTCCCAAAATACGACTCCGTGTGCGAACGATCTTTTGCATAGTGATATAATATATAAAAGTGGTTTCGTTTCAGAAATTTCATCCTTATCTTCTCTTACGTTTTAGCAACACTCCTTCAAGAGAAGTCTTTGATCACAATTTCTGTCTGTCAAGGTCAAAACACAATACAACCTTATAGTCCGCTTTGTGAGCCTCTCCGGGGCCCGAGAAAAAAATGGAAGTAGCTGACCTTCACTGTGAACGAGCATAAATTCTTACTTTGCAACATTCTGTGTAAAGCCATCTGTAGAAGTTGGTTTTTGCACGCCATGTTTGTATATGATATTAAAAAAAGTTTGTTTAAGGGACGTTATGGTTCTAAGTACAGCCGAAAGACCCCTGAAAATCGCAAGTTATGGTAAGCTATGAAAAATAACTCGCGCCACCACCGTGCACTGCTAAGACTAACACCCAGGACATCAAAGATGACATCGCAAATGTCATTGATGAAATCACTGATGACATCACATGTGTATGTACTTTTCATGGAATTTGTGTACTAGGGATTTTTATTATAATGTTGCGAAAAAAGTGTCAAGGATATTGCAATAAATATCATACCGTTATTAGTGCTTTGAACGATGCATTGATATAAATAGCATTGTATTATGGGATTCTATCTAGTATACTGAGCTACTAATGGAGAAACATAACATTGTGTGCAGAGTACAAGATGAAAGTATAATATTTGTAATGTCAATATGTTGAATAATGAAATGATAATTGTCCTGAAATGTTCGAAAATTTACAAAATGGGGGTGTTCTGAGGACATTATTCATATTGTGTGATTGCTTAGCTGTATTCAATGAGGGAATGGCACAGAGAGTAAAGTGGACGCCGTCCGCGGACACCGCGGCTGTTCGTGGACAGGGCGTGCTACATCCAGGTTTTTCCAGGAAATCCAACATGGAAAGAAGACTGTACGGATCAGCCAATCAGATGTCGAGGTTGTGGATTTGTATTGAAAGAGACTGTGTGTGGTGAAGATGGCAGAAGTAGAGAAAGCCAGGGTGTTGGTGCTTGGAGATATGTTTGTGTATGGTTTACAACAGTACGCTCAATGCAGGCATGTTGCAAAGAACTTTGATGTGAAAGAAGTGGAGGTGGTGTGGAGCACTGTGCCTGATTGCAATGTACAGGGAATTGTACAAGTTTGTGAGGATATGGCCACGATGAACAGTCCGCATGTGGTAGTTTTGCACCGAGGTGCTTTCCATTTGGGCAACATTAGTGCCCCTACTTTGTTGGCTGATTTGGAACACTTGGTTCAAGCCGTAATGAAGATCCTTCCAAATGCGAAAGTAATTTTTTCTGGATTACTACCTAGGGCAATATGGGACAATAGTTCAGTTTTTTGTCCTCAGCAAAACATTGCGAGGTGTGTCATCAACCGAGGCATGTGTGCCTTCATGCTTAGAACTGGTATGTTCTTCTGTAATAATGAGAATATTGAAGCCAGTAATGCTGTTAATTTTAAAGAAGATGGCATTTCTTTATCTTTTACGGGAAATGCCTTTCTATTTTGGAATGTAAGGGTTGCTTTGGAGAAGGTTATGTGAAGATTTTAGGAGTAAAGTAAGAAAGAAAAACAAGAAAAAAAATACAAAATAACAGGTGTCTGTCAAGCATCTGTAAAAAAACAAACAAAAAAACGGCTCTTTTCAGAGACAACTTCAAAGGGGAAATGGGGCACACTATTTAAATTTACATTCACCATGCTCAGATTTTCGATATGTCCGCGGACATGGCGGTAGTCCGCAGACATGAAAATCACTACGAGGGGGTTAGTATGTTCTATGTTACATGTATATGAAGTCAGGGATATTATGGTTAAGTTGTGCTACTAAAAACCTATGAAATTCAGTGAAAAAACTTTGTTAAAGGGACGTTATGGTTAAGTTGCGCTACTAAAAACCTATGAGATTCAGTAAAAAAACTTTGTTAAAGGGACGTTATAGTTAAGTTGCGCTACTAAAAACCTATGAAATTCAGTGAAAAAACTTTGTTAAAGGGACCTTATGGTTCAAAGTAAAACCGAAAAACCCCTAAAATTTGGCAGTTATGGCAACATAAGCAACCATAACTCGCGCCACCGTGCACTGCTAACACTAACACCCAGGACATCAAAGATGACATCACAAATTGACAAAGTTTCAGAGGTGGAGGGTCCCTTCACTGTTGGTGGTGTTCCACTGAAACGGGATGTTTCCAAGCTTTTAAGAGGAACATTTGAAGGTCCACGTCTTAGTGTCTTTTTGATGGAAATTAGCCTTCCTATAGGGTTCCTCCACATTGTTGTCATGGAATTGGATGAGATGCTGAATCAAATTAGAGGTTGCTAATGTTTGGGATGCTTTTCCAGAAGCTTCCATTTGCAACAGCTTACAATAGAAACACACTGAACTTCTTTTGTGTCCTTTTTACTCTTCTGCTACTTCATACATAAATACTGGCAGCTGTAAATGACAGTTTTCTGGGCACTGGTTCTTCCATGAAGTTAAGGCGAATATTTAGCATACCCATGTAAATCCTCATAACTTTCTTTCATTGCAGTCATGCAGATTGGGAATATGTAGGATAAAAAGAGGTTGGGTGGAGCTGGCTGGAACAGAGGAAGCGATAGAAGTGGAAGAGAGTGATGGAGACATGCTTTTTTATAGCAGATACCTGTGTGCAGATTATATTTCACGTGATTGTACATTTTAAAGTAGATTAGCCTTTGTATAGGGTTCCTCTATATTGTCATAATGGAACTGGATGAGGTGTTTAATCAAATTAGAGGTTGCTAAAATGTGTGTGCAATGGTTTATTGGAAGCTGCCATCTGCAATAGTTAACAATAGGAAACACACTGCATTTATTTTTTAAATGTCATTCTTACTTAGATGCTACTTGACACAGAAATGCTGACAGCTGTCAGTGACAGTTTTCTGGGTACACTGATTCTTCCATGAAGGTAAGGCGAATATTTAGCATACCAATGCACATCTTCATAACTTTCTTTCTTTGTTTTTTTCTCTCTGTGCTGAGCAGGTCTCATCCCTGGTGTTTCTTTTATTTATATGTTGAAATATGACAGTAGAATATGTAGTCAAAAATGTTTAAGCAAGTGATTTATATAGAAATTAATTAGAACAAGTAACAACTTGATTTTTTGTTTTCACCAAACTGGTGTTTCTTAAATATGGGACGGACAAAGTTTGAAAGAATGAATGAAAATTAAAATGTGTTTGTTAGGATTTTCTTTGATGAACGATTTGCCAAATAATGTACCCTCGGCTACTGCTGCCTTCTATGTTGGTAGCTTGCTCAAAATAGTATCAATGTATACTATGATGGCCCTTTTCCTTTCTGTTGTGATTGTACTGTTGGTATTATGCAGTAGGCATATGGTAGAACTGAAGAGTCTGTGCTCCTCCCTTTTCTATTTTACTGTAATAGTCAGGTGGAGTATCTTTGCAACTGGACTCAACACATCCAGTAATTTATACATGATTTCCAAGAGACATCAAGCTGTTTTTTGATGCTTTTAGTATACTTGCCCATACAGGCAAGCATTATTTTGTCTTTTTTTATGTGTTTGAGGAGTTCCTTTTGGCAGATGTGGTCTGAGACACTCATTTGGTCATTTGTTTCTGGCTTTGTTGGCCAATGGTGTTCTCAGCATCCTCATCAGGTATTCCACTATTTTTGTTGGTGGCTTCCATTCTGAGGACCAGGGATGAATGAGAGTGTCTGGGTCAAAGTTGTCTCCATTCTCCTTCTGATTTTTCTTGGTATTTCTTTTCATTAGAGCTTGTTTGTCTTTATCTTCACTGAAAGATGACAGCATTTCTGCCATCTCTTCACTGGACTGCTACTGCCAACTGTCATTTTCTGCGACCATGCTGGGTGAGGATATGTTCTACCATATGCATTCTTTTATCCTCAATCTCAGTGCTTTTTCTTTTGCCACTTTTCTCCATCTGTAATGTACTCGGAGGTGTCTGTCCATTTGTGCCCTCTGGACTTCCTTTCCCCTTTTTCTCCTCCATGGTTACCTGTACTTCTGATCTTGTCCATGCCTTGGGAGAACTCTGACCAATTCTGCATGAGGGATAGATGCTGTGAACTTCGTTTCAAACTAGCACCTTAAGCCTTCTGGATGGTCTGGCCCATACTGGGCTGCAGCCATTTTGGCTTACATGTGATCTTACCTGTTCATTGTAGCGGTGAGCGGTGGCTGTACAGAATCAACCATCACCCATTAAAGGTGCTGCCAGGAACAGCAGGAGTCTTTAAACACCAGTATCACTGAAGCATGCCATTCGAATAGTCATCAGAAATGCTAGACAGGTTCAGAGAGGAGGCTTCATTTGTTGTGGCATTGTCTATTTAGAGTTGTAATTTATGTTATTTTACATTTTCCTTACCAGTGGGATATGATCAGCAACAGCAGCGATGACAATGCCATTTGGGTCCTCAATCCATCACCACACATGAAGAAAGTCACATGAATAAAAACCCTTGTAGACAGTTGGAGATATTTCAAGGTGAAAAAACAGTGCGCTAAAAGGGAGGTGGAGGATGTTCAGTGCACATTATGCAAGTAAACACTAAGATATGGCCCTTCTAATGTTCTGTCACAAAGCTTGGAAACATCAATCATGATAAATCATCTGGTGCAAGTCTACTGGGATGATGTGGATGATGCGTATCGGAAATTGCATGAGCAGCACAGAATAAAAATGTGTGGGGCTCATGCATTACATGCATGGGAATTGGCACCGCGTCCAGCACCTGATTCCACCACTGTGACACTACCAACACTGAATGAACCCTCATTTTTGACAGCAGTGTTAGTTCTACATGTTCCAATTTTACCAGCTCCAAATGTCTAAGCTATGGTAGTCATCTGTGATCTATACCACAAATGGGTAGCTGTGGGAGGTGCCACATCTAAGGATTGGGACAAGTTAATAGCTGAATACCAGATTAATTGTCATCCCTAATTTTTTTGTTTTTTTTTAAGTAGTAATTTTTTCCCACCTTCTTTCTTTAGAAAAACAAAAGGATTATGTATGTGTAGATGAAACACTTACGGCATTAGACACAGTGTTATTTATAAGTTTGCTTATAGAATCTTTGAAATTCCTAACAACAATGTAGGCTATGATTGCAGAAGTCACACTGTGCACATACTTACTCTGTTGCTGATGAAAACATCTTTGGGTCTTTAGGATAAGCAGATATGTGTCAGTAAATATTTACAGCTTTGTTGCAGTGGAAACTATGAGAGTGCAATTGTTGTGTTATTTAGACCTTGCTGTATGATAAACTATTGTTAATCCTCAAGAAGATCTACATTTGTAACTCTTTTTTTTTCTTCACATTTTACTTTTCAATAAAAAAGAAAAACATGTAAAAAATGTCCACAAGGGTTTAGGGAATTTGTGTCTTTTCAGTCTAAGTGTATATAATATATTGCACATCTGTGTTGCAGAAAATTGTTATTTAACAATAAGCCTCAGGTAATGCCCCAGGGCCCATAGTTGCAGGTCCAATCGAAGTAGGGCCTTAACAAAGACCATGGGACATTATGTGATGCAGTAATGCCCCCATGGATCTGCGCTTATTGCTATTAGGACTTTGGCAGATTAGACCACGGTACTAATAGTGTCTTTATCCGGTTGCAAGACACACCAGCAATTTTCAGCTGAAAAAAGATGTCCCCCATGAATCGGATACACAGTCGAATCACCCTTTCGATGGCCTCCATTTAAAAAAAGGAGGATGTCATGTGCAATTTCTGTGGTAAGGTTTTGTGAAGGGGACTGTACTGTCATGTCCACACACAACATACACACTACCCACACAACAGACACACTCATGCCATTACATACACACCCACCACATTATCATTAGACACACTCACCCTACACACTTACCCCATTATCATAACCACACACACCATACACACTCAACCCATAACATACACTTTCACAGCATGATCATGAGACACACTCACCCCATAGCATACACACTCAGCCTATTATCATGAACATAAACAACATAGACACTCACCCTGTTATCATAACCACCCACAGCACAGTCACCCCGACTGCATAGAGACGCTCGGCGGGTCTCTACCGACCATACTGATCACTGGAACAGTGGGCATAATGGTTTCACTGCTATAGATGAATGGAATCTGATACTTGAACATGCCATTTAATGCAATTCTGCCTCAGTCAACTGCACATTACTGACAGCAACGTGTGAACCCTTGTTAGAATACCAGATCGACTTTTCAAGGGACGGCAGCCACTTAGCAATTATCAGGAGTGTAAAGTTTGTGACACATCGAGTTTGCCAGGACATTTATGGGCATTACCATTGAGGACACACTAGTCTTTGATGACAAGCAGGTGTGAAGAGCTTACTGATGAAATACCATCCAACCTTATACTAAGCCCTGATGAAGACCTTGTTGCGGTTCAAAAACATGTCAGTTTCTTGTGTCAGATGTACATTAAATAATGTTTTGAATATTTGAAAATGTGTTGTTTTTCATAATTACATTTGGTTAGTGATCAGGGGTTCAGATAGTCCCATGAGTAAATTCACAGTTGAGAGCTTCCATTTTTGGAGATAAGGAGCACATAGATATAGTTTAACCTTTTTATGTTTTTTTGTTTGGCCTTGGTCTTAGGCAAGTTGCACCAATCCATGCCAGCACGCACCAATAAACCTCATTTGTGTAACTTTCACAATTAAGATCACACAGACTGGAAGGGTATATAGCTCGACTCGGTAGCAGCCCATTCAGTGTACCAACAATAAACATAAACTATAAATACAACTTAAAACAGTAGCATATTATTCATGTGTTGACGAGTCAATACACTTCTTATGCTGCATAGCTCCACCATGCGTTTATGCAAAATTCTGTTATTTTTGTAATACTAGATGAATATTAATATGAATGTAGCTCTAGCATACTGTTAATAGCACAGTATACAAAATGTCAATACAGATTAACACACTACCCTATTATTAAGAGGGTCAATATGAATGTAGGAACTAGTGTACTGTAAACAGTACAAGATAGAAAATGTGAAAAGAAAGCAGTAGCATCTAACATCCTTACAATTATGAAGTTGATATACATACTTGTTAATACAAATGTAAGCAGTAGCATCACATTTCCTTACAAAAATAACATACAGGTGTATACAGCAAACAGGATATTTTATATTTTAACATGTCTTCTTTTGTATAGGTCAAACATTAATATTAAGAATAGATAACAAAATGAATGCAGCCACTAGAGTACTGTGTATAGCACTATATACACAATTTCAATACAAATGGAGGCACTAGCAAACTATTAATAGCACTATATAAAAAAGTTCCATACAAAAGCAGACAATAGCGTAATTTCCTTACATTTATAAATTACAGGTGTATACAGTAAACAGTACATTTTATATTTTAAAATGTCTTTCTTTGAATAGTTGAATCATTAACATTAAGAATAGATAACACAACGAGTGTAGACACTAGAGTACTGTTAATAGCACTATATGCAAAGTTTCCATACAAATAGAAACACTAGTGTACTATTTGCACTGTATAAAAAATGCCAATATGAATGTATGCACTAGCATACTATAGATGGTACTAGATAGAAAATGTTAATACAAATGTAAGCATTAGCATGTAATGCCCTTACAGTTAGACTGTACAGCTCTGTACAGTAAACAGGTGGATGTGTCAATATGCTTCATATGATGCATAGCTTCAACAAATGTGTGTGCAAAATTCAGTTTGTTTTTTAATCCTTGCTAAAAATGAATATGTACTGTTAATAGCACCATATAGAACATGTTAATTTAACTGTAGGTCCGAGCATCCTAAACATAGCAATATCCAGAAAACGTGAACATGAATGCTGGCAGTACCATCAAATGTCCTTACATTTACAACTACAGGAGTATTAAGTTATGATTGTTATGCTAAATGAAAAAAAATAATACCAATCTACCCAATAGCATACCATTAAGAGCACTATATACAAAAGGTCAATATGGAAGTCGGCAATAGCATACCACACACTTAACTAAATAGAGCATGTGAGGACAAATGTAGGCAGGAACATCTAATGTCCTTACTATTACAATGCAGAGGTATGTACACTTAACAGTGCAACGTGTCAATACGCGTCAGATGGGCACAGCAAGAGTTCCGGACAACAAGACCAAGTGGAGGGGTAAAAGAAATAGTGAGTTTGTGGGGAATGGCTTCTCGAGGTGACCTCTTGCAACACTAGAAAACAATTGCTGCTGCATACTTGGATGATATGTTAATTCACACTTACATTTGCAATAGATCGCATGGCTCATATGTATGTTATAGTCCAGACCCTGTTGTGCACAGACTTCTTCACCAATCCTGCTACATGTCGCCTAGCACTTGCCTCAGCCTGGCAATCTGGGATTGCAAGTCAGAGGAGGGACAGTAATGCCTCAAATTGCATCCAGAACATTCAAGAAAATGAAAAGAGAGTTATGAGTAATCATAGGCCTGGGTGGCTACTATCATCCGTTCATCCTGAATTTCTCTATCCTCACAGACATTTGAACAACCAGCAGAAAGCATTCTCGCACACCAAGATCCAGTGGACTGATAGTAAAGAGTAGCTTTTCAGTGAGTTAATACACTCACTATGCTATCTCTGTTCCTCATCATGTCAGACTTTAAGAATTAATGAACCATTTATATTAGAGACTGATTCCTCCCAAGATGACTTAGGAGCAGTCCCCTCATAGAATAATAAGGGGTAGAAAAAAAATCCTATTTATTCACAGCAAATTGCACCACACAGAGAAGAATGATGCCATTTATTGGACCGCAGGGCATCTATCCTGGTCACTGATCATATTCCCATTAGCTGTTTTGTAAATCCAAAGATAGCTATGCCAGGGTGAAACAGTGGTTCCTGGACTTACAGACAAACACTTTCTTTGATACCTAATAGCTGGTAGGAAAACAGGTGAATGTAGACAACTTAAGCAGCTACCCCTCTGAGCCCCCCAGAGAAGGTATTAAGGAAGCAGGGGATCTGTGTGACAAATTCCCCTGCATAGCCTGAGAACCCTTAGTGGGGAGTTCAAAGGGGCCAGGTGCTACTCCAAGCTAATGAATGAAGGGCACAGAGCAGGTATATGGAAAATCCCAGTACCATTTCTGCTGAATTCCTGACAGAAGGCAGGGGCCGCAATAGAGATGTTTAAACCCTCAATGCCCCTAATGATGCACAGTTCAGCCCATTAAATATTAAATATACACCTATTAGCCCCATTTCCTTCACTCTAACAATGGTTAAATTAATGGAAGGGAGATAACCCTGGCCCTTAAGAGGCTTCTTTCTAAAAAAGTAAGCATGCCCTGAGAGCTATGCCACTTTTTGATCAGAAACAAATATCTAGTGTAAGACAATAAACCTTTCCATTTAACATTTCAGTGTCCCATTGTCATGTGACAATACATTGCCTTTCCATCAAGGAAGTCCGATTTACCAAGTCACGGTATTGCACACATGAGTGTTGCCATAGGGGGCCATTGCTACACAGTTATTTTCCAAAATAAAGGACGTACATATCTTATTTTCTCATTGTTGTGGGAATTCCAGCTTGCCAATTCCCATGACAAGAGAGAGCTAGACATACCAAAGAGCTCCTCATGCTTACCCAGGTATTTATCCACTTCTGATCCTACACTTGGAGAGTAGAGAGGCCAGTGCTCACAGCAATACCGACAAGAGGGAGACTCAACATTTACCCAGAAACCCTGTGGAAGTCAAAATGGTCACAAGTCCCCATATAGTTTTAATACAGCCCCCTGTCAAATCACATGACCACAAACCTATCTGCCAATACCTAGAGCCCAGGTGTTTCCGATAGCCTTAGGCACCACCCAAGAAGAGGAGAAATGCCTACTATAATAGATGGTACAATCAATTTGGCAGTGTGGGTTATGCAAGTACGAGCGGGAAGAAGGATTTTGGCAATAAGTGGTAAGCAAGAGGAATACTGAGCGGAGAGAAGGCAGAGAGATCTAGACATGGAGGGGGAATTTAGAGAAGGTTGTACTAAAAGAGAGGTGCCTTCACTGGGAAAAATGGTGTTGCAGAGTAAAGGCCATTGGATAAGAAGAACGTTGCCTTTGGGTGGATGAAGAGGAGGGGACAAGCAAAGCAGGTAGATAGTGCAGGAGGCAGACTATTTGCAGGAGATAGAGACTGCTGGGGAGGTTGAGCAAGATATTTCATTTATATATGTAATTTCTAAGAGTAGAGAGGAGGCTGAGGCACATACAACTTGTGGACGACATTCAATATTTGGTGAATAGACCCCACTACTGGTACTGGTCAAATACATATTTCTGTATACTTCTAACAAGAACCATAATTCAATGGTAATAATCTGTTATCTGTTTTAACTAAAATCACTTGTATCACCAAAAACCACTGGTGTCTCAGCCTCATGTGAAACCTCACCTGGCTAATCTATTGCAGTGGCCTTTGCAGTGGGTTGGTCTGTAAACCACTGAGTGTAAACCACATTTTCTTTTTAAAATTTAGAGACAAAGTAGCTGGCTCACACAAAAAGATAAAAACACTGCCTGGGATGAAATGATCATAACTGGAATTAAGGTTCATGCCAGGAATGTCCATTTTCACACTAACATTCTTATGGAAAATGTTTTTTCTATTGCCCCATAAAGTAGATGACACTCTCATTTCAGAGATGTGACCCCCCCAACCCAATTTAATTCTAAAAGAGAATATTAATGATGGTTCCACTATCATCCACTAATCAGGCACAGACAAGGCTAGTGTTAGCATAGACACAAATCACAAAAACTCCCTGACATTCAATTAACTCGCTACTCCCACTACACCACCATCTGTAGAAGGCCATTCTGCATTACTCACACATGCACCCATTTAACAAATAACCTTCCATTTCATCTATAATACACTGTCTATAACTCAGACTTTTTCAAAGACTTCACCAACCTCCAACACCTTCCACACACGTTAATTTCAATGATGACATCTAACTAACTCACTTAAACATTAAACACCCTTCCAATAAGTCTGCGTAATAAAAAACTCTCAATATTTCAGGCCTCATTACGAAGTAACCGGAAACCTTGCATTACTGTTTCCGCCATCTGACATCTGGGTGTTACCGGGATATCACAGGCGGCGGTATGATAAGTTCCCATTCCCATGAAGTCCCATAGGAGTCCATGAGAAATGGAACACTGAAGCACCGACCCCGTTATTACCGATGCCAGTGCTTTAGTGGAAAACCGGCCAGTAGGGGCTTTAACTCGGAGTGATCCAGTCTTGGAATATAGGTGCCAGTATTTTTACTGGCACCTTTATTTCTGGAACGGGTCACTCGTAATGAGGCTCTTCATTTCCCATAACAACACCCACATCCTACCATCCACACTATCTCTTTCATGACTGCCACCAAACCCTCTAGAATGGAAGAAAAATAACTTAACATACACTTTAACATTTCACGCTACAGAAGACCAAAGGAAAAGGGCTCCTGTTCCTTTTCATTTGTACACATGATTGTTTTAAACATGTTTAGAAACCAAATTAATTGATTTCATCGGCAGACTGAGATCCACAGTCTGTTGCATTACGTAGACTGACTGCCTCTCAATGCTAACAAGTTTGAAATGATATCCTCAGCAACAAACACGCTCCAACTGTCAGAGAACACCTTTTAATGAAAGTCAAACTACGAAGTGCTCTTCACAGATGCATGAAAATCCCTCCACCCACAAACCTTTGAAATATCCCATACAACCCGCAAATGAAATATATGTGAAACCAAACCTTACTATTATATCACTATCATCGCAGAAGAAAATAACAAGAGTACAGTTTTTTTCAAAGAAATCAAAAATACATCCAATAAAATTGTAATTTGTCTCCAATTGTATTGACTCAATTTCCAACACCAGTCCTTCTTTGCCAAGAAAGAAAAAAAAATAATCTTACACAAACGCTCACAATACCTCTCCATACAATCCAAATATTGCATATTCCATAATTATCATGTTAACTCTCTTAAAACATTTTAGTATTAAAACAACATCCAACAATAACTCTAATGAAAGGCTTTACAAAAACAGCCACCTCAGCATTAACTTGTACACTCATCCTCTGCACAAGGACCTCTGCATTTCTCATCAAAGCAAATAAAGTCCTCCCACTTAGTGATAAACTGTAACTAGACTCATACGAACTTGGCAAATGCGATCTTTTGTAAGCCAGAATTAAAGGACAGACACAAAGTCATGATTCAAGCGGGCCTTTATTACAAAAATTAAAGAATAACATTCTCTACTCCCTATCGCTAAGATGAATTCACTATGCTAGAAAACAAAAAAGGGTGCTCGCCAGGTTGTCATAATATAAGCTAAATCCAAAACCTAACCTCACCCATCACTTACCTACTCTAGAAATAAATAAGATAGAAACTATTTCTAAGTGGATTCCTTTCACAGGGTTATTCCACCCAGGGATTTGTGAGGAGGCTGTTTTCGGACACCCAACCATGGCTGCATGAAGTCTCTGAAGACTCTTAAATCTTGTCCCCTCACAACAAACTTAGAGTCTTTTCAAACAAGCAAAAGGTCCCAAACAAATGTGTTCAACAGGACTTCAGCCAGGTACCTGTTTTTATCCTGTCTCTGGGATGTTGGAGTTTGTCCTTTCAGTCTTGGAAAGACAACTTCCAAGAATGGTGATCTCTGAGATTTCCTCGACTTTCTGGGTTTCCAGCCTCAGGTAGAAAGTCGAGTTTTCCAGTCCCACACATGGTAGTTACTTTTAGGATATAGGTGCCTCGCTCCCCTTCTGTTCTGTGGTTAACTGCTTACGGGCTACTGCCTTACAAGGCCCTTGTGGTTTCTTGTTTAAGCCCTCATAGGTTGTGTTTGGAAAGATTTCACTTTTGGCAACTTTTCCTCCATAGTTTCTATGGACCCCTAATCTTTTTGCTTGTTTTTTTAACCTGTGCTGACTTTTTGAGGGGAAGTACATCCTTTACTTCACTTCCCCTGCCTTATGCTCATTTTGTGACGGGGAAACTGATCAGCCCTTCAGAATACCAGTAATGGGAAACTATGTTTCCCCTTTATCATTCACATGTTAGTAACTTTTTAACATTGCACACAGCATCTTACAATGCAGAGGACACTTTTGTATCACCCTATAATTTTATTTGGGATTTGGGATTTTTCGTTACTTTTAAATGTGCTGTGGCATGCTGGAGCACGGAGTCTGACAATGGGGTGGCATAATATGAATTCTTCTTTATTAAACAATAAGAAAAAAAGGCCTAACTCTCCCTATTCTAAAAACTATTCATTTATTATTATTTTTTTTATTTGTTTACATTTGTATAGCGCACAAACAGCCCATGGGCATTGTGGCGTTGTTACTTGCAGGGAGCTTAGTTAGAGGAAGTAACATTTTACAGGGAGGTGCATTTTACATATTTTGCATTGATAACACAATAATACAGTCAGCTAGATGATAGTACATTTGTAAGCTATCAGGTGGTGTGGCAAGGGGTCCCATGGGGACTGTGGTGTTGATCTGGCGTACAGGGTGGTTTGTATGGCTTTGCGGAAGGCACTCCAGTGTAGGAAGGCAAGGTAGGGGAAGTTAGTGCCTCCTGCTCTAGCTTTTTTTACCCTGGGCACGGTGAGCATGTTTGCATAGGGTGTTCTGGTTGGCCTTGTAGATGTGGCGGGGTGAATTCTTTGTGATAGGTAAGCCAGTGCAGAGAGGTGGATGCATTTATGGGTAAGAGTCAGGGTTTTGAATATAGCCTTCTCCTTTATTCCCTACCTAACTAAGGAAACCTTGAGTGCTCATCGTTAGGGTGGTTGTCCAAATCAAAATGTCATGTCCTCTGTCCAAAACTACCTAACCCTACTTTGACCACTATATAGACAAACAACATAAACAACACCAGGAGAATGATTCCCTTCTCCTTGGGGTTTGTGTTTAAATACCTTGGTATTGTATGGTATGGTATGGTATTGTTTTTTTTATAAAGCGCCTATACACAGGTAAGTGTTTCAAAGAGCTCAAGGAGGGTGGGAACAGTGGAAAAAACAACAGTCACTCAGAGCCCTTGAAATTATGAGACGATAATAGTCTGTGTAGGCAGAGTAAGTGCATAAAATACATTTAACAGTTGAAGATACATCTAATAGGCCTAATAGCAATTCTGCAGTTTTACTAGTGCAAATTAAGGTGTGAGGACAAGCGAGAACAGACAGACATGGTGCATACAGATCGTGCAAGTGCACACGGTCACTGGGGTGGGTCCAAGTTCACCTGGTCGGTGGACACTGGGGTAAGTGCAGAGAGAGCCACTCTCATGGGCTTATTCTCAAGTGCAGTGAGTGTGGGTGGGGTTTAGGGCCATGAGGCAAGTGCAAAGGGGGATTGCCAGGGGTGCCAGGGACCTGTGGGACTCTGGGGTACACCAGGTGTCCAGTTGGCAAGCTGTATGGAATGGAGGTAGAAGGGAAAGAGCAGAGAGCTAGATTAGCAGGGTAGAGGGAGAGGGAAGGAAGAGGAGAATTGCTCATGTTCCACAACGATACAGATTACCAGGAGGATGACTCCCTCTGCCTGGTCCAATAAATGTCTTTAACAATATCTTTGTCAAACTCTTCCCTAGTGTCTGAATCAACAAAACTGTTTTGGGAGGCCAGAATAATTACTCTTGTCTCCTGGTTCACTTGACTCTTGATGACACTATTTCTTAACAGTTCTAAGCTTTGACTTCTCTGCAGGCTTTCTCCAGAAATGATTTAAGTGTTCCCAATCCCCCTTGTTTCCTGTAGCCCCAGGTTTTGGGAGACTAATTGTGAGTCCTTACTTAATTTTCGCCAGAATCACTAAAATGAGGGAGATCACTTCTGAGGCTTTGGTAGGCTTTAAACCAATGCCTGGGACAAGTGAGATCACTCCTGAGGAGTTGAACAGCTTTGCAACAATTACTGAGGTGAGGGAGATCACTCCCAATGCGTATTCCACTTTGCTTTCTCTAACCACAAGTACTGTTATGAGGGAGACCACTCTAAGGATTTCGTTTTTCTGGTTAATATTAAAAATATTACTGATATGAGGGAGACCCCTCCGAAAGCTTTCTTCTCTTTGATTGGTTTTAACACAATTACTGAGATGAGGGGGATCACTCCCGATGTCATGATTAGGTTTGCATGAATTACTCAGATGAGGGAGACCACTTGTGACGTTTTCATTAGCTTGCCAAGAATTATGGAGACGAGGGTGATCAGTCCTGATGCTTTGGTCAGTTTTAGAACAAATACTGAGACAAGGGAGACCCCTCCCAATGCATTTGTTATTCTCCCCAAACACCTACCGGATCAACCCTGAATCCCTTACCTCTTTCTTCCTGGGACCAAGTCGCCAGTTCTTCCTGGAACATTGTGGCAACTCCTTTGCTTTGGTCCTTCTCCACCATACTTTCCTCGCTTCTTTGAGCCTCGATTTGTTTCTACAGGGCCTCCAGTTCACCAGTATCAGTATTGTTAAGGGACCAACCGGTCAACCTCGCTGATGTCACGGCACCATTAGTTCGATCCTCTCTTCTGCATTGCTCAGGCCTCCTTCTAGTTCCCAGGGCTTTCTCTGACCTTCCAGCTGCATCTTCTCGAAGGAGGACTTGCCTCTCTATCTCATGTCTTAGTTGCTGGGTTGAACTTCCTGTGCATGTGTGTCTTCACACTGGATTCTCTTTGGTTTCCCTGATTCACCTTCAGGCAGTCAATTTTCTATTTTCATGGTCAGTAGCTTGGACCTCCCCATTGCAATTTCAAAGTCCATTGTTTGCATCAATAATGCACTCTTCAGTACTCGTCTGGGCCACCTCTTCTCAGTACTGTGGAATTAACATGAAATAGTAGTTTGTATAATTCCTATTATGTTCTTCTTCACAATATTTCCATAAGAAAATGAATACGTTTTATAGTAGGGCATAGTGTCAAAATAACATACAGTGGTACTAGCAGCAGCTTTTCTCCAGGTCCTTAAGGATTGTGAGTACTCCAAGGTAAATGGGTAATGTTATTCTACAATGGAAAAGGAGTCACCATCTCAAAGAGGGAAGTACCTCCCTATGTTGTGCTCCTGCTTTTTATCACCCCTAGGGGAAATATTGGGTAGCTGCCTCACCTCCCTAGCCTAAATGCGAAGGGCACCATCATGGGCAGAAGTGACATGATCCAATGATTCATCACAGTGCCTAAAGACAAGCTGGTGGCAGCAAATATATTTTTACAATGTTTGCGTTATTTCTAGTGTGTACATTTGTGTTTACTGGGTATGGTTGTGAAATGTGGCTAGTCCCCTAAAATAGCCATGCCATGCAATGTTCTATTGTTCTTTGGCCATATTGTAGTTTGGCCTTATTGCTGCCTTGCCAGGTCAGGAAATCCCATATACGGTCATGCACTTGCCAGGGAAAGGTGCTGCTTTCATGGGCTAGTGATTCCTTTGTGTGTGGCCCTGGAAGTGGTTGGGATATGTTATGTTATTACATTCATAAATCACAGCCTACACCGACAAGAGCATCATGGCGCTAAGAAGAAAGGATAGGCAGTGAAAGGGAGCTAAAACAGAAATGTTTTCAGGGCACAGCAAAAAGACAAATGGTCCCGGATGATGTGAGGGGAGAAGCAAAGAGAGTTCCCAAGCGGTGTATAAACTCCAATGCGGGATCGATTGAAATGGGGGACCGAGTTGCGCAAAGAAGCCGCAGAGCAACGAGAACCAGCTGGAAAATAGGGACATAATTTGGCCCTGCAAACACTCAGGTCCAGTTTTGTAAAAAAATATAAAAAGAGGAGGGGACGCACTAACAAATTAGATATAAACTGTTTGACCCTTTAAATAGCAAAATTAGATTCTCAATTGGATTTCAGGTGCAAAGGGGCAAATGTCACGGTAGGTAAACTGAAAAACAAACGACGTGTATCGCTACATGCCAGCCACCAATGCACTCTAAAGGGAACTAAGTCCCAATTTGGTCTGTTTGGCAGGTTCAGAGAATCAAAAATTCTAGATTGAACTCTAATCACTGCAGTTTTTTTGTATTTTGTATTAGTATTTGGTCTCTCTTTGAGGGATGAGTACAATAGGTCCGGGGAGGCCAATGGCTTCTCCCAGACAAGGTAATTTACTTAAATCAATGCCATTCAACATGCACATTCAATGTTCAACAAGTTCAAGAGATTATTTATGAAAGATTTTCATTCAAAACCGTTTCACCCAGTGTAACTAGAAAACAATTCAAAGAAACAGACTTTTTTTTTATAAAACAAATACACTCAGTGCTTTTAATTCAAACACTAGGTTTTTTGTTTTTGTCAAGACAACTTCACATAATCCTTAATGCTTTATCAATCTTGAGACAAAAATTACAACATAAAAAATAATTCACATTTTTCTGTAAACTGACAGTTTAAAATAATGTTGTTAACAAAGCCTTATCATTCAAAGCTTTTTGTAGGCACAATCATAAATGTCTCCTCGGCCCATATTCACAATGTTCACTTTTGTAATCATAAAGAAAAAGTCTTTAGGTTGAAAGTCACCAATCCCAAATAGCACCAATTATTCACTGTTCTGCCAACGCGTTTCAGACTGTACCAAAGTCCATCTTCAGGGCAAAGAGTGCTAGTGGTTGCAATGCCTTGGTGTATCCACACCTTAATTCCTAATGGGAAATGTAAAAAGGCTTTGCTATTATTGTTGTTATGCAACTAAACTGTGTTTTTCAATTAGAAACCCAAAATGTCACCAACCTCTTGATTCCACTGATGGGATCTATTACTTCGGTCTTGGCCACACTCTCATGTTGAAATATGACGGGGCACTGTCACACTTCTGTGTGGTAATTTACACCTCAGACGGGTTAATTCAAAGACAAACCTCTAGAAAAGAAGTAGAATCATTTGTAAGGTAGATTACACTTAAAAAAAACTCAAAGGTACTTGAAAGTGTGCACCCACAGTGTGTGAATCTACACATGCATAGCTCTATTCATTGAATGTCTAAAAGTTCCTTAGAGCCCCACCTAGACGTGCTAGACTGATCACCTGTGTACCAAGCAGTGTTCAATAAGTGACGGGGTAAGCCATGCGGCATGCACCCTCAAACCAAAGAGTGCCATGTGAGTAAATATTGGGAGATGGAAATGTAAGTTCAGTCAGTGGTGCTCATTTAGTTCACCCGAACCATACGAACCATACCCTACATTTGTTTCTCTTAATGGTATAACCTGCAGGTGAAAAAGAACCTTGCTGGCTGCAGACACTCATAAGGCGTGTGATATAAAGAGTGATGCTCATTTAGTTCACCCAAACCATACGAACCATACCCTAGATTTGTCTTTCTTAAAGGCATAACTTGCAGGTGAAGAACAACCTCTCAGGCTGCAGACGCTCATAAGGCGTGTGATATAAAGAGCAGATTATTCTTACCTCTACCCGGTGTCAAGTTAGGCTTCCAACGTTGGGCGTGAGTGGCTTGAACTCTAACCCGGATGTTGATATCCTATTCGCATCTGTCTCGCGCATGCGTGGAGAGAACGACTTGGTCCCATATGAGATGGGAACAGCGCTTCTCCGCGCATGCATACATTGTGTCTCCAACGTTAATCTGTATTAGTATCAAATATCTATATTAGCTATTCATACAGGATCTGATGACCCTTCAATACACAAGGGTAGTCTCTCCAAGGACCAACAAAATAACGGTAATCAAAAAGTGTATAGGTAAATGCACTTCTCTGCGCAAATGCGTTCATAGCGATTGCAGCGTTATTCTGCATATCTGTCATGATCTGCATGAGCTGTTTGTGAGAGGTCAGATGACCCTTTGATTCATATGGGTTGCCCATGGCAGTCAACAAAAGATGTTACAGGAACCATAAGTCACTGCGTAACAGCTTAATCAGAACAGATATAACGACCACAAGAACAGGAACATCTACGCACAAATGGACCATACCGTGCCTGAATTGTCAGCATTGCAGTAATGTTATAAAAGGGAACACCATTAGACACCCACACACAGGTAAATCCATCTCCCTTAAACACTCTTGTACATGCGACTCATCCAATTGTTATCTATGGTCTTAAATGCCCTTGTGTCCTATTCTACGTAGGTATGACTACCAGGAAGGCTAAAATACGCTGGGCGGAGCACAAATCTAATATCAGTTTGAAGAGTCAAAAGTCACCTGTTGCGATACATTTCTCAGAAGCTAGACACTCAGTAGCGCAACTTAAATGTGTTATACTTGAACAGGTAAAACTGAGCCCTAGAGGCGGGGATATAGTGAGGAAACTACAACAGAGGGAGATTGTCTGGATTGACTTACTCTATTTTCTCAGCCCTAGGGGCATGAATGTTAAATTTGATTTGATGTGTTATGTTTAAAAACCTACACTAGGTTTGCACATTGAAGCAACAGAGACTCAGATTATGAACGTTGTTCGGTATCCTGTGGCAAGTGGAACCCAAAGACGGCAGATCCATGTAAGTAATTAAGAGTGTAAATAGGGTGGCACTTACAATTTGTACTTTTAAGTGTAACCGGACTGAAAAGACAGAGGTTGATGGATCAATACAGCCTTTTGAGGCTAAGGACGAAATAGGTGTGGATTTCCATTCCATTAGACATAGTATGCAAAATTATGATCTTCTTCATGGAGATTGTGACCTTGGGCACCCTGGGGCCAGAGCAGATTTCTTCTGCATCATCCCCACTCTCCCAGACGATGATCCATAAGCAGTTACCTTTATCACAACTGGTAACTTAATAATCGGATAACCCAAAAAGCTGAATTTATTGGCAGGATTTGCTATGGATAGCCCATGTAGTAATAGGACCCTGGTTTTCAAATGCAGACTCGTGGCAAAGCATGAGTCCACTGGGTATAGGGTATCTTACGCAACGTAATTCAGTATAGCTTCCCCACATTTTGAGGGGTTGTCGATTATGAGCAAATCATTATTTTGAAATATTTTTGGATTACCTTCAGGTACATAATCTTAACATCTTTTGTTGACCGCCATGGGCAACCCGTATGAATCAAAGGGTCATCTGACCTCTCACAAATGGCTCACACAGATCATGACAGATATGCAGAATAGCACTGCAATCGCTATGAACGCATGCGCAGAGAAGTGCATTTACCTATAGACTTTTTGATTACCATTATTTCGTTGTTCCTTGGAGAGACTATCCTCGTGTATTGAATGGTCATCAGATCCTGTACGAATAGCTGATATAGGTATTTGAGACTAATACAGATTAACGTTGGAGACACAATGCACGCATGCACGGAGAAGCGCTGCTCCCATCTCATATGCGACCAAGTTGTTCTCTCCACGCATGCGTGCGACAGATGCAAATAGGATATCAACATCCGGGTTAGAGTACAAGCCACTCACGCCCGACATTGGAAGCCTAACTTGACTCCCGGTAGAGGTAATAATAATCTTCTCTTTATATCACACGCCTTATGAGCGTCTGCAGCTTGCGAGGTTGTTCTTCACCTGCAAGTTATGCCTTTAAGAGAGAAGAATCTAGGGTATGGTTCGTATGGTTAGGGTGAACTAAATGAGCACCACTCTTTATATTACACGCCTTATGAGTGTCTGCAGCCAGTGAGGTTGTTTTTCACCTGCAGGTTATGCCTTTAAGAGAAACGAATGTAGGGTATGGTTTGGATGGCTCCGGTGAACTAAATGAGAACCACTGAGTCAACTTACATTTCCATCTGCCAATATTTACTTACAAGGCACTCTTTGATTTGAAGGTGCATGCCGCATGGCTTACCCCATCACATATTGAACACTGTTCGGTACACAGGTGATCAGTCTAGCACGTCTAGGCGGGGCTCTAAGGAACTTTTAGACATTCAGTGAATAGAGCTACGCATGTGTAGATTCAGACACTGTGGGTGCACACTTTCAAGTACCTTTGAGTTTTTTTGAAGTGGAAACTACTTTACAAATTATTCTACTTCTATTCTACAGTTTTGTCTTTGAATTGACCTGTCTGAGGTGTAAATTACCACACACAAGTGTGAATGTGCCCCGTCATATTTCAACATGAGAGTATGGCCAAGACCGAAGTAATAGATCCCATCAGTGGAATCAAGAGGTTGGTGACAGTTTGGGTTTCTTATTGAAAAACACAGTTTAGTTACAAAACAACAATAATAGCAAAGCCTTTTTATATTTCCCATTAGGAATTAAGTTGTGGATACACCAAGGTTATGGAACCACTAGCACTCTTTGCCCTGAAGATGGACTTTGGTACAGTCTGAAATGCGTTGGCATAACAGTGACTAATTGGTGCTGTTTGGGATTGGTGACTTTCAACCTAAAGACTTTTTTCTTTATGATTACAAAAGTGAACATTGTGAATATAGGCCGAGGAGTCTTTTATGTTTGTGCCTACAAAAAGCTTTGAATGATAAGGCTTTGTTAACATCATTGTTTTACACTGTCAGTTTACAGAAAAAAATGAATTATGTTTTATGTTGTAATTTTTGTTTCAAAGATTGATAAAGCATTAATGATTATGTGAAGTTGTCTTGACAAAAACAAAAAACCTAGTGTTTGAATTAAAAGCACTGAGTGTATTTGTTTTATTAAAAAAGTCTGTTTCTTTGAATTGTTTTCTAGTTACACTGGGTAAAACGGTTTTGAATGAAAATCTTTCATACATAATCTCTTGGACTTGTTGAACATTGAATGTGCATGTTGAATGGCATTGATTTAAGTAAATTACCTTGTCTGGGAGAAGCCATTGACCTCCCCGAACCTATTGTACCCATCCCTCGAAGAGAGACCAAATACTAATACTAATACAAAATACATAAAAACTGCAGGGATTAGAGTTCAATCTAGACTTTTTGATTCTCTGAACCTGCCAAACAGACCAAATTGGGACTTAGTTCCCTTTGGAGTGCATTGGTGGCTGGCGTGTAGCGATACACATCTTTTGTTTTCCAGTTTTGTAAAAAGCCTGATGGACAATACACAGAGGGATAGACTGGTCCCACTCCACATCTGTGTTGCCAGAGAGTCTTGCTGTAAGACATGAATGGAACCAATAGTTGTACCTGATTGGACAAATACCGGCTGTTTGAATGGTGCAATATCCTTACCATTGGTGGGCTTGGATTTGTTTCCAGTCTTGATTTTGGATAGGAAGAGGACTTATGCACCATTTTCTTCAAATCAACGTTGGTACTCAAAATCCCTCATAGACTAATAACTGACTGAAGATCGAAGAAAACTCCTGAAGAGGCCTGGCATCCCTTCCTGCGCCTGGCCCGGTGAAGCCCTGCTGGACTACCTGATCTCTGAAGAACATGGACTAGTGGTACTAACCAGTCTCAATGCCTTCCCAGCCATCCTAAGCCTTGGAAAGTGTTCCTGGACCACCAGCTGGACTGGCCACCTCTGTCATGGGCTACTTTGCCTGAATTTGCCATAATTGTCACTGTTCAGCATTTGCCACTGGAACTGTGGTGGTTTCCAACTTGTGGTATAAGTCACCTTCCCTGTAAATTGGAGCCTCTCCGACTCATAGCAACCTGTTCTGGAGAAGCTTCTTCAAGCACGACACGAAGGATACCTGCCATTGCCTGTGTTTGGTAGCTGTCACTGGAGCTCACCTTCCTCCATGCTGGGAAGTGTCATGAAGTGGCCTGCATCAGTGAACCTCGCATATCTTCATCACCACGGGTTGCCTCTTGCATCTGGTAATGATAATAATAATTCTTTAACCTGCACCTCTGGGCACCTCTCAATGGAACCAACAGTGGGAAATCCAACCTCCAGCGATCCCCAGTCAGCCCATCAAGTAATCTGGGAAAATTGGAGTCAGGGGGTTTAGTAAATACAAAACATGCCTCTCCCCCCATCCTACTTAGGATAACAGTGAGAACCAGACCCTTTGTATCCTAACATTGCATCCACTGCCTTTTGGTCATCAAACCTGTGTTTTACAAACTGACAATAGGAACACCATTTTCTTACCTAGTAACTTTGTTGCATCTCCTCTTTTGAACAATCACCAACACAAGCAACTTACCTGTTAACGGTACATTGGGGGGGAAGCATTGTGGCTCCTGCGACTTTTGGGCACATGCCCCATTCTTCTTAGGGATTTGTAAGTAAGGCATGGTATCAAAGTAAGACAGACACAAGTGACCACATTTCAAGGGTGTTTATTGAACCTTAAAAAGGGTGTGATGAATGCCAACCTAAGCCTATATCTAAGATGGGCGAGAGCTATGATCATAAAATAATAATAATGTAGTCCTAGTGGAGTCTTGTCAAAATTAAAGGGCCTATACTCAAAATCCTATTGCCAATCCTTACCGCTAATTTACAAATAGTGTGGGGAAATGTTCATGAAAAGAAAGAAGTGTTCACAAAATGACAAGTCAGGATGTTCAGGCCGTTGACCTCCCTTCCTCAGGTTTTCAGCACGGGACAAGGCGGTTCACTCGAGTATAGCACACTCTTGGGCTTCTTCGGCACGAGGACACAGTTTTGTTACAAGCACGAGGACCTTCTATGCCCAGGTCTCTTACTTAAAAAAAAGATCCCCCTCAGTCGGACACAGATACCCTTTTCCCAATTAGTCTCCCTCAGCCGGGCTCAGTCCAATTGCAGTTTGCTTTAGCTATCGAAGACTTTTGAATGTGCACAGGGATTGGCTTGACCCGTTGCAGGACCACTTTGATTTCCCAGTTCAGAATGTTTACACTCTTTTTTGGGTACAGTACAAAGTCTTTCAAACAGGCACCCATGTTGTGCCTGACCACTCTGTATACTTCTTCTTCTTCTTGTTAGAGTGACTCTAGATATCCGGAGCCGGTGATTTCCATCTAATTACATCATGTTCGCTAAAATAAGCACCAATCAGGTAACCATCCTCACTAGATCTCGTCCCACTTCCCCGTCTCCCGCACAAACTGAATCAGGAGCATACACTGATCATCCACCACCCCACTTTTCCAACTGACCAGATCAGATAACCCCTGTACAACGACCCCAATGCCATTCATACTGACTCTGAGTGATTCCCGCTGAACATTAAACCTCACACTGTCTAACATTTAATGAGACACCATCTCTGGGCACTCCCAAGCCTCACATGCCGCCGATGCACTCTGTATACGGTATATATCTGCCTTGGTTTACAAAGGTTCAGGTATTCCTTGGATACTCAATTACATTTGTGTCACTCACCATGCACACCTTGTACTTTGTTCTTTGCAAATTTCTAATCCAATGTTGCTGCTTTCAACTTTGTTTCTAACACAGACCTTTCTGCTATCAGTCTCCATAACTCACTGCCTGAGCTGACTTTACTGGAGCGGCTTTCTTGTCAGAGCTAATGACAGTACCATGGCGGCAATCGCTACTCTCCACCACGGTTGTCGATGCTGGAAAGCCCCGGGTACCTTTGACACACAATGCACCTTTCTTCAGCTTTATCGCTGGGTCTTATGTTTCTTATCATCAAGGTTTTATGAAAGTAGCAGTTTCTTTCCTTTGAAAAGGCCAATTGAAATCCCCTCCTTCCAACCCTCTCTGGTCTCACCGTCTTTCTCCTTGTATTAAACTGCCATCTCGGAAATTGCTGTTTCCTTGTATGTTTTGCCTTGCTGTCTTCGTACTCTGCCTTTTATCTGTGTTGGGAAGTGTGATGGTAGTCACGAGTGCTAATTATCAGTAATTGCCTGACTCTGCCTGACTCTTGTGTTTGGACATGTAAGGTATACTGCTTGGATGTTAGTCCATTGTCGCTCGCAGTGACCTGTCCGTGAGAAAGTGTCTCTGGAAAGGGGGGGAGTTAATTTCCTAGGTGTCCCACTTTCACTCCCCGAGGACCCCTCATCCAGGTGATCCTACCACATTGGTACAACCCCAGGAACTGGATCCAAAAGTGATGGCCGTGTCCTGGCCACCTGGGTGACAGATCCTCAGGGACTACAGGTTGAGACACCTTCAGGTTTCTCACAGATTGGACTGTTGAATTTAGGGAAATTCACTTGTGACTAGGTTCCATCTTTACTGCATTCATTGACTTACCACTTGTAGTGTTTAAGTCATTTGGCTGTGTTTAAGAACCTATGATGAATGTTTATATGTTTATTATTGAGTAATTTGCAATAATATCACCTGCTTATTTCTTTGTAGTGCGTGTTTAAGGCCTAGAATAAATATTTGTATTTGTAGACATTCCTGTCTAATCTGAATTATTGTTTGATTTACTCTGTGGACTCATTGTGGACCCCCGACCCAGGAAATGAACGCACAACTAAAAAAGACTGGGAAGTAGACCAGAATATAGAAAAGTGCAGGGAAGTAGAGAGGCGTCTGAATGGGACCAAGACCCAGGTGTACACGTCCCCATAGAAGGACAAACTGGAAACAGGAGAAAGAGATGGGTCAGACTAAATTAAACCTGAGATAGAGGGCCTTAGATAATAAAGGGGAGTGTGAGGTATCCCATGGGGCCACAGGGCAACAGAGGCACATGGTGCACAACCTCCCTTGGGTGGGCCTGTTCTGGTTGCTGCACACTGAGCTGTGCTAGGGGGGAAGGCATGAGAGTGGCAATTGGTCTGAACACTGTGGGTGGAGAGGGTGCTGCCACTGATGACCTGTTGAGGACCCACACCTCTGCACACAACATAAGAGTGGTCCATGTAGCACACCAGAATGTATGACAGGGGAAGGGATATGGGGGGCAGGCAGTCAAAATGGAGAGGGTAGGATAGGGTACAGCCGTTAACCAACCCTAATAATAAAACTCATTGTTCTTAATACACCTCTCAAACTCTGAACTAAACACAACCATACCTCTCCAGCACAACACACCACACAGATTTTACCACAGCACAACAACAAAACAATCCGCACATAGCCTCACCCAACAGCACCTGGCGGCTACCAACTTAAAAACACACCTATGCTCACCGAACAGTGTATACTAAACTGAAGCTGCCAACAGCACATCACAGCCCTCTTGCTCTTTCCTCCTGCTTCATCCTACTATCCAATCTCAGCCCCACTTGCTTTTCAGATCTGCAAGAGCACCAAGAAAGCACACAGGTGGCAAAGTGTGCTGAACAAGAACCTTTAACATAGCATAACATAAATCTACACGCTTACCTTGATAGAGTCTGGCTAACCTCTCAGAGTTCCACTGTTCACTATAGCCAGGGGGACTTCCGGTATCTGTCCACCAGGCCAGATTTTAGAAATCTTGGTCACCCATGCATAAGGAGATGCTCAGTATGGCATGATATTGAGTTTTCCAAACCTAAATGGAAGATCTAGGATGTCCTGTATGTATGGGCCAACAATATCAGTTATGATTAAGTCATAGTGGGTGGCTAGGCATGTGAATAATTACCCTGATCAATGTTATCTTAAAGTTGCATTTCTACAGCTTGTTCACAGATTGTGATAGTGAATGGGGTGGCATATAATGGTGTGTGTGATGAATTCAAGGAGGTTGGGACTATGGTTGTGTGCCTGCTATGGACCACCCTCCCTAGCGGACATGGCGTGCGGAATTCCAGTGGGGTTAATCCACCCTCTCTTTGAACCTTCCTCAAGATATATACAGAGAAGAAGGCTAGGTCAGAACAAAGCCACCAAGACATTCTAGATTGCTTGGGTAGTAGTCCCACCAATCGCGCACTCCCTCATTACACGCTTCAACCTGACCGGGAAGAGGGAGACCTGGGAGCATTATTTACTCATTTTGAGAGATTGGCAACCAATTTCAGTGGAACGATGCTCTGAAAACTTACTACTTGGCTCTAATATTAAAAGGAGAATTACAACTTTACTACCAAAACATCAAATGAAATGTGACTACCGCTGTTAATGAAATAAGAAGAGCTGTCTTAGAGACGGTAGGACAATCTAAATCAGTGAAAGTTCGAACCAGCCAGCTATTGCCCAATGAGGCCCTGACGGAACTAGCTTGAATGGTCCTAAACCCTGCCTGTCAGTGGTTGAGAAGTAAACATTTGCCACAGGTTCTGGAGGCCGTTGTATTAGAACAATATATCAATGCTTTACCACTACCTCTTCAGAGGGCAATGTTACAGCAACACTGACCTATATACAGATGGCCTTCCTAATCACCCAGGCTAATTATGAAGACTATACATTCATTCAACAACACCAGCAGAAAGCTCTGATTCCCAGGAAAGATCATCTTCCTTTGGGTAGGGATGTCCATCCTTACCCAATTAAGGGATGAGATGTTTAACTTTCCTTTCTGGCCATACAAATAGAAGAGGCAATCTGACGATCATTATCTTCAGCTCCCACAAAACCCTATGTATTAAATGACGAAGGGAGTATCAGGTCAAGACTAATTTCCCCTACTGTCCTCACCCACCTCCAATCCAAGGAGAAGGGACCCTTAACCTGTATGTATCCCAAGCGTAAAATAAAGAAAACTATTGAGATAAATTGGACAGATATGGAGGAGTGGACTGACTAGAAAGAGCCCCAAGAGACAAATCTGGAAGTAGCAGATGTCCTATTGTGTCATGATGGACCCTTCGAGGCCTGGGAGAAGGTACGAGTGTATAATACTGGGTCGAAGCTTTAGTAGTCTCCAGCAGCAAGCAGACTGCATTCTGGTTGAATTTAGTGGATCCTGACAAGTGAAACATGGGGGACAAAGCACATTCATTTGCTTCCATGGTGATACAGAGATCTACCCCAAAGTCCAATTTACCCTAGAAGACAGGGGGGATTGAAAAAACCTTAAAGTAGCCATTGTCTCAGGTCTACCCAAGGACGTGATCAGCAGAACTGATTTTCCAACCTTTTCCTCCCCTTACAACTTAGGCCCAAAGAGGTAAAATCAGATAAATATTCCCCTTTATCATCATGGCAGTAATATACAGAGGGCAATGATGGATAACCATGGGTCTGGTAGAAAGGTGTTTTTAACTAAGTTGCACCGGAGGAAGAGAGCTTTGAGTTAAGGTCAAGGGTATGCTTTCCTGGACAAATGCATGAACATATTAAGGATTTCCTGACCTGGGAAGGCAGGAAGAAGAACGAACAACAAAAAGACCAAAGCACAGACAATAAATCATGTGGCACAGACATCATTGGACATCAGACTGTTTTAGTAGCCAAACCCGGCAACCACGATTGTGCCAACAAAAATATAGCAAAAATTGTAAAAATATATCTGCTGCCACCAGCTTGTCTTTAGGTACATTAACAAGTAACAAAAGATCCCATAGATAAGAGGCTCACGTGATACAAAAGAAACTTCCGTTGAACTGCATTGTAAAATGATGTGTACACTGTTAAAAAAGTTACCAAAGAAGATGAAAAGTAAAAAGACAAAAGTACTGACAGCCTAAAGGACTAGCCAATTTCCTATAACAAATTAAAAAAAGGCCAGGGAAGTAAAGTTGGAGGCTTCACTTCTCTGAAAAAAGTCAGCACAGTATAGGCAAAAAGTGTGCATGTCTTTAGAATATGCAGGGAAATTGCCTAAAAGAGAAATCTTTCCTAACACTTGGCAAACTGCAAAAAGTGCAGAGCAGGCTAACCAATTCTCTTTTCAACAAAAAATATGTTTAGATGTACTCTTTGAGAGTCTGTCCTCTTCCCGTCAACTGGTGTGACCAGTAAAGTTCCAGTGCCCCTTGGATGATCATAAATATGCATGTCAGACATGTAGTATTTGTATTGTCTATGCAGAATGTAACAGCAAAAGTAGGTGATTAATGATTAATTATTGAAATGCAGACAACATAGTCGGACAGCATTCTATCTTTAGTGTCAGCGGTATATCTCAAATTGAGCACTTATAAAACTGAATTTAACCTATTTAATGGCAAGAGGTAATAGCTCAGATTTAGGACTGGCTTGACAAAATTTACCTTGATAGCATAACGTATACCTGGGATGGAGACCCAAGCCTCTCGGATTCTTCAATATCTCCAGGGTTTCCATCCAATTTCAGGTACAAATTGAGCTCCCTCTGCAGGATCAACATATATCTTCGGCCTACCATTCCACAAGTATAGCCCTTACTCTTCCTCACAGTAAAATCGACATCTCTATGCTCCCAGCCCTCTAAGACTCCATCCTTGCCCTTTAAGGTCATCCTTCAAGCAACTGCGATGTAGCCTGGAATGCTCTTTTAGGCTTGTGACCTCTGACTCCTGCCCTGTCAGACCAGAAATAATTAGGACAAACTCACCGGACAGATGCACAGATACACACAGGGGTCCTGTTGCATGCAAGAATGGGCTGCAAAGTCTCCTACTGCACTAGACTTTTCAGCATATCTCCTTTCTTTTTACAGAAATAGGTGCAAATAGCTCCCTCGAAGCACCCCTTCCAGACCATACATCATGACATGAGATACGAGACATTGCAGGGCTAATTTGCCGATCCGGTGTGAACAACACATATCTTTTCAGGGATGGGAAATAGCTGAATGATGTATACTTCAAGGCAGGGAGATCAAAATCCTTGCTGATCATGCAGCGAGAACCAAAGAGAAAAGATGCAGGGCAGAGGGATAACACAGTGATAAACAGAAAGAAAGATCAGAGTGATAAAAGCGATAAAACTGCATTGCAAAATGAGATGTGTATGCTCCATTTATAAATGAATGGTGCATGTTATGTTAGCCAGACCCTTCACGCTCCCCACAACAGCATGTCCCAATTTTGGACAGCAGATATGGATCAAATCAACACAATGCACAAGGTTATTTATGAATTCTCATTATCAGCACTGCATAATGCTTAAAACATTCTGCATTATCCAACACGTCACCTACATGAAGAAGGCTGGCTCTAAATCTCATCTTCTCTGAATGCACCTCCACCAAACCCATCAACACATAATCATGATGATGAAACTGATAATCTCAAAACAAGCAAAGTGAAGACAGTTCTCTCTTTCATTCCCTAAATTATTTAAATGACAGTCTGATATTCTTGAGCTTTGGCCCACAGAAAGGGGATGACTCTCAATTGCCTTCCTCCTACCCCTCTCATGAAATGTCATGTGAGCTGTATGAATAGCTCTTCCAATTAATGTATATACCACCACTGATGAATACTGATGAATACATCCTGCAAAGGACATAAAACTCTGACACATGGTGCCTGACCAAGCCAAAACACTGGTGAAAGTCACAGAACACTATTTACCTGCTAAACTCAGAGCTTGTTGAGAATCTCTGTGGAACGTTGGTTCAATAATGAAAAGATGTAAGAAAAAATCAAATAAACTTTTTGGGAGAAAAGGTCCAGAACCCAGAGAGAAACCTTAAAGCTAAAGGGCTGGGTACTATTGTCTCATAAAGCCAAGCGTTTGGTGAGAACATCTAAAAAACACTTGTTTGATAAAGCCAAAAGGTTGACGAGGGTCTAGGGCAAAACGTCTTGGTAAAGCCAAGAGGCAGTGAAAGCCTCTGAAGAAATGTGTCTGACACAAAGAATAGGTTGGTCAGAGCATCTAAGGAAAAGATGTCCAACAAAGTACAGAAAAGTGAGGGTTCAACTCTCATTGTTTAATGAGAGTCAAAACCCCACTTGCCAAGAGAAAGAGGTAGAGAAGTACTAATAAGAGATTGTTTTTCTTTTTGGTAACGTAACATGTTATCTGACAAACTTTGTAATGTACCTACGTGAGCAAGGCCCCGATAAGACATTTCAAAGAAAGTTTTAAATTGAAACTTAAGTGGGGAGAATTTGCTTTTTTATATATTTTAAATTCTGTATAATGTTTTGTTTTACAATGCAGTGTTTAATGATGTATGTTAATGGAAAAAATGTAGAAAAGGCAACACGCTTTCCCGGTCAAGAGTTGTCTGATTAATGACAATTTACTATACATTTTAATCGTTTTTTTATGTATACTGAGTTGATGAGCAGGTTGGGAACGTGTGGCTAACAAGTTCCTCAACCTACACATACAATAATGGATACTGGTTGTACAAATATAAAAACAGGAATGTTTAAAATGTAAATACAACAAGATAAATGGTTTGCAACATTAAATACCAACAAAGAAAAGATAACTTTTGGTAGATGTCCACGTGGTGGATGGGATTCTTCAGTTTGAAAGTGGTCATTAATAAAGCACAGAACAACAGAAAGACATTAAAAAAAAACCTTAAGGACACAGAAGTTCAGCGCATTACATACTACACTCACCAAGGTCTCAGAATAAGTGCATCTGGGAGTTATTAAATGGCAATAAAAATGATTCAAGAAAAATCCCTCCATAGACTCTAAGCCTTAGTTGTCCAACTCCAGATCTCGAGGGCCTGATCCATGTTGGGTTTTCAGGAAATCCATAAAAAATATTCATGATACACATTTGCAAACAATGATTCTAAATGTATGCACATTTTTCCTCATGAATATTAATGAGGGATATCCTGAAAACCCTTCAGGATCCCGGCCCTTGAGTCATGGAGTTGGACAACCCTGCAAGAAGAAGCTGTCACATTTTGCCTGTAAAATACTAACCTTTTTTAATTTTAGCACAATCGTAACCCTGCTCTTCTTTACAAGAGTAAGGTGTGGGTTGCAATACTAAAAAGATATCAAACAGCTTTCCATCAGAATGGGACACATCTTCCAAAGAATGCCTGCACCTCCAGTTCTGCAAACCTGTACTTTGTATGCCCAACACAGGGGTGCAGAGCAGAACTATGGAGATGCCACTGCTGCTCAACATCCAAAAGCATAATTTAAAATGCTGGTGCTATATTAAGAGCAATAACCCAAACTCCAGGTACTGCAAGACCAAACGAAACAACCAAACAACACAACCCTTGAAACTAGCTCATGATCAATATATTAAGGAATTGTGTTTGTTCATCAAAAGTGGCCCACAGTTTAATAGCAAATAGGAAACATACAGATGTGTAGAAAGTGGTCAACAACTTAGAACTGGCCCTAAAGAAATAACACACAAAGTACTGTACATCAGATCTTGGACAGCAGAACAGGATAGAAGCTACAAGGTATTGGGGCAAACTTTAAACTTTTAGATTACCTAATTTTTGTAAAAAACAATACCAAAGCACAGGAAAACACACACTAATTACAGACTTAGTGACCAAAGTCTATAAATAGAGACTGTCTGACAGAGCTAAAAAAAAGAAGCTCATGGAGGACAGAATCTGTCATCAGTGTGAATTAGAAGTAGAACATGAGAGAAACTTTCCCATGCACTGTCCTGTATATAAAGAGACTTATGCCCACACAGTTTGCTAGAATAAGGAGGTCTTTGCTGCAAACACGATTCAACTACAACAATAAAACTGCTGGTGCACACAAGAGAAGATTAAACTGATGGGCATCACAGGGAGGCTTTCCCAACTGTGAACCTGGTTCAAATACAAGCCCAAAACCACAAGTTCCCACAAAAGAAGATCACACTGTAGGGCATCATAGGACGGCTTTTGCAAATTTGAACCCAATACAAATACAACTATAAAACTGCAGGAACCCAGAAGGATAGCAGCAATGCATGACATCAAAGAAAAGATATAACCACAGGCCACCAGATGTGACCAAAGGGAACCATCACCACTGTGAGCCTGATACAACCCAATAGAATCACCACAACAAAACTATAGGATACCACAAGTAGAGACAGCGACACAGGAACCCTCAAGGAAAGACCTAACTGCAGACCACCATAAATCTCAACAGGGAGGCTTTCACTATTGTGAACCCAATACAACTAATCACCTGAATTGAGTCACCTACCACCAAAGTTAGTCACCAAACCGGTATTACCCAAATTGACCTTTTACAATTGACCTTTTGCACAATTGATCTTTATATTATTTTAGTTGCCACCCGCATATATGTCCTAATTGACCTTCTAAATTAGGTCAATTCTCCTGAGGTCAATTCTTCGGAGGTCAGTTGTGAAAAGGTCAATTAATATACAACCACCAAACCACCAGGGTTAGTCCCTGACACTCTGGCATAGCCTTAGTCAGAGAGGCTAGCCCAGCCTGCCAGGGTTAAATGCTACCAGCAAGGGTGACCCACAGCTGCTATAGTACCCCCTGCCCCTGGGAAACCCAGCCCCTGGGAGAAGCCCAACCCTGTGATACCCCCCCAAGGATAGAGCCACCATCACAATAGCCTCCATCACAAACTGTACTGCACCAGAAAAGACTGATGCACACGGGACAACCAAAACAGAACAAACAAGGTGGAACAAGCTCAGAACCAGGAATGTGTCCGTTCCACACCCGGCAACAGACATATTCCAAGGGATAACACACCCACACGCTCAACGGAAAGAAGTCCACTCACCAGAACAAGATCAAAATTGCTCTACCTAACACCCTACTTGTCAACCTACCCCTCAATAGAACAACCATCTATCCTCAAGAACCATAAATTCATTAGCTGAATAACCGGAAACCTGGTGGAAAGATGGGAAAGATACAAAATCAATCTAGGAGGAAATGACACCAACACACCATTCATTACAAATACATGGTATAACAAAAGGCCCATCATTGTCGCCAGGAAGGCGGCCATGAAGAAGCCACCAATCCAATAAAACACTTGACAAAACTATTCAAAAAACCTGAAAAAGCAATCTGGTGGAAACAATGACCAACATCAACACAACAGGCCTCATTATAAGCTTGCTGGTCTAGTAACAACGGTACCGGTAAGCATGCCAGTAGCATTGTTACCGGACCGGCAAACTACGAGGTCTGCTCGTGGGTGACTTTCCGCCCGTTAGGTCTGCCCTGGCGGGCATACCAGCACCTGCAAGCAGACCATTTCGGATGCACCGGCACCATTCATGAATGGTGCCGGTGCATCCGGCCTCCCCATTCCCATTGAGTCCCATGGGACTCATATGGGAATGGAGAGCAATATTTTCTGGCACCCGGGAGTGAGCAATTCCCGGCTCTGCCGGGGCTCTAATACCCCAGTAATTGCACATTCACGGGCACCAAAAAAATAATTTTACCAGCACGGCTACCGCCGGTCTCATAATGAGTCCGGACCTCCCAAATATACTGCCAAAGACCAAACAGATGACAAGAAACAGAAAGATACACTTCAACCAAGTCAACCCTAATTAATATCCAAAGAAACTGCAGAAATATATTACCTTTTATGCGATGGAGCGAAAGACATGCTATTCCTCACAGAAACCTGCCTGACGCAAAACTACAAGGTAACAGTGCACAACTGCCTACCCAACAACTTCAAACTCAAGCAAGTCAATAAAGAAGGAAAAAGAAGATTAGGACTTGTGGTTGCATGAAAGGACCATCCAAGAATGAAAACAGCACCACAGTTAAATATGCCAAACTGCGAAGCACTCATCATACACCTAACCTTAGATGCCCAAACCAACCCAACATTTCCACTCATCTACAGGCCAATGAGCAATGACTTGACCTTCATAGACACCTTAATGGAAATCATCACCAACATTGCCATCAAACATGATCACCTGATCATACTTGTAGACTTCAACATATCGTTAGAAGAAGTGAACTCCAACTTACCCAAACACTAACTAATCAACTAGCGACAATGCATCTACAACAACTAGTGAAAGGAGCGACACACACAGCAGGTCACACACAAGATGCAATCTTCTGCAACAAAAACCTGGTAAAAACAGCACCTCAGATACAAGTCCTCTGGAGCGACAACCTCATTATACCATTTGTGATCCAACCACTACCAAGATAGACAACCTTCCAAAAAAAACTCCAATTCTGAAATGAAACTGGAAAACCATCAACAGTGTAGGTCTAAACATGAGACTGGAAGCCTCAAAACGGGCAATTACCATTCTAGACTCAGCCAGCATAGATGAAAAAGCAGACTCAATCACTAAAAAAACACTAGATTTCAACAGAAAAAACATTTCACCCCCAAAGAAAACAATGGCAAGGTAGTTCACATCACTTCTCAAAGCGCTGAACAAAAAACAACGGAAAACTAGAAAAAGAAAGGAGGCTAAAGAGCGACCAACACAAAAAAAACACATACCAGAGAAAGATTAGATTTATAAAAAAGGCAAAATACTCAAAGCAAAAAAGGCATACTACAATCAACAGATCAAAAAATCAAGTAGCACCCAGAAAGAAATGTTCAACATCATAAACAAAAGAAGAAACCAACTGTGCAGTAGAATCTAAAGCATTCCAAGAGCCAGATGGAATTTCCAATAAAAAATCTCAGACCCTAATAACCAGGTGAACTGACAAATTGCAGCTCACACACTCTCAGAATGTTTCTGTTACACAAAAGACTTTATAACTCGATGTACGTCAGCTATGACTTCATCGTACGTGGCAAACAATAAAACCTATTGGTGGAGTGATTGGTTAAGGGAACATATATACTTATATATGGTTTAGTTGTAACATAATTGGCTGTCTCTTATCTGGTAGGCATGCCTCGAACTACCTCTAAATATGTATAACACAGATTTGTAGCAGAATAACAGCAGCGAATTGGCTTCTGCAACATTGTACACTGCTACATAGGCCCTCAGGATTGGTTGGCATTCTCTGCCAACCTTGGACTTTGGACTTGTTAGCAGCACACGAACAAAACAAAACCCAGGTGTGGGGAACAACGTCAGATTACTACCCACTTGGTCAATTAGCCTACCATCTCTTATCACTTAAGCCCTAAATCAAGGCTTCTTCGTTGCAGTTGAACTTGCTGACTGTTCTCTTCTCAGGAATTTTAAGGGAGTATAGGGACATGACTATCTTCAGTTATAGCCTAATGAATAGGCCTTGTATTCGAGTCCTGAATCATGTGTGAGGAGACCACGATTTTGTCAATTTTTGCCTTTAATTTGATACTATTTAATTCAATTATACTGGGTGCTATTACTCCTCTTGGCCTCTGGAGACTTGATTGCTCCTTCCCACATATGTTTTCCGTGTCTTTAATTGTTCAATACTTGGCACTTGCAAATGTTTTCTTCTTTACTTAACCTAAAAGAAATATGGCATGCGTATGTAGCTTATCCTCTTTGATTTCGCTTGTGCCTTTCAATTATTGCTTGAAGTGGTATCCTTGATTCCAGGCCAATAGACATTCTTTGTTCCTTGCAGAAAGCTGTTTCCCAGCGCCTTTCAGTTCTGCAGCCTTGGTCTATCTCTGAGGTACTTTGGTTGTTCTTAACACAAGTTTGACGTACATTGTTTCATTATAATCACTCTAATTGCAGTATGTTTTCTTCTGCAGCAAGTCTTATCTACCATGCTTTGCTACGTATGTATATTTATTAGACATTTACTCACTTATCTTCTCATTGAATATGGTTTCTTCGTGTCTGCATACATGTTTCTCTTATTACTTCAGTTACATCTTTATTCATCAAATATTTGCATATCGTTTCAGTCCTACCTTGTGTCTCCTCTTAATGACGCCACTTTACTCAGGTTTATTTTCTCTTATAGCTCTTCTATGTCCAGTGGTGTATGTAGACATACTTCCACCATGTCAGTGCAAGGGTACATTCAGTATGGTTGAGTGCATAATGTCTCTCGTATCTTTGATGTAGTATTGGGACGATACTTGGTGTCACATACAGGGCTCACTTGCTGCTATTCACGTATGATGGAGGTGAGGGGGCTGGCACTAGGGATGACGTGTACATCTGCCTCTCTACATTCCCCCGCTGGTCGAGTCCTCAACCTCCTCCTCCTCCTCAATCTTCTTCATATTTTCTCAATGCTTTGGTTTCTTCAGAATCCATATCCGTTATATGCTCATTCACACTCCATGTAATGTGGCAACACTCTCCAGTCAGTTCACAGAATGCCCAACATCCCATATATTTCTTATGATCCTTGGGGTAGTAAACATTGTGCATGGGAGTACCAGGTGACTTCCTTTCAGGTGCTCACAGGTGGTGCTTTCGGTCTGTGTGTGCTCATTGGTCACAGCCTTCACATCAATCATTTTCTTCATCCCAATAGCTTTCTTTGCTATCTTCTTACATTGTCTTATAATTAGTCTTACAAGACAGAATCTTAGCAATAAAAATGCTAATAAAGTTCAAAGCAGCTTGAAGGCACTCTCCAATCAACTTGGAATCCACAAAAACAGGGACAAGAACCAGTCATCCTCCTCATTCTCGTCTACTTCTTCCTCCAGCTTTGTATGCAGGGTTGATAGCATAGTAATTGCCACTGTCAAGGTTCCATTTTCTCCATCATGAGTAGGTAGGCATGTGCAACAGGAAGGCCCAATCTTGGTGTACATGCCGCCTTCCAGTGCTGTAGTCAAGTTCAGCACATACCTGTTTTGGAGGATCATGAGTGTGATAGCCATCAATTGTTCTCGAATCACATTAAATCATATCCTTTGATCGTTGTGTTTATTTTTTGTAACTGTCACACCTTGTTATTTATAAGCACTTGGCGCTCACTGCAGTCTGTATTCCTGGCATGAATATAGCTGTGAATATCACTGCAGTCTTACTGAACAGTTTGTGCTCAGCTGCAATGTCATTGTATGCTTTTATGGATTTTGCTGAGAAAAAGTTCTCTCCAGCCGAAGGAGGTTGAGCGAACATTTCTTTCTTTGGTGTGTATCCATCTTTGGAAAATCCTCAATTTAGGGATCCCTTTGGGGAATCACCAATGCAAGAACATGTATGACCACGATAGAGCATATTCCTCCACAGTTAGTCACCAGCTGCATGTAAGCTCTGGATCCACAGGCATAATAGTGGCCCATCAGCACAGTAGTTCCTCCATTCATTCCTGTGACATCAATTATCTGCTTACATTCCTTGTTTTGTCCCACTTTGGTTGATCCTTTGTTTCTGAAGCACACTGTGGCATTCTTCTTTGGTAGTATGGACATAGGATCCTGCTTGATTCTTGACCCATGTTAGTAGTTTCACATACTTGGTCCATGATTTCAGGCATTCATCATTGATCTCTTGTACTATCTGCACTGGTGCTGTCATCAATAAGTGTGCAATAAGGCCCAGCATTCATTCTTAGCATGCTGTGCTGGTAGCTACTCATCCATTTACTAATAGATGAGGTCTTTCCTAGCATCCTGGCAATCCTAGTGTCTCCCATGCATCTGCATATCCTAATCTCTTTTCCTCAACAATCCTTCTGTGGTCTCCAATCACACCACTGAGGGAATACATAACCATCCTACTCATCCAGCTTGGGCACTTTTCCATTTGCTGTGTTTTTGTGTATTCATCTTCATATGCAAATGTATTTCTCAACCTCCATCTTAGAGTTGCCCATTTTACTTCAAATGTCCCTCTTGTTGTGCATGCTGCTAAATGACTGAGGCATCTTGTATATGTTTCTGTCTTGCAATAAATGTTCTGTCTGTGCTCATGGCATAAGGGATGAGAGAACACACGTAGCAGCTTTCGTCTGACGTTCTCCTGCCCGTTATTCTTCAAATGGAATGAATTATCAAGATATGTATGTATATCTTCATTATCTTTTCCGGCATCTCTCCTAAGTTGAATAATTTGTTCAGAAAGATCAAGGAAAATACTATTTGTGCTTTTGTAAGCATTATCTGCTGAAATGCCATAATAATTAGGAAGAAAAGACAGATCAGTGTACAAAATGAGATTACAATTAGTAGTCCAAAGAAACATATTGATTTTCTTGCTGGGAGTGATTCTCTTATATTTTGGAAATTTACATTCTAATAACTCAACTTTTCTCACAATGGCTAACCCCACAGAGGGGGGCATTTAGGACAGAGAATTATCATGATTGAAACGTTCAAGTGGTGATAACCCAGTGTTAGATTTTTTAACAGTGCATTTTGGGTAATTATTGAGGCACACACTTTATACCCTTCCTTTTGTATAACTAACATTCTTATAACTCAACATGTAATGCGTGTTACTTTAAAAATAAACACACTTTCCATATCAGAAACTGCAAAATGATTGCACTGATGATCCTGAAAATAATAGGGCTGTTTTTAAGATTTCCGAAAAATGTAACAATGTTCACGTGTCATCAGCTGGGTAAGTGCAATATGAAAGTGAAAACAACATACAAGAATGTGTGCAATGTTATTGTTATGGGTAACATAAAAGTGCAATGTTCTCTTCCTCTTTAGATCTAGTTCATCAATACATCTTTCCTTTTACCTAACTAAAATAGTTCTGGAACTGTTTTCAAAAGTTATTTATCCTTCTTCTCCTGATCCTACTTCGATTGACTTAAATTTCTTGATATTAGAATCTGATAACCATCCGGATTATTACTATCGTTTTATGTCTCCTAATTTAAACAAAATGAAAGTTTTATGAAGACAGATTCATAACCCCATACAAACGTGCACTTTTAATTCTCTGTTATCACCTTACTTTAGTGTCTTTAGTAAATGTAATTCATCTCAAGTTTACCCCATTTTGGAGTTTGCAACACATTCTTCACCTCGGCCTTGCCTCAAGAACAACTTACAATACTCTGCTTGGAGTTTAATGCGTGTCCATCTGTGCCCTTGGAACCAGGAATTCAGGCATCGCTCTCTCTCTCTCTCTGTCTCTCTCTCTCTCTCTCTCTCTATTAACCCAAAAATTCCTGTTACTCTATATATTTATACTTTCAATACAATCCCACCCCTTTATTTGCCACTTTCAATGCTCTACTTAAATCCTTTGCTCAGCTCAAGTCGCTCGGTATCGACCATTCCCTAATCGACCACTTTGCCATCTATACGCGGGCTGCCTGCAGTGAACGAACAGGAATTTCCTCAAAGGGGCACCTGCTGAATGTCTTATCATCACACATGTGTCTTTTTCTCCATTCTCCACAGGAAACTCTGCAGTCTTCTATATAATGGTGGAAGATATTAAGCATTCTGAGAGTCTAGATCTCGTCCCAGGAGACTGGATCAGAACCATCAGCACCACTACCAAAATGTGCAGTAGCACTTGGAGTGTTCCAAGTGCCATATGAAATTACCAAAACATGATCTCAGTCTCAGATAACGGGACTCAAGGAATATGGCAACGTACCACTTTATTATCAGCTCAAATAAAGTAGGGAAAGTTTGTGGACAGACAAATTGCAGCTCACGCACTCTCAGAGCATTTCTCTTACACAAAAGACATTATACCTTGATGATAACATCATCCTACAAACAATAAAACGTATTGAGTGGAGGGAAAGGTTAAGGGAACATATATACATATATTCAGTAAAAAAGGACGTTATGGTTCCAAGTAAAACCGAAAACCCCCTGAAATTCGCCAGGTATGGTAAGCTAAGCAACCATAACTCTCGCCACAACTGTGCACTGCTAAGACTAACACCCAGGACATCAAAGATGGCATCACAAATGGCATTAATGACATCACTGATGACATTCAATGTCTGGCTCCCTCTTTTCTCCTTTACTGACATATCTAGACCAGTAACAGTCAGGAACTAAAAATTCAAAAAGTAGTATATTTGTAGACTTATACTTCACATATGTTCTTACAGTAATTCATGTCGAGTTCACTCACAGCATATGAAACATATACATAGGGGAAAACACAGACTTGGAAGACAACAATTCTTTCTATGTATGAATATTATCAGTAAGGTTATCAACACTTATAGTTCTGTTGTATTTTTATTATTGTACTTTCCCTGGATATGCTCATATTTGTATACATTGTACTCACACTACTTTCCTTAGGGACCAGTCACATTATGTGATAGTTAAACATAGGGAAGTAGTAGCTTTGAAGCAGAGCGATAATTTCGGTGCATGAAGATAAACAGTTTGATTATGAAGATTGTCTGGTAATACTGCTGTTTTCTTGTTTATTTCATTTTCCCTGCATATGCTCATATTTGTATGTGTTGTTGTCTGTTTATGTTTTGTTTACAATAATGCAATTATGTAGTAAGTGGGTTTTATTAGATACTTATTACATGTTTCACAGTACGCCAAACTGCAATAAGAAAGCATTTATCATTTTACTATTCAACATGGCAAGATTATTAATATTGCACCTCCATCATGTATGCTGCATACAATGCCTATGTTTCTACATGAGTAGCTTAGTATACCGGAAAGAACTTCATAGTAGAATGCTATTTGTATCAATGCATTGCTTAATGCACTACGTACCTCATGATATTTATTCCAATGATCCTTGACACTTTTTTTAATCAACATTACAATAAGAATCCCTTGTACTGAATTTTCATGAAAAGTAAATGTGCATGTGATGTCATCAATGAGGTCATCAATGATATTTGTTATGTCATCTTTGATGTTCTGGGTGTTAGTCTTAGCAGTGCACTGTGGTGGCGCGCGTTATGGAGCCGACCTTCACTCAGCATGGGAGCCAATAGCCCTTCAGACCATAGTGGCATTAGAAATATTTTTTTAAAAGACATCAATTGTTTGCTACCATTCACCAATGTGGGCTACATTTCTACGGATTTACTTTGTTCCTCTGGAGAACTTCCCACTCTCCCACCAACTCCCACAGCCATGCCACACCACCTGTCAGCTCAGCTATCTCCTTTTCACATGGCAAATCACATAAACATTTTTCGCAAGGAGCAAATCTCGAGCCCTGACAAAATGTGCCCGTACGAGAATGTCCGAGCAAGCCCTGCTATAATCCCCTCCGCCCAGGCCACTGTCCCCTGACCCCATGACCGCAGTTATGTTTTAGAGGCCTATAATTTGCACACGTGTCTTTGTACTATCCCACTTTGGGTCACTAGCGAGGTGAAAGGTGTGGGGGTCTTGCCACCTTACAAATACAGAGACATAGTAAATAAGTAATGGTAATGCATTTACGTTATAATGCAGATGTACCAAAAACAACTGCAAGCTAAGTGGATACACACATGGTAAAGTATCACTTGGTAGGTAAACCTTCACAACAATAGGCATAATCTACCATGCAGGAGCCACAACCAATGCAGGTCACTACACTACATATATTAAAAACAATTGTGCATGGGTCAAATGTAATGATACTAACATTACTGTAAAACAGAGTTTACCAGAAAATCTTGTAAACGCTTACTTAATATTCTTAAAACCAAAATATACTAACTGATCTGTGCATGAACTTAAACAAAACTTGACCTTCTAAATTATGACCAGTTAGAAAACGGGAACAGGTACCTAATTACCCCAAGATTCGTCAACATACAAACAAATAAATGAATACCATTAAAATGAAACAATACGCCAACAGGTATCTAACTGCCACAAAAATCTGCAACAAACCAACAGATAGATGAATACCACTAAAATGGGAAAAGAAATAAACAAACAAAATACATCAACTGCTATCTAATTGCAACAATACTACCACCACTTCCAAATCAAAAACCATACACATATTCAATTCCTCCTACTAAACTCAAAGAAAGAAATGTATTGTACTACAACGTAGAACGTTTTTTTTTGTTTTTTATCCAGCATGGATTTTTTCCCCCACAGCCAATGATTTCATCAACAAACACAGGAACTGAGGAAATTGCACAGTACACTGGTTTGAACTATAGTACTTCTAAAGTGCTAACTATGAGGGTCTACAAAATACAGAAATATCTACTATGCAATTCAATACTCATTATAGACTACCTAAACTAAGATGTGTTTTTCCTTTGATCACAGTGATTAAAAAAAATGTGTGCTCCAACTACCCATGTCATGAACAATCTGCAAAAAAGATGGGGGGTTCCTGGGAGTCTCTCTGCCAGACATTATTCCTGGGTACAAGAGCCTGGCCCAGATTGTTTAGCTCACTATCTTTCACAGAGGAGAAATATCCCAATCATATCAGTCTTTTCCCTGCCCAGGGGCAGTCCAGCACAGAAAAGCTAGGAAATTGTACTCTGAACAAAAGTACCAACAGCAACCCCTGACATGTGTTTCGGTCAGTTTGGACCTCATAAGTAGGGTGGAGCTGTGCCTCTCTAAGAATAGTGACCAAGGGGTCCATGTCTGGATTCCCACCAGTAACTTAGGGTGAGACCCAAAGGTACTTAAATATGCAAAAAACAAGGGGTGTCCTGTGATTGCTATTGGTACTCTTCTTCAGAGGAAAATTGCCTAGCATATCGGTGCTGGACTGTCCCAGGGCAGGACAAAGACTGATATGTTTGAGATATTTCTTCTCTGTGGAAGATAGTGAGATGAAGACTCTGGGTAAGTCTCTCGTAACCAGGACTGAAGTCTAGGAGAGGGACTCCCAGGATCCCTCTTGGTAATTTGCCTGAATAACCTGCATAAAACCACAAAAAGTCAAACAGTAAGTATATAATGATTGGACTCACAAACACCACAGCATAACACATCCATTCAAGCAAACACCTCACCATACACCACAATCCAAAATGTTTGCTTCCATGGGTATATTATGCTGCAGTGCTTGTTGCCAAACACTACAATCTTGACTACATGGCCTGGCCTAAACTCTTCATACAGCCTCACCAAAAGAAACACTAAGTATGCAATAATTAAACTCACCACCACCACAACATAACACAGCCATGCAAACGAACACCTCACCAATAAATACAACACAAAGGGCCTCATTACGAGTCAGGCGTTAAGGGTACGGCGCCGACCCTTAACGCCTGATTACAAGGTCCCTTTGCGGGATGGTGATTTTAACGCCTGCTTTTTGCAGGCGTTAAAAACCATGCCGCAAAGGGACCTTGGTGCTAAGTACGGTGCCGCAATTTGCCCTATGGGGCAAAATGGGAATGGGGAAGGGCCATGGCGGAAGGGGGAATTACCACTCCGCCAACCTCGGAATGGGGTGGTAATTCCCCATTCCGCCATGGCGGAGTCGGAAGGTTACCGGCATGGACCATGGTGCTATTAGCACCATGGTCCATCCGCCAGGGTCGTAATGAGGCCCAAAATGCCTAGAGTCTTCAATACCAATATTGTGAAAACAATCCAAGAAACAAACTAAGACACATCATGTCACTGTCCTATAAACACTATGACACTGCTACCAATCAGTACACACATGTTTAAAAACATATCCCCTAAGCAGCCGACATACCACAGTCAAAGGGCCTCATTACGACCCAGGCGTTAAGGGTTAACGCCGTCGTTAACCCTTAACGCCTATTCTGATTTTAACGGCTGCTTTTAGCGAAAAGGAAGGTCTTGATTTGCTTCTAGGAGTGGTGTGCCGCCAATGATCTTTGCCTTAATGCCAGTAAGACCGAGATTCTCCTCATCGGCACTCCTGCTTCCTCCTTTCCTATCGCCCTCTGGCCAGTCTCCCTTGCCCCTCTTCCTTCTCCCATCTGTGAGGCTAAAAACCTTGATGTCAAATTCGACTCCACACTCTCCTTCTTTCCTCACATCTCTGAAGGCACACTACAAGCTGTAGACCCTCAGAGGTATTCTTCCGTTCCTTTCCTTCCCGCAGAAGCTCACTGTCTCCAGAGCTCGGGTTCTCTCTAGGCTGGACTACTGCAACAGCCTCTTTCTAAATCTGCCTGCTTCTACTCTCCGCCCTCTGCAACTCATCCAGAACAGGACTCCAAGACTTGTCTTTGGCCTCAACCCCACAGATCGTATCTCTCCAAGACTGAGATATCTGCACTGGCTCCCAGTGGCTAAGCGGATTAAGTTAAAAACCCTCTGCATTGTCCACAAGCACTTCTGAGGTCTGGGGCCTTAATAGCTCCAACTCTCTTCCTAAATATCTGCCCTCTCAAGCTCTTCGCTCATCCGCCTCAAACAGGGTCATTCGCTTCTCCAGAGTTGGTGGTAGATCTCTTTCATCAGCTGGGGCCTCCCTCTGGAACAACCTGCCTGCTTCCCTGAAACTTGAGGAGAACCATCTCTGGTTCCGGAAGCACCTCAAGACCTTCCTCTTTGCTTCTGCTTTCTCTCCTCCTCTCCCCTGCTGAAGTCCTGACTGAATATGCACTGGTCACCTGGCTACCCTCTGTTCTTTGACCCAGGTCCCACACCCACCAGCTGCACACCTGCACTGCCTCCCAGACAACCCCTGCACTTGGGGCTGTTTCTGTATCCCTACACCCCCACCAGCTCTTGACATTTGATGTCTGCACTTACCCGTGCACTTGCCACACGCTGCCCGACCCTTTTACATATTGTTTATTTATTCTATTTATTTATTACTGTTGATCCTATGTACTGCACTGCCCCTTCCCCTTCCCCTCTGCGCCTTCTCTTTCCCCACTCCCCTGCACTTATACGATCTCGATGTCACCTGGCCTGGTAAGATCGTTGTCTCTGTCTTCCCTCTGTGCCCCCTCCCTTGCCTTGTGACGCCTTGAAACACCTGTGTATAGGCGCCTTATAAAAGCCATATCATATCATAACACACCGAGCGATCTACGGTCAAGGAGCGGAATTCATACAGGAAATAATTACCATCTACAAACCAATTCCAACACTAAGATCCAGCAACGACATCTGCATTGAACGAAAACAATACGCAAAACAAAAATTCAGGGTATCAGCATTCTCCTGCATAGCAGTGAAACTATGTAACTCGCTCCCAATTGTAACTCGCTCCCAAAGGAAATACGAACAGCAGAATAACGCCTACAATTCAGGAAACTATTAAAACATTGCTCTTAACACACCAAGCTGAATATCTCACCAGAGAGAGAAAACTAACCACTGCAACGCAAGAAAGAAAACACTATGAAACTGGATCACCCAAATAAATAGCCTATGCTAAACAAAAAAACAATACAAATGAGCTATGTGGTTAAACCAGAGCAAAACAACCCAGACAGCATGTGGTTAATGCAGCTAATAATTATCTCAAACTCTCTGCATAACCACCACCCAACCCAGAGCTTCACCACAAAACTCGCAACCTACAGGCACTCTACCAACTCTCCACAACACCCAACATGCACAGGAAAGCACCTGCATACAACCACACACAAAACCTCACACAGTGTCAGTCAACGTAAACCATACCAGCAAACAGTGACCAGTTTTTCCGAATTGAAGCTACCAACAGCACATCAAATCTCTCTTGCTCTTGTCTCTCTCAACCCAACTAACAAACCCTCCCAAGCCCTTCCTTTTCAGATCTGCCTGAGCTCCTGGAGAACATAGAAAATGGCAGCAGTGCACGGTAGAAGTCACAATAACAAGTGTGATTTATCCTTGGAAAAATGTGTGAAGTAGCAGACCGAACAGCAACACTTTTGGATGTATGCCACCCATGAAGATAATCAGTACTGATGAGAATGCAACATGTGCGTATTTATGAATGTAACATTTATATATGTAAATTGGCATATTTTACTAGATTGCCATGCCAGTGAAGTATCTTTTATTGTATGGAGTGACTAGACACAGATTGTCAGTGGGTGGATTATAGGTCTCTTTCTATCAATCCAAACGGGAAGAATGGAGAGCACCAGAAGATCAGCTATGTATTATTTCCTGATAATTTCACCGTAAGATTGAAACCAGTTTACATTTTTGGGTTAGTGAGCTGTGTGAGAGGCGCCTGATCCAACGCTGGCCTCAGTTTGAAAGCACAGTGTGCCCAGTGGAATAATTGGTTGTCCTACCTACTGACCCAGAAGGCTGCATGCTGCCACAGTAGCATCAGCATCTCTTGTGTTGTGTACGTAGTACACGAGGTGCGCATGCGCGGCCCTGCAGGCCGGCGCATGCGCACTGAAATAATAAAGGCGGTGCCCGGGCAGTTCGCGCCGGAGCACCGGAACAACCAGACGTCTCCGGCGTACGTTCTTGCGCGCCCGCCCGCGCGCGCTAGTGCTCAGACCCTGGGGGGGGCCCGCACGCCACCACAGGGCTTACCCAGGTCACAACACTGGCGACGAGGAGGTACGGATGATTTCCCTGCTCCGACAGCCTCGGAGAGACGGAAAGCTCTTCCGTATTACGGACCCGCAGAGTGCCGGCGGCCATTTTGTTTTCGCTCGCTCCTCTCCTCACACACAGCTGCAGTGGTTGCGGCCCGAGAGGGTGCTCGTGCGCCACCTGCCAGCTGTGTTTTGGGAAAACTACTCAATTTTTGGAACTCCCACAGTCCTGCAGGCGCAGGGCTGTGGCATCAAAGAAGAAAGAAGTGGGTTTCTACACCCCAGCACTACTACAAGCCCAGGACAAGCCACCCATCATTCTAGGAAAAGACAACTGTTAGTACGTGATGCAGAAATGGGCGAAGAGACTGATGATGAGGGTGCCATAGCCCCAATTCCGCGCAGATCTCACAGCTCGCTGGCCCCCATGCCTGAATTCGATACAACTGGCCCCCCTTCCAAACTTGGCCCGAAGTGGCTGCTGTGGGTCAAGAGGCTAGATATGCTCTTCAGGGCATCTGGGGTGGACGATGATGACACCAAAATCGCGACTATGATCTACTCGGCAGGCGCGGAAGTCCACAAGATCTACGATTCCCTCGTCATCCCCATAGTCACGTATGACGCAGTCAAGCAGGCACTCAAAGACCATTTTCTCCCCATGGCAAATGTGGATTTTGATAGATTTGTCATGGGCGCCGAAAGACAACTAGACGACGAGCCTCTAGACAAATTCTGTGCCCGTTTGAGGCACCTGGCGACCTCCTGCAGATGGGTCGATGAGGAAGAAATGGTCCGCAACCAGCTATTGCAGGGGTGCAGCTCCGGCAAACTTAGAAGGCAAGTACTGAGAGAGCCTGGTCTGACCCTCCAGCGAATTTTGGACCTGGGAAGGGCACATGAGCTGGCAGAAGCCAGAGGTGCGAGAATGGACGCTGCCACGCGACCGAAGAATGATGAAGACGCATTTGCTGTGGGACGTTCAGCAGCGGGAAGGTCGAAATGGGTGCCGAGAAGGCCTGATGCCCCCCCCCACACCAGGCAACGCCTCATCTTGCTCCTACTGTGGATATGATCTCCCCCACGGAGGTGAATGCCCAGCTAAGTCGAGAACGTGCGGCAGGTGTGGCACACCGGGGCACTATGCAAGGATGTGCCGGGCTGCCGCCCCTGTAGCGGCAGGAAGAGGACCGGAGAGAGTTGGACGTGGAGGCGCTCGCAGAGTGAGAGGCATCTCATCGATCGATCAGGGTCTGCAGGACCTGGACATCGCAGAAGAGGAGGAGGAGGAGGAAGAGATTTTCTTCATTTCCAGCATTGGGAAAGGTCCTGGCACGAGACGCCAACCCACATGCACTGTTAACATCAATGACGTCCCCACCCCCATTCTCATAGACACTGGGGCGTCGGTCTGTGTGCTGGCCACCAAACATTACGAGGCCCTGCCAGGCCCACCGGAGCTGTCTGCGTCCATGGCGCGAATATATGCTTTTGGAGGGGAAACACCTCTACCCATCCAAGGTGTGTTTGTAGCCCCAGTTTCTCATGGACAGAACACTATCAAAGCAAGGTTCTTTATCACCAGCATCAGCCCACATTCCCTGTTGAGCTGTGCGGCATCAGAAGCACTCGACATTGTCCACTTCTCGTTTGGAGTATACCATGCCGATCTGAAAAGCATGCTACACAGATTTGAAACTCTCTTCAAGGGCATTGGAAAACTGAAAGCAGAGCCCATACGCTTACATATCAACAAGTCCGTGAGGCCGACGGCCCTCAAACATCGCCGGATTCTTTTTCATTTAAGAGCCCAGGTGGAGGAGGAATTGCAGCAGCTGGTCGACCGAGACATCCTTGAAAGAGTGGAAGGCCCCACCCCTTGGGTTTCGCCTATCGTAGTGGCCCCAAAGCCGAAGCAACCGGGGGCAGTACGCATTTGCGTGGACATGAGGCTCCCAAATGCCGCCATCAAAAGGGAGCGTCACCTCACACCCACTCTAGATGACATCGTCGGAGAACTCCAAGGTGCCAAAGTCTTCTCTAAACTGGACCTCAGGTCTGGGTATCACCAGTTAGAGTTACACCCCGAGTCGAGGTACATTACGACATTTACTACTCACAAGGGGCTGTATCAGTACAAAAGACTAAACTTTGGAATCTCGTCCGCAGCGGAGGTTTACCAAAACGCCATCAGAGGAGCCCTGTCCAGACTGAAAGGAGTCATAAACATGTCCGACGACATCTTGGTCTTTGCTAGGTCGGAAGTAGTACATCTTAAACGGCTAGCGAACACTTTTGAGAGACTACAGGCGGTGGGTTTAACCCTGCACCAAGAAAAGTGCGAATTCCTAAAGGACCGACTGGAATTCTTTGGGTTCACCTTCCATGCTGGGGGCATATCCCCGGATCCTGGAAAAGTCAAGGAAATTAGAGATGCACCTCCACCCACATCACCGGCCGAAGTACAGAGCTTCTTAGGGATGGTCAACTACTGCGGTCGTTTTATCAAGGACTTGGCCTCTCTGTCGGAACCACTGAGGGCACTCACCAGGAACGACGTAGCCTGGCAGTGGACTGAGAATGAACAACGATCCTTCAGGACCATCAAAGAAGCCCTGTCAGAGCAGGAAACAATGGCCTATTTCAATCCCAGCCGGGAATCAGAGATTGTGGTCGATGCCAGCCCGGTGGGACTGGGGGCGGTCCTCATGCAGGCAGACGAACTAGGAGTCATGAGGCCTATAGCATATGCCAGCAAAGCCCTCACCGACACGGAGAGGAGATATTCCCAGATAGAAAGGGAGGCCCTTGCCATCCTGTGGGGGTGCAAACACTTCAGAATTTACATCCTCGGCAAACCTGTCGTCGTGATAACGGACCATAAACCCCTGATTCCTATTTTGTCAGGAACATCATCCAAGCCGCCACCCCGCATCGAGATATGGATGCTATCCATCATGGAATACGGCGTGAAGCTAGTATACCGCCCACGTACACATAACCCAGCCGATTATCTTTCGCGTCACCCAGGCACGAGGGATACCCAGAGTCCCGTGGAGATGACCGACACTGGGGACGCCGTACACCTCGTCATTGAATCGGCCCTGCCCGTGGCCTTATCGAGACAGGACATTGCGGACGACTCGAACTCAGACGAGGCGTTCCTGAGGGTGAAAAGGGCGGTGGCCACAGGAGAGTGGCAGGACATCCTCTTGAACAACGCCAGGAGGAACCCGGATGTGCAAAGAGACCTGCAACTGCTGTGGAAAGCTTGACACGAGCTCTCGGTGTCCACGGACGGTCTGTTACTGCGAGGGCACCAGATCGTGATCCCCAGGTCACTGGTCATGAGGGTCCTCCATTTGGCCCACACGGGGCCCCAAGGCATGGCCAAGATGAAGGCACGCCTCAGGCTGAAGGTCTGGTTTCCCGATCTGGAGCACAGGGTGACCGAGTTTGTGAGGACCTGCATTCCCTGCCAAGCTACGAGTCCTGTGGAAAGGGGCCCACCCGTTCAGGCCATGGAGCGGAGTGACGTACCATGGGGAACGGTGCACGCAGACTTCGGCTCGACCGGAAGGGGCCTATATTTCCTGGTGGTCACAGACCAGTGGTCGAGGTATCCGGAGGTGGAGCTCGTAGAATCCACCGCCAGTGATCACACCATCCTAGCAATGGACAAAATTTTCGCCACCCATGGGTTCCCCTTTGAGATCTGCTCAGACAACGGAGCGCCGTTCCAAGGACAGCGTTTTGCTAGGTATTGCGAAGAACGAGGTATAAAGCACCGGAAGGTAACCCCGCTATGGCCAAGGGCCAATGGAGAGGTTGAGCGATTCATGCGGACACTGAACAAGATTTTTCGAATTTCTGTCAATGGAGGGGAGGACCTACGACACAATCTAATTGACTTTCTTCGTAAATACCGGTCCATCCCACATCGATCCACCGGGATCGCACCCGCCGAGGCGCTGTTCAGGCGAATACCCAGAGGGCTGATACCCGAAGCGGGAGACAGACACCCAGGAGTGATCGATAGCGCACGGGTGACAGCAGAAAGAGCAGCGAGAAACGAGAACGAAACAAAAAGGCGGAGGCTGCCAGAAAGAGAGATAGCGGTAGGAGACACCGTCCTAGTCCGGAACAGGAAACTCTCGATGACTTACGAAACCCAACCAATGGGAGTCACTCATGTCAAAGGGTCAATGGTCACAGCTGCGAATGCGCGGGGTACAGTAACCAGAAATGTATCCTTCTTCAAGCGCATAGGACCTGTGGCAGCGGAAGAAGAAACTAATCCTATCCAAGGACAAACAGCGGAGGCGCCGCATGGAGGCGGTGAACCGCCAGAGGACCCCGGGGGACCAGAGAACCCCGAGGGAGGTTCACCCAGGTACCCGCGCAGGGAAGGACGTCATCCGCCGCAAAGATTCCAGGATTTGATCATGGACTCAGCGGAATGAGTAACAAGCCCTGTTAAGTACAGTTTGATTTGAGCCACGTTGGCTCCACTGTTCAATGTGTTTGTTGTTTGGGGGGAAAAGGAGGGATGTTGTGTACGTAGTACACGAGGTGCGCATGCGCGGCCCTGCAGGCCGGCGCATGCGCACTGAAATAATAAAGGCGGTGCCCGGGCAGTTCACGCCGGAGCACCGGAACAACCAGACGTCTCCGGCGTGCGTTCGTGCGCGCCCGCCCACGCGTGCTAGTGCTCAGAATCTGGGGGGGCCCGCACGCCATCACAGGGCTTACCCAGGTCACAACATCTTGCATTGTCGTCTGTAGAAATTAGGCCCAAGACACAAGTTACTTAATATATAATTTCCTAGAATATCCAGTTGAATTCCTGTTCCAATGTGTAATGCAGTGGGAGTGGCTAGCATCAATGAAGGATGCTACATGAAACTCGGACTGGTTATATGAGAAACATGCACTCATCGACCAGTCTCGCAATATCCTTTTTAGTTCCACAAGACAGTGAGCTGAAATGTAATATGAAAGGTCAAAGAACTTTTTTTTTTTTGTTTTAAACCTGAAAGAAACATTTGTTACCATATTTAATTTAGACAGTTTTGCAAGATTACTTGATTTTTTCGCAAAAAATGGACATGTTCATGTGTGAAAAGAAAAGCAGTTATTTTCGCGGCATCTTCCTCTGTATTTTCAGCATCCACCGAGGTAAATACAGTTCCTGACATTTAATAGAACCACGTGATTCAAGGACTGAAACAGTCTGAGGAAAAACATAGAAGGTATTTTATTTTGATGTACAGCTCAGGAGCACATCTTTTACTGACAGCGATAAGGTCACCTGCCATAGAATTTCATTTGCTGTCTAAAAATTGAAGTGTAACTAGTGAAAATTGTGAAACAGTTTAAAACTCAAGATTTGTGATATAGCTGCTGACCTTTCCTTCGGCAGAGTTAATGCAGATGGTGCCAACAATCTGTTGGTCGTTTTCTGAAATGGTGCTTCATATTTGCAGCTATGAAACAGCAACTCATATATAAAGAGCTTAGGCTGAACCTTCACACATAAAATAGGCAATGAAAAACGGGAGCCAGGTACAATATATATTCCAAGCAAAATGATTTAATAGAAAATGTAGAAGCTTTAGAAGAATTTTTATATTGCTTTAGGTTGCACAATAATAAATGTCTTATATTGAAATTAGGTTGTATGTTTAATTAGTTACATTATTTGACTGATAATTATTAATGGACTGAGCTTTGGACTGGTAGTTCCCATGCTGTAATTCTGGAGCAGGGCACTGAGTAGTTCTTTATTTTCCCTAACCTGATTTAGATGACCTTTTAATTATCGGATGATTCCTCAGGGCATTACTAGGAATGTGAAAACTAATTCTGCCCTCTGAACTTTGTTTCACTGTGAGTCTAAGTGTGCAGCTATCTGCATGGACTCTCCTGGCTGAAGTCATCCTTTTTTGGTTCTAGAACAGTACGGCCTGTACACCAAGGGTGTGGCTACTTGAAAGCCCTATGGTGATTGGGTGACTGTCAAATGTTGTGATTAGGAGCCGCCTGCAATTCTCTGCTTAACCCAAGTGCCACAATCCTTACCTGATCACTCTTCAGACAAAACCTAAATCACCTAAGATGACTAACCAAAGAGGTAGCATCAGAGAGCGTTTCCTGTCATTGAAGTCTTTGAGGAGCACCAGAAAGACAATGGCATGGTGCACCCTTCTGTTGGCTCAGAGGAACAAACTGAATTGCAAGCCTCAATGTGTACTCCAATGGAAGCCATGCTTAACACACTGGAGCAACGAGAGAGTCACCAAGATGATTAGATTATCGATGAACATAGTTCACCTTCTTTATTTCTGTTATTCCCAAAACAATGTTAAACATCTCAAGGAACCTTTCTTTAAATTAATTGGACTCTGATCCTGTTTCAGCAACTCCACTTGTGTATCTCCTTACGCATGGGAGTTCCTAACACAATGTTCTGCAGCCTATATTTGATAATACGGAATTAATAACAATTCAAAACGTATGAGGCCAGAAGTCCAAATTATGAGCCTGAGTGTATAAAGGGAATATAAGGATGTCGCAGTTGTCAGTAAATCTGCTATTGTTGTGCAGCTCCATGACAATGGGGGTCATTACGACCCTGGCGGTAGGGGGTTAATGGGGCCGGTAGAGCTGCCTCATTATGAGGTCTCCTCGCGGGACCCGCTAAGGATGCCTGATTTTACCAGGCGTCCTTAGCGGGTCCCGCAAGCAGACCAGGATGCAAACAACGGGCTCGTCATTAACGGGCCCATTATTTGCATCCTCACCATTCCCATTGAGCCCTATGGGGGCTCAAATGGGAATGGGGATGTACAGGGTCTGGGTTCCTGGAATGGGGAAATATATCAGGCCCTTCAAGGGCGGAGTGGCCCGGTATTTCCCCATTCCAGGAACCCAGACCCAGTACCCGGAATGGGGGTAGCCATGCTGCAAATCCCGGCATGGCTACCTCCAAGGTCGTAATGACCTCCAATAAGGTGGTTAGCAACTGGCTGCCATGCCAGGTGCTTGGACCATGTCATAAAATGTGGGCAAAAAATGAAGAGAAATTAAGCAAAGGGATTCTGGTATGGCGACAAACAGTAGATACTGGTGGTCCTGCACAGGCAAATCTGTTTTCACTTTTAAGGATCTGCCTGTGATGAAAAGCTGTAGGAAGATGCCCACCATGGAGGCACAGTGGTACGGCACAAGCGAATCAGAAAAGAGAAGGTGGCATCACTAAAGCCAGGACGAGAGTGGCAGAGGTGGTACATGGAGGAAGTGAAAGCGTGTGGAGGTGCTGCGTTTGGATGTGGCTTCCTGTGTAGACAAATACGTACAAAGGTATACCAATGAATAATGCCCAGATACCCAATAGTAAGGGGCCCTCAGAAATTCTCTTTTACATCCCAGGTGCTAATCCTTGTAATTGTCCGTTATATTGCCCTCGATCAAATGTTCATAGACCATTATACTTAAAGCTACAATAACCACTCACTATATGCTGCGAGCTGAACCAATTGTGTGTTCAGACGTACTTATTATCACACTTAATGATTCGGTGGCTAGTACAATCTTAAATGTTTGTGACATTTCACACATGTTGCATTTGAAATGACGTGGCATCCATGCCCTTATACAATATTTTCACTTTACTTTATTTCATTTATATCGCGCACCAATAAACCCATAGGCGTGAGGGCGCATACAGTACAAACAACAAAAAATACCAACAAGATATACAGTACTTACCTCGAGAGTCCCTTTGCGGGCCCCTACTTTAACGGCTGGTCTAGACAAGCCGTTAAGGTCGGGTCCCGCAAAGGGACCTCGTAGTAAGGTGTTAAGGGTTTAACGGCGCTGACACCTTTTACGGCGCCATTAAACCCTTAACGCCAGGGTCCTAATGATGGCCATTGTGTATCTTAATGCTCCTTAATGCAAAGGGTTGGTAAAACTTGATAGGACAAGAGACATTTTGGAATTTTCTTACTCCGAGTTAGATGTATAGGTGTGTTATTACTACAGAGAATGAACCACAAGGGCATCGAAGAGAATATACAACATGTGTGGAGAAAAATCTAAACACCGATTTTAATATCTCATATATGGGAAGATTTGATTGCATCATAAATATATTTATTTTTATGTTACACATAACAATTATTTTAAATAACAGTCTGATTCTTTTTGCCCTAGATACTGTGAATTGTGATAAAACCTGTTTGCCATATTGGGGGTCATTAAGGCAAGGGGCTAACGTCACTGGTAAGGATGCTGGTGCCGTTAACCCCTTACCGCCGCATTACGAGGTCCCTTAGCGGGTCCCACTAAAGCCAGCTGGTAAAACCAGCCGTCCTTAGTGGGAGCCGCTAAGGGACCAGGGAGCTATTAACAGGCCCGTAATTAACGGGCCCGTTATTAGCTCCCTCCCCATTCCCATTGATCCCTATGGTGGCTCGAATGGGAATGGGTATTTTGAATGGGGACTTACCGGGTCCTGCAAGGTTGGAATGACTTGGTAAGTCCCCATTCAGGGAACCCGGACACGACTTTGGAGGCAGCCATGGGGCTAATAGCACCATGGCTACCTCCAAACCTGTATTGACCCCCATTGAATTCTGCATCTTTCCTCAGAGTGAACATCCTAGAAAGTACAGCAGCACATCCCAACATCGGCAAACTGACACCTGTGTCTCGATTGCCACCATCTATCAAGAAGATCCTGCCGCAAATGAAGCTGCATCTCACAGGATGAATGGAATATCATGACTAAGTGAGCAATCCCTTTGTGGACACCTTTATTGTCAATATAAGACCACCCACTGCAACATCATTTTCACTTGTCTTTAATGACTTGTAAAGCAGAATTTCCTGATGCATCTGTTTGGACATTTTCTCTTTAGAAGTTAGTGCCATGTTACCCTGGATGGTTGTTTACTCAGCTCCTCATCTGAGTGCTGGCATTACTGTTCAATCACAGCTGCCAGCAGGTGGGCCAAGAGAAGCTTATGGAAAACCAGGTTGCCTATTTGTAGGAGGTTGATTTGATACCTTGAAAACAGGACTGGGAGAATATACCTCAACATCTAACATACAGGAGCAGGACTTGTCATTTCACCAATCAAGGGCACACATTAAATGCACTACTGGGGCCCACTTCAGCACCTCTCAAATGCATCAGTCGACACTTACAAACTAAATACATCTAGTACCATGCTTCATCAGTTCTAGATTTTTCCATCACAAACTCTATTGTAATTCAAGCTGTGCTCTCCTGAGTCCTACACTCATGCTTACCACTAAACTATCTTCGGTGGCACAAGTCTCAGATGAAGCTCGGCGATGGTTTGAGTCTTTCCTGACTACCCGTACCCAACAGGTGAAAATGGGGGCCCATTTATCCAACGCCATCCCCGTGGAATGAGGGACGCCTCAAGTGTTCTAGCTTTCACCGCTGTTGTTCAATGTCTACATCTGCACTTTGTTAAACATCTTCTCTGAGTTCAATCTGTCGTATCACTCATACGCTGATGATACACACATCTACGACTCAAGCAACCTTGGGAAGCAATAGATCGAGTCTTGTCATGTACCAATAAAATCAAAGATTGGATACTGCCCAATAAACTCCAGTTAAATCCCTCAAAGACTGAGGTCAATGTATTCGGTCCCAAGAGATGGGTAAAAAATACTGTACAGTGAACTCCATGCCCCTCACTATTTCACGTCACTACCAAATTTTCAGATACAGTGAGGAACCTGGGTGGTATCTGGCAGTTGAATATGGATTGTAACTCCCATATTAGCCAGACAGTCAAATCCATATATTATCAATTGAGACTGATAAAACCGGTTGCTAAACTCATTTCTGAGAAGGATCGTCCAAAGGTAATGGGCATATTCACCAATGCCAGGTTAGATTACTGTAACCCTCTTCTTATGGGGGCTTAGAAACATCAAATCAAAAGACTACAGGTTACCCAAAACTCTGTTGTCACGTTGATTTTTTCATTAGCCAGGAAGACATCTACCTCACACTATCAGAGGAATCTCCATTGGCTTCCAGTTCACTAGAGAATTCTGTTTGAAGTACTCTGTTTGATCTTCAAATGTGTCCATGGGCTGGCACCAGCCTACCTGACTTCAACATTCCAGGTGTACTGTCCTCAACGACACCTTCGCTCTAAGGACTGATACCTTCTGCAAGCCCCACTGACAAGACCAACCACTTGGGATGACAGGCGGTTTTTCTCATTTGGCCCCCTGGCCTGGAACTCTTTTCCATTGGAATGTTGGCAACAGTTAAAAACACATATTATTGTATAAATTGTCGTAAATGACCCGACAGACATATCGTACCAGCATTTACGTCAGCCCCTAGATGCAGTCAATGTTTCGTCCCCTTGGGGTATGCGCCATACGAATGCCTAAATCAAATGAAATCAAATGAAATCAAAGTATCATATTTGAGACCCACCCATCCCTACTTTGACAACCATATCCCCTCCCACTCATTCCAATTGTTTTCCCCTCTGAATGTGGTCATTCTGTTCCCTAATTTCTCTTTTGAGTCACCTTCACCCCAAAAACCCTTCCTTTCCACAGATAAATGTCTGGCGACCCCCTCTCTGGGTGACAATATGGCACCTTCAAAAAAGGCCAGGTGCCATAAGACCATTGCAGTGTTGATGGGTGCTGCATTAAAATTGGATAACATAACATACATTAACAACGTGGGGGCAAGCTAGTGTTTCACCAACACTATAAAGTGAAGAGCCACACCATTTAATAATCTTTAGTGACACACTGTTTCTGTGAACAAATGACATAGGAGTTATTACAAATTGTAAGTGCTTCAACGATTGCCTGGACCAGAGTCTGATTGGGTAGCATTACGTGCTGCAAGCTTTAGCGATGATTATCAATGACCGGAACAACCCATGCCTGTGGCTAGCAATGTACAGTGTAAACTATCTTGTCAAGATAGCATAATATATGTATGTAATTACGTGTGGTATATTTCTGGTGTGAACTTAGCCTGGAAGTAACAAAGTGCTGTACAAGGGGATGCACCCAACGGTTACAATTATGGTACGGGGTAGTAGAGGGACATTTAAAACAGTTAAGTCTGATTTAGGTAGATTATTTTCTGAGCTAGAATTGCCCGCATTGTCTCGGGAGGATAGCTCAGGGGCAAATTGCTCCCCTTGGTTGCAAGACGACGTGGAGCAACACAGGTCCGATCCCCGGGTCCGCGCTTAGAAACCTTTGGGTATTAAGCACATTATAAATAGCCAATTACAATAAGCATCATTTTGTGTTACAAAAGTAAAAAACTACATCTCAGGATTCCGAGCCACACATATGGCATTCTGTCACAGAGAGCATACACATAAGGTCACTGGGCAATGCACACATGGATTCATTCAGACATAACCCATCAAATAGACACATACACACACTTGTGTGCAAGTACACTCTCAAATCAGCACCAAACACACACATAGGGCCTCATTACCAACGCACTCCCGGCAGCACTGCCTGGTGTAGGTTCCCGCGGAGATTGGCTCGGGGATTGGCAGGGCTGGGGAGTCTGTTCAAATCTGGGGCCCTCTACAGGATTCCTGTCTTGATACTCCTGAGCGGATTGTGTGCAAGGACTTTCTGTCCGATGACGGGAGCTTTTAACAAGCCGTTCAGACCCCTGCAACCCACGTCCAACCCCGCCGTCGAAGCAGGTGCTGTCCGAGTACATCCTTCGTCTCGGTCAGAGCGCCACTCGCCAGTGCGGCTGTTAGGCTACGGCAGGGTGGGGGGCTGGGTCTCCCCAGCGGTTCGAGCGGGACTACTGCACAAATGTGTACTATTGCTTATGAGCATCAGTAGTAACAGCTTTCAAAACTGAAAAGAAAACACAAGGAAAATGCCTGTATGTAATACTGGACCACTGAAAGCAATTGGTACTACTGAAACTATGTAGCAGTACACGAGATATAATCATAGCATATGCTGGTGAAAAGTGAGACACACATTAAGAAAATAGCCCTCAGAATAGAACAGTGTGCATGTCTTTGCCACACAAAGTGTACCTTTCTTCTTTTGTGAGCAATGCCTTACACCAACATCAACTGAAAGGTCTATTAGCCACACACAAAAGCGAACTATAGTTAAATCTCACAGCTCTACAACCCAGTGCCAGAACACAGAACATACCACCAACATGGAAAACTGCAGAGAGAAGGAGATGCTGTCCGGGGTTAAAAAAATACTTAAACACAGTATTGTATCATAGTACTGAGAATACAAATCAGGCATTACATAGTGTGAACGGCACAAGGCAAAAAGACCATATAGAAAATACAGTCAGGACAGTCCTTCTCGTACATTCTGATATGTACCATGTGGATGAGAGGGATGTTTGTGTGTTGAGAGCAGCGGTGTTTACAGTGGCTAAAAAAAGATACAAAGCAGTCTTTCACCCAGCACATAAATACTGGCTTTGAGCAAGTATGGAGAGATTTCTTTTTGTTGTTGTTTACTGTTTCTACAGATACAGTCCACCCTTCAATGCATATGTTTGATCCAACCTCATTTTGAAGACTCAAATGCGAAAGAATGTACCTACTTGTTCATACCAGCAAATGCAACATTATCCCTTTGTCTTTGGGGCTGGACACACACACACTAACTGGGCTAATGCAAGTGATGTATGTGTTCAGTGCCTTCTGGTGCGTGATCACTCCCTTTGTGAGTCTGCTAATCCCTTACATAACCTGTTGAGGGACCCAGTGTGTGATTAAGGTCATGCAGATGTCATGGGGTGTAAACAGACAGGATGGAGGTGAAGCTGTTGCACAATTCGTCCACGCCACTGGTGTCCATCCACTGTAGCAGACAGGTGCCTCCTTGTTACACTAGAGCACGGATCAGGCTACTAGCAGCACAGGCTTTTCCTGGCCCCAGACAGAAGATAGTGGCCCTGCTGCTTGTAGGTTACGTCCCCCTCCTTTTACAAGAGTAGAGCTCAAATCTGTATCATACTGTATGGTGTTGTGATGAATTTGTGTCACAGACTCAAATGTGAATATGTTTTTTTCCAGTGTTTCCCTCACTAATGTTCCTGCTTCTGAGAGCCTGCTTCAAATCACAGTGATATGGGGATTGTAATGTATTTGACCTCAAGGGACGAAGGGTCATTGCTTCAATTCTCACTTTTACCACTCACCGTTTTTTGTGTTCAATCAGAGGTTCTTTCAGTGGAAATACAACAAAGAATCTCTGGTTTCTTTTGGGTCCACAGATAGCGACCAGCAGTATTATCTGGTCTATTTTTATATTACTTCATATGTATACAGTGCACTTCAAATGGTTACGCACAGACCTCTTACTTTCACATTGCAAAATTACACTGTTTTGAGACTCCCAGTGTTCTAGCATCATGTCTCTAACATGAGTGTCAAGTTCATCAGTGACTGTGACCAGTCAGTCAGGTGGGTGCCGACTCCTATGTCAGAGGACTATTTCACTGACCTCTCCACCCTAGGTTTGTGGGTGGGGCATGCAGACTAGATAACACTCCAGACTCAGAGTAGGGTATAGCTTAGTGATTAATACATCTGCTACTGAATCATTCTCGGTTCAGAAAACTTTGCAAGGGACTACTGTGCTTCAAACGGGTGTCAGCGAACTAGCCATGACATTTCCCTTCCTTCTATTCTCAGCTAACTCCAATGAACCACAGGTTGTTACTTTCACTCAGTCTCCTCATAAATATGCGATGTTTTGAAGGTGGTTGGCCTCTCCATTGCCCCGGTTGCACTCTATTCAATTATGACCTCATGTGCTCGGTGTGTCTTCTTGTTAAGTAAGCCGGAATGTGAGCAGTATTCCCCTGATGTGATGACCATAGCAACACATAGGCAATCCTTGCTATTTTAAGGAGTCACATCTGCCCGACCCAAGTGATGATATATGCTGTGGTTTTAGGTAGGTGGAGCTCCATGTTCATACCACTATAACCCAATATCAAGCATGTAAGGCTGACCGCAACAACACCTTTGATTTCACCGTTTGACATAGCTGGGCTCAGTTAATGGAGGCGACAGTGGAGACACGCATACTGTCATATGGCATTAGGTTGGTGGTGCAAGTGAATCAGTGCAGGTTTTATCTATGGTCAATTCATATATCAGTTCCTCGTGTTGTCAATTTTTAGGGTGTCACTATGTGATGTGTCAATGAATTTTGGGTGTCCATGGAACATGAGTTTCTGTGGTTTACAGTCTCGGGCGGAGGCTGTCAGGGAATGTGTGTGTCACTTGAATTTTCAATTAAGGTTCAGTGGATTTGAGAATGTAGTCAATATTTCTGTTAAGGAGCCACTGTAGATGACATACAAATTGTTAATTGTCTGTATTCTACCTGCCAAAAAAAAGCATTTGATTCAAATGGGGATTTGTTTGTGGTCTATCGGTTTGCTTCTAATAAAGTAAAGTCATGAGACAAATTGTATAATATTTGCAGGCCTTCTCTGTTTCACACAACACTAAAGGTATGGTGGGAATGGTGCTGTGTTTTCGCTCCAACAGGTCTGTATTAGGTATGCAAGACAAAACGTAATATCTTTGCCGTCTATCTATTACATGCTATTTAATAGTCTAAACTTTCATAATGCAAGTGATACCAGAGACCAGTCTCTAAACAGACAAACCTGTTGCCCTTGAGATAATCCCCTGCAATTCCTGACAAAGAAAGCAACCATGTTTATGACTTTTTTGTGATTTCGTGTGAAATCATTTGGTGTTATGATTGCATTTCCTGTGACATCAGTGGGTCAATGTGATTTGATTGAAATCAAAAGTCATAGAATGTCCCATATCATGTCCTCATCAATAATACTGATGTGGGCACTGGCCACATGTCAGTACTACTTTTTTTCTTGACAATATTAGGTTGTTTAGAAACAGGAGTGTTTGCAGTGAATGATTGTTGTGATTCTGTGGATTTTGACGTGTGTGAAGGGTGTATTTTTAGTTGAAGGGGCTTGTGGCGAGTGGGGGCGCTTTATGATTGTGGGACATTCGTGGCTTGAAAGAGCATGTCTGTTTGTGCTAGGATTTATGGTGAACCTCAACAGACCACCAAGCAAAGAAAAAATAGAACAATAGCAACACAAAAAGAATAGAACAGCAGCAGAACACAGAATCATTCTTTTTTTAAATGTTCGCTTTTAAAGAAAACCCCCATACTTGCAACATATGTAAACATTCTAGCATACAGTCTTGCAAGAGTGATTAACAAGAATGCACTTTCCTCCACTGAACCATTCCGAAATATTAATATAACATAATTGATCACTTCACAGAGATCTTATCAGCAACTACACCTAGTAAATCCCAGTAATACAACTGAATAACCAAAGGAGAAATAGCCAGCAATAGTTCAAGATACGACAGATGTAAAGCCGAGGGAGGGGACATTTTAGTTCTGGGGGTGTGGGAGATCCTGTGGGTGCACCACCATTACAAATTATTGATAGTCAGTGGTTATTATTTCAGTGTAGATGTGGTACCATTGACCCTGAATTAGTGTGAGAGACTAAACACATTGAGAGAACCTAAAACAACATCGATATCTAGGTTGATGATTCTCTCCAGAAAATGTTTTTAAAAATGGGGTGAAATGGTGCATGTTTCAGCTCAGTTATTCAAAACCTGGTAAACATTCCTAAAATGTGCAGTTCGTTCTTTATGCTAAAACATAAAAAATTCTATAATCGCCAATATTGCGCAGGAATATTGTAATACAATGTCATGATGCCTATTCCCACTATATACGACTACTACTAATAGTACTATTAATAATAATCATATTATTATTATTATTATTACAATAATAACACTACCACCACTAATAAAATGAAAGCAGTACTGTATTGCACTCCTTTTCCATTTTTGTAACCTTTGTTGAGTTTAGCTCTGTAAAAGAAGAGGTGTTTATTAGTGGGAAAGTGGGAGAGGCCATTGCATAATATGTGGTGGTTTGTTTTACTGGTCGGATGGGGTCAGATTCGATCTGTTGGTGTGCTTTTATAGGTTTGCCGGTCATTTGGGATTATGCTACCTCGATGGTAGAGCACAAGGACTGAAACATTTTAAAGAGTGCTTATGGCAGAGTTGCCTTTAATGTGGGAGAGTGTTTTGGAGCTGAAAGGAGGAGCCTATGATCATCATCAGCAGGGGACAATTGTGTGTGGTGTGAGGTTGAAGGATGAGATTCTAGAGCGTGGTTTTACAGTCACAGAGGAAAACATAGGGTTAACAGTAGCAGCAGGGGTGGGGCATGTTTTAATATAAAGATGGCAAAGAATCCAGGGTGGTTTGCACCTTTTGGTGTAGTGGATAAGTGACTTTCTGGATGGTTCTGTGGTGGCAGCTGTTGGGTTTCCTTTTGGTGTAGTGGCATCAATACCTTGGAGGCATCATCATATTAGGATCATGAGGACCATGGGTCTATAGTTAGGCCAGTTCTAACCAGTGATATTGTGGAAGAGGAAGGTGAAGAGCAACATTTCTGCTGCTTTGTGAAGGTGAGATGGTCTTCCTCTGTATGGAAGTGTTTGGGTTTGACCTCCATGTTCTTTTGTATTCAACATGGCGCTGTTACTAGTGTGTTGTTGCTAGATTCTAGTGTTCTCAATAGTATATTATGCAAGAATGTCCTTCTTTTAGATTCCAGACATTTGCTGTGGTAGGAGTGGCAAACAAAGCATAGAGTTTTGAAGTGGATCATATTTTTGATTTGGATCAAGTACAATGTGAGGAACACAAGGGTGATATATTAAGGTCTTTCAAGTAGTAATCTGTCTGTCATGCTTTGGATGGTCTGCAATATTTTTGGTATATAATTCAATAGTCTGAGGCAGAGGTGTAGACATAATCAAGTTTGATAGTGACAAAGAGACAACTCATTTGGTCCTGTATGTGAAGATGAGGCACAATTGGAAGAAACAGACCATTCGGATGGCTTGGAACTGTGGTTCTAGTGTCCACAAAATGTACTGGCATTACTAATTTAAAACACTTCTTCATGATGCCCATGTTTCAAATATATATGCCTGCATTTCCCTGTTATTGCGTGCACACACATGCAAAACAGGAGGTTTTGGGAGACTCTACCAGCGTCTGTCGCAGGGGAGTCTCAACCATATTTGTTAGCTCAATATCCCTTTCACAGAAGAGAAATATCGACAACATATCAGTCTTTTTCCTGCTCAAGGGCAGTCCAGCACCAGAATGCTAGGCAATTCTCTTCTGAACAAGAGTACCAACAGCAACCCCAGACACGTGTTTGGGTCTGGCTGGGCCTCACCAGAGGTAGAGCTGTGCCTCTTTAAGAACAGTAAGCAAGGGGTCCATGTGTGGATTGCCCTAGTCACTTAGGGTGAGACCCAAAGTTACTTTTTAATATGCAAAACAGGGGGTTCTGGGAGTCTCTCTACCAGCATCTGTCCCGGGGAGTCTCAACCAGATTGTTTAGCTCACTATCTCTTTCACAGAGGAGAAATATCCACAACATATCAGTCTTTGTCCTGCCCAAGGGCAGTCCAGGATCGAAATGCTAGGCAATTCTGTTCTGGACAAGAGTACCAACAGCAACCCCAGACACGTGTTTCGGCCTTGCTGGGCCTCATCAGTGAGGTGGAGCTGTGACTCTCTAAGAACAGTGAGCAAGGGGTCCATGTCTGGATTACCCTAGTCATTTAGTGTGAGACTCTAGGTTACTTTTTAATATGCAAAACAGGGGGCTCGGGAAGTCTCTATACTGGTATCCGACAGAGGGTGTCTCAACCAGATTTTTAACTCACTATCCCTTTCACACATGTATGCCAGAATTGCCACTGTGAAATGTTATCATGCTGGTGCACACAATATACCCACAAGCTGTGATGATAAAGCACAATGATGAATGTGCCCACACAACATTCACTTCTTGCAATTTACAACACTGGTTTGTGCTGCCTCTGCCAACATATAAGATGGTATTTCCACTATAAAACACATTTGTGATTGTGCCCACAATATAAGACAGCACTGCACACAGTAAAACATCATGGGACATGTGTCCACAATACATGCCAGCATGCCCTGTTAAGCATCTGTTGGCTCTGCCAAAACATATTCCATTATTGTTACTGTAAAACACTTTCATGATTGCTCCCACAATATATGCCTACACTCCCACTTGGAAGCACATGTTCATAATACCCTTGTCCAGAATATATGCAAGCATGGCTTGCAAATTACATATACACTCTTGATGTGCCAAAATATGGCCCTGTATCACCAATGGAGTTTTCCACAATATATGCCTACACTCCCACTCTGAAGCACATGTTCATACAACCCTTGTCCACAGTAGATGCAAGCATGGCTTGCAAATTACATATTCACTCAAGAAGGTGTCCAAAATATAAAGCAACAATGACAACATAAAGCATGTGTTTGAGATGCCTTGTAACATGTGCCTATAACTGAAAGACACCTTCATAGGGTGCCCATAATCTATGGCAGCATACCACTGCAACACACATGTTAATGATGACTCAAAATAAATGTCAGCACATCACTGAACAATAATGCATTCATTGTCCTGGTTCAGCCTTCGTCTCCCACAAAACAAACACACACAGTTATTCCCCAGACAAAACAAAAGATGGGAGGCTACAGCTCTGGCTCATTTTTATGTTGTTTGTTCTAATGTGGTAGGGCCAGATAGTGAATAGGATTTGGATTGAGGACTACTTTTTGGTTTTGAAAATTGACAAGCACACTTTGTTTAGTTTATAGGCAGGGAAATCCATCTTAGATAGAGGCACAGATATACATTTTCCTTCTGAGTTAAAATAAATACCCCCAAATTGATAACCTTTTGTCTGACTCGTTCTTCTGGTTCATCAGATATGGTCTGAGAAGTAGGATCAGAGTGACCCGACATAGAGTCAGACCCTCACCCAGGTCACATGGCCAATCCCATTGACCACCTTATACCACTTGGGTATAAAACAACTCTTAGGGGTGAACCCAAAATGTCCAACCTTGGAAAAACCAAGGCCTATGCCCCTCTCCACCAAACTACCATTTGAGTCAGAGTACTAAGACAAGCTTGTCTCTATTACCTCTGAAAAACCTTTCAACACAACAATCCCTGAGCCAAGAGTTGAAGTTACATTGCTTGAAACAATCCTGGAGAGGATATTTGAAATGCAGCTAGGGCTGGCCAGCACCACCAGAGGAGTCTCAATTGACTAGGATAGGACAAAGTTATCGGGCCCTCCCTCATGGGGTTCTGGAACCATATCATGAGAGAGAAGATCTCAGCACCTTTGTTTACAAACTTTCAAAGCCTAACCACTGAGTTCCAATGGGACGAGGCGAGGCCTTTAAAGTTTGTTTTGTTGCTCCTTTACTGAGGGGGGAATTACAGCTGCCTTATCAGAACATCAACCCCCAAGGAACTACCTCCTACTCAGATATAAAAACAGCCCTGTTAGAAAAAGTGCTTCAAACTGAAACCTTCTTCCGGCTGAAATTCCAAAATACCCAGTTGCTTCAAAATGAAAGACTGATGGAATTAGCCAGACAAATGCAAAATCTCCTTAGCCAATGGTTGGGGGAGAAAACCCTGCCCAAGATATTAGACGCTATCACACTGGACCAGTTTACTAATTCTTTACTTCTATCTCTAAAGAGAGGCATTCTCCAGAAACCCCAACATTTCCTAGAGACAGCTATTCAGATAGTCCAGGCCCAATCCAAGACATTTAAATATAAAAAAAATGCTGGGAACCCGTAATGCAAAGAATGGGGTTTAAACCATCAGGCAGTGTCTCTACTGTCGACACCCATAGAAGACCCGACAACCCCTTTTCCGTTAGAATGAACCCAAAGGAAGAGACAATACGGAGGCCTTTGATTTTCCGAGTGGTCAAACAAAAGTTAACCAGGGGAAGATGTTGGAAGGGACTAACATATTTTTTCTACCATGCCCATATGTTTCTCCTGTGAGGAAAAAGGTCATTTAACCTGAGCCTGTCCCAAAAACCTCATTGAGTGAGAAGTGTCTGGAGCAGAGGAATGGGTAGTA